>NC_056728.1:1361717567-1362027567 GCF_019279795.1 Protopterus annectens
TGGATCCAGCGGACATATATCATCATCAGGGGAGAGTACCATATCATGGCTTGTATCTGGTGGTGCCCATGGAACCACTGGCAGGCACAGTTCTCGTGTCCATGGCTGGAGACGGTGAACTGCACACCCTGCCAGATATGGTCTGCAGCTGTCCAACAAATCTCTGTATAGGGCAGCTACATGGCAGAACTGTGTGCATGCATATAGACACACATCACCAACACAGCTAGGGCAACCCCATACCTACACACACCACATCACAACAGCCCAATTAATAACTAAACCCCCACACACAAAACACATGATGTCAAACATATGGCTCAGCCTAGGTCTCTGGCAAACCAACAACACACCCTGTGCATATGATGATACCTGTGCCACATCCCTGTCATCCATAACATCGATGCAGGGGCAGGCTAATATGGTTCTGATGCACAGGGTGACAGTACTATGCTGTACCAATGTAATGCTGTGTAACATGTTGTCAGCACTAAAGTTTAGTGCTTATATGTCAGGAAGTGTAACTGTCCAGCCATGATGCATTATAGCTGTTATTAACACTGAGTGATTGTGGTATCCATAATGTATTCTGTTTGTGTTGTAGGTGCCCATGTGTCAGCAGGATGTTGGTCTGTTGTTTCCTACAAGGGGTATGGCACTGTGGTGACACCTTGACTGTGCCATATCCTGGGTACAGCTGAACACATGGCACAGGTCTGTATAACAGTTACTGCATGTGCCACATGGCTGATAGGTTTGGGGGTGTATACAGGTGAGTGCATGGTGACTGATGTCAACAGCCCTTCTACACTGGACAACGGTAAGTGTACTGGGTGGTACACACCACATGTTTGTGTATAACACACACAGAGGCTTTGGTGTTGATGCAATACACAGACAGTGATGTACACATGGATGTATATACTTGTTCAAGGAACCCATTTTTGCCTATGTAATTCCACCAAGACAGAATAGGCACAACAGCACATTGGGAAATAAGCAGTCTGCTAGTTTAATGTCACTGATGATGGTACTGGCAGGGTATATGTCTCCTTCTGCAATACTGTACAATCCTCAACTCAGTAAACATAGGTGTGCTGGTGTGGGTGGCACATCCCTACCCTTTGGAGGGTGTGAGGTGCTGTAAAATCACAGATAGTGTGATTGACAACTACTTAACATGTTAACATGAACTGTCCAGTATTACAGCCAGCTAAGTAGGGGATACACTCAACAGTAACTGCAATGATGGTGGCTGTGTCCACAAGATCAATACCCAGCTATATATACCAACACCAGTATTGCTGTACACCTATAGAGTGGGGAAGAGGGCATTTACACATCTACTACTAGTTGTGATGGAATGAATTTCCACAGGATGATACCTGTGAAATGTTAACATTTGCCAGGGAGTTCTTGGACAGATGACCTCCTGGGACATGTATATTCTGCAAACTGAAGTAGATCCCTTCACATACACACACACTCTTACTTGGCAACACTGGGACTCGAACCCCTACCTAGGTATGTAGTGCTACTGATGTGTGTGGCCTTAATTGCACACACCACACAGATTTTAAGATGAGCTGTGTTCCAAGTTACATGTTAAGTGAAAAACATCACCTGGTCCTGTTCAGTATGGTAATGGGGGATATACTGGTTGTTTATGAACAATACATAGTGTGACATACTGTCACATATACAGTGAAAAACACATAGCAGTCATACACATATCTGAGAGACCTGGGATTATCAGTGCTAACTACCTTGTCAGTGTGTCCATTCTGTTACAGATAAGTTGCACACAGCACATGCATCACTGGGCTGGATAGTGTTATCAGTTATCTATATGGTTGATGGTGACAGTGGTCCCCATACAGTGTAACATGGGACATGTACTGGGGGTACCATGGTGTAAAGACAGTATACCCAGCACCCACACCCCACAGTGGATATTGTATGCACTGAAACCCATGATAATACTCTGACATACCCACCATCACACATTGACCAGGACTGCAATAGAACCACTTGTCTATCTCAAGAGTGCTACTACAGGGATATGCATCTAATGCACATGCCACATGGATAGTAGGGTGATGCATTGTCATGGCTCTCCTATGGTCAGCAACATCACTATCCCTAAAACTGTGTGGCAAGGTGTATTGTATTAGGAGAATGTGGCCTCAGAATGCTGTATCCTACAAATATACACACTTGCACACATACACACACTTGCCAGAACTCAGATGGTATCCCATGCCTATCAACCTATTTGCACAACAGTGTTGTGCTGGTACTGCAAGCTCCAGGTAGCCCATAGGGTGAAGAATGTAACAATTTATTTTATTTATTTTACATTTGTTGACCGGGCTAGTCTAGCTGGATATATTTCCATTTTCAGTAGAGGCCCGGGGAGAAAAGCTCCACACAATATACAGAAAAAAAACATACAACATATGAGAGTCAATACAACAAAAACAGCAGGATCAATGTAAAGACAATAAAGAAAGTTAGCAGGCAGAAAAAAAATTTACAAATAGGAACTAACATCATTACCTATAAACGAACTAAATAAAGGGTAACAAAATCAGAGAAAGGTGAGTTAGGAAGTAAAAAGAAGATATTTTTGAAAAGAAGGGAAGGAAAGAAATAAAACAAATATATAGTAGGGAGGAGAAATGGGAGCAAAGTAAGAAGAAGAGAGTAAAGTAAAAAGAAAAGACAAGAAAGGATTAAACAAACTTTCAGCAAAGAGGAAAAGAGATAAGTTAGAAATTGAGATAGTTATTCATGGAAGAGGGAGAGAGATGCGGGGGAAGGAAAGAGATTGAGAAGGGGTAGAATTATTTAGTCAGGTTTAGTACATGTAATGTCCAGTACAGCAGCAGGCACATCTAAATATGGCAATGGGGGGTGCAATGGTTGTGAAGTGCCTCAGGGTATTATCAACTACAGACGTAAAGAAACACCGACAGTACCACAGCTAGGAGATTTATTTAAGTTGAACAGTACAAACAGTACACAGGTTAGCGCTTTCAGGGATCTACCCCTTCATCGGACAACTGTTGAAATCCCTCTCTTCCTTAAATACTTGATTCAGTCACATGATGATACACACTATTACCCTAATCACTGTCAATTAAAAAGAAACTAAGTTGCCAATGCAAAATGGAAATATAAAACTAATTAATGCAATAAAAATATCATATATCACACATTTCTTATATAAGCTAATAATTCTATTAAAACATGCATGGAAAAATTACATACAAAAAACATATAAAATATCTATGAAAAAATGTGTACAAAATACACCTGACTTGATACCAATGAGTATATGTACTAAAGCATGTGCCTTGCTAAGAGTTGTTGTTGTTGTTGTTTGTCTTTCGGCTTTTCCCAGTTAGGGGTCGCCACAACGGAACTCCGGTCCGCTAATGATTGGCAGTTGTTTTTTTTTTTTTATGGTGTCGAGTTGCCAGCCCAACACCCAACCTTCAACGAAGGCACGCCCATTCAACGCATGTCTTTCGAACACCCAATTGACCATGGGGAGAACATGCAGACTCCACACAGAAGGCACTCCCAACCCAAGCCAAGAATCGAAATGGGAGAACCTCTTGCTGTGAGACAACAATGCTACCGCTGCACTACCATGGAAGACCTTGCTAAGAGTATATAGGCATAATATAAATAGTGAGAAATATATACATTAATGCTAAAATATACTTATATATTTACATACACAAAAGCAGCATATAGACATGCATAACTATAAAATTATAAAAGTATAAAACATATATACTGGACATGCCATTCAGAAAACTCAATGCCTCAATGGTCGAGCTTTTAAAAATGGTTTAAGCGACACCATTTGATTCAAACCCGGGGGTTTAACTGCATTAAAATGTATGATCCATCTCTGTTTGGCAGCTTCTGTATCATTTGATAAGTTACCCCATCTCTGTTTCTCTGACAATATCTGTAGAACTATCTCTCACAATTAATTAAAAGTGGGTGCAGGCTCTTTTCAATATAGATCAATAACGGTTCAGTAACCCATCCCTTATCTGAGACTATGGGACGCATGGGTGGCACTAATTGGGACTAAGCCAAGCTTCACATTTAAGAATAATAGAACATTGAGAAATTAATTATGCTATAAAAGTGCCACAATTAATACCACTAATAAGTCTGACAGATTAGGCACATATATGTGCAGGGACTGTACAGCCTGTAAGCACATACATAATGGCAGCACATTTATACATCCCTTTAGGAATTTTAATTACAGCAGTAATTTCTATGCTGACTGCACTACATCAAATGTGGTCTATTTTGCATATTGTATGGCATGCTACAGTTTCTATATAGGCAAGACTAATAGACGCCTAAAGGATAGGATCCTTGAACACTATAGAGACATCAGAAAAGTTAAAGGAAGTAGTGCTATTGCCATGCACATTAAGAACACAGGACCAGAACATATTTACAAATTTTTAGTTCTACAGATATTGTCAGAGAAACAGAGGTGGGGTAACTTATCTAATGATACAGAAGCTGCCGAACAGAGATGGATCATACAATTTAATGCAGATAAACCCCTGGGTTTGAATCAAATGGTGTCGTTTAAACCGTTTTTAAAAGCTTGAACACTGAGGCATTATGTTTTCTGAATGGCACGTCCAGTACATATTTTTTATATTTTTATAATTTTATAGTTATGCATGTCTATATGCTGTTTTTGTGTATGTAAATATATAAGTATATTTTAGCATTCATTTATATATTTCTCACTATTTATATTAGGCCTATATACTCTTAGCAAGGCACATGCTTTAGTACATATACTCATTGGTATCACGTCAGATGTATTTTGTACACATTTTTTCATAGATATTTTATGTTTTTTGTATGTATTTTTCCATGCATGTTTTAATAGAATTATTAGCTTGGATAAGGAATGTGTGATATATGATATTTTTATTGCATTATTTAGTTTTATATTTTCATTTTGCATTGGCAACTGTGTTTCTTTTGAATTGGCAGTGATTAGGATAATTGCTTGTATCATCATGTGACTGTATCAAGTATTTAAGGAAGTGAGGGATTTCAACAGTTGTCTGATGAAGGGGTAGATCCCTGAAAGTGCTAACCTATGTACTGTTTGTACTGTTCAACTTAAATAAATCTCCTAGCTGTGGTACTGTTGGTGTTTCTTTACGTTAGGAGTTCCTAATTTTCCACTGACAGTTTTGTGCCTAGAGAGGACTCTGTGCACCTATTATCAACTACAAGTCTACAAATACACAGACACTGTTATTCTCAGTAATGCACACATACACATTTGTCAGTACTGGAGTCCGTTGGTGCAGGTGTTCATAGATGTGTACCAGGATATTGTCCATGGAGAGATGGGAAGTGTAGGGGGATGTGTGTACAGTGGTATCATGCCACCTGCCATTTGCCAGCAGGCCATCTGTCAACAGATACCACGGGGGTGATCCTCAGGTTGAGAGTTACATGCAACATCCAATCATCTGGTTGCCTCTTGCAGAGGGCCAGTGAGGTGCTCCAGCTGACATGTATGCAACATGTATTACATAAAAAGGTCAGTGTCTGTCTTGGAGATCTGTACCAAGCATGTTCTGTTGACTGTGGTAGTGTAGTTGAGGTATCCATGGCATGTGGTGTGCACAGGGTGTGGATTCCTAACTGTGGCATTCATAACACAGTTGGGCAGACATGTCATTGTCACTCAAGCAGAGATTACCTGTAAGCAGCCAAGATGGAGTGCCGACATCTGCACATCTGTACAGAGGCCAGACAGACATCAGCTAGCCAACTGGTTATGCAGTAGAATGACTGTGGTGACAACTAGACGTCTGACATTGATAGGTAGGCCATTACTACATGACAGCAGCCCTCAATGACATGTCTTATACACACAGTAGTCTACAGTTAAAATGATCAATATTCATTAGGAAATACTTAATGACTCACAGCTCACACACCAAGAACACAACAGTGAGGACTCAGTTTTTGCATGGAGGGATGTTTGGTTCTAGTACTACAATCTGCAATCCACTCTTACTTGTGAAAGCACTGTCAACAGTAGTAATGTAATGATACACTACATGCCAGTGTGACTGCATATATCCTGGGATACTACCCATGTATGTAACACATTTAAATGGAAAAGAGTATTGTACAAGCCATATAGACTCAGGTGTCCCAGTCAGTAGACTGACACCCCTTGCTACTGTAATGACAGCACATAGATGCATGTTATGTACATGGAATTAAATATACTTATTAAAAATGTCATTTCCCTGCTATTTTATCAGACTGAAATGTGATCAGGCTGCTCATACCTGCCTTAACCACTCAGTATCCAACAGCCCTTATTCTGCCTAACAAGAGAATAAGCAGCCCTTGCAGGTCTTGAACACAGGACACTACACCTGATGTTTTTTCCAATATATCTGTCAGTAAACATACTGAATAGTAGTGAACTGTTTTGACCTCTACAATGATGTAGTACTTGTAAGTGATATTAGTGTTGAATCAAGTATGTTGTATCTACATATACACATATCAGATAAACATGGTGTGATACACATATGTACACATAACAAGGATATGTATATATATATATATATATATATATATATATATATATATATATATATATATATTGCTATACATCTGTAGATATATGTATACATGTAGACACACACACACACACACACACACACACATATATATATATATATATATATATATATATATATGTGTGTGTTGCTATACATCTGTAAATTGCGTTATATATAGGGACATATATAGATCTGTGTGTGTGTGTGTGTGTGTGTGTGTATATATATATATATATATATATATATATATATATATATATATATATATGTATGTATATATATATATATATATATATATATATATATATATATATATATATATATATATATATACATATACATATATATAAAGATATATTCATATATACCTGTATATATGTAAACGGATTCCTTTTACAAGAATGAAAGTTTACATCTTCGAACTTGTAATAGGAAGCCTCACTTACACGAAAGTTCACTTTAACAAAAGTGAACTTCCGCGAAAGTGCACTTCACCGAAAGTACCGCAGCACAGTTGAGGACATAAAAAACAAGCGATATCCTCCACTATGGTGCAATACTCATGTACCTTAGGGTTAGGGCACAGGTTAGGGTAAGGGGATAGTTAGTAAAGCTATCCCCTTACCCTAACCCATGCCCTAACCCTAAGGTTCGTGACTATCACACCATAGCGGAGGAAATTGCTATGTCCTTCACTGCGCTGCAGTCATCACGGACCTTAGGGTTAGGGCACAGGTCATGGTAAGGGGATAGCCCATAGGGCTATTCCCTTACCATGACCTGTGCCCTAACCTTAAGGTCTGTGAGTACTGCACGGAAGTTCAGTACAATGCCCGTTCGTTGTACTGAACTACACGTAAGTGCACTTTCGCTGCAGTGTGCATTCCATTCACTATTTCGAAGTAGTGAACCTTTGATCTAGTGTATGGAATCCATGTAAACATATACATATGTGTATATGCGTGTGTGTGTATAAATATATATATATATATATATATATATATATATATATAAATATGTGTGTGCGTGTGTGTATATGTATATGTATGTATGTATATATATATATATATATATATATATATATATATACATATATATATATATATATATATATATATATATATATATTCATATAAGTATAACATATACGTCCATAGTGGAGTCACACCCCAGCACCAATAGTCTCAACCTCTTAGTGCAAGGGGATGTCATGTAAGTATTGCAGGTATACATGTAAACGTTTGCTACTGTAACAGGGGTTGTTTTAACAGTAATGCTGTGTGGGAAGTCACATCTGATATTGACATGTACGCCATCAGTTACTGACACACATCATAGGATCATCATAATACAGTACCACACAAATCACAGTAATGATCCCGTGGAATGCAGCAGAGATATGACCAATAAATGTGGATAGTCTGACACACTCTTGTCAGTCCAAGGTATTCACAGCACCCCTTAGTGCAAGATGTGTGGACCAAGCTTGACAAAGTGCATGTCTGCAACCATGTAAATGGCAATATCACAAAAATACTGGAATAGATAAGCTCACACAATTTATGCATTCACACACACCTGTCTGTCCTGACACATCATAACCAGAGGAGAAGAGGTCACAAGCCCATATACTACCCACTAGTTAGTAACATACATCTGTACAGCATCCCAGTGCTTTGTCAGAAATACACAACAGTTATAGTGGCCTGGCAACAGTACATGCGACAAATATCTAGACATAACATCACACCAAGTAAATACACTGAGCTGCTAGGCATGTCACAAAGCACTTTGCAAACTACAAGCAGATTGCCACAATAATGGCCCCAAATTTTGTATGGCGGAATACACATGTACCGTCAAATACAGCAGGCTCTACAGGCATGTAACAGCATGTAGTAACAGACACCTGTGTGAAAGTGCATACCCACAACCAATCTGAACACAGCCACAGTCACATATAGTAAGCGTACTTAATATTACAGTATATGGACTGTGTGAACAACACTCACACACCGACCCTACATATACTGGGCCAATACACAGTGTATTCCGATGCCTGGCTGTGGTATGGGACATGTCAGACTGGCCCTACAAGCATGCACACTGATAGGGTACCATACACTGCAGCAGCATGCAACATCACATAGCACAGGACCAAGAACAATGACATCTACCACAGTCTGTAAACAGGACAAGATACATATTCACATTGCACACTCTGTAGACAATCACCATAAGCGCACAGACCTCACTACTGTAGACCCTACAAGAGAATATCCAGGTTTTGTCCTCAGATATAAGGCCTACTATACATAACATGTTTAACAGTCTGGTATCTCACTGGCTAGTTATCATTTATGATGTCAGTAAATAATTATGTACTGAACATATGCACCTCTTACTGCATGACATATGTAGAAAGGTTGATAGAGTTGTGGCTGGAGGCACTAACACAGGGCCAATATTGACATGTTGCTGTGATGAACCCATACATTTACTGGTGTAACAGGGTTTGTTGTTACATATGTTTACTGAGGGATATGAAGTCATTAACTCACATGGCTGTCACCATGTACTGACTGCAATCCTCAGAGTATGCTACTGCATTGCTAAAGATAGGACATGTGTGAGTAACACAACACATGCAAGACTCCAAACACTGGCCAGTCTGCAGATAGCCCTTGAGGTGGGAGTTTCCCCAATCACATAACACTATCTTGACAGATATTAAATCATGTAGACCAGCCATATCCACACAAACCCTGTTAAACCAACATTATTTCAAATGTAGAAGAGTAAGACTTACATTCTGTCTCCATGTCTGGCACATCCCCCTCCTGTTTGTTGACCTGTCTCCACAGTGTATGTTGTAAGAGGTATATCTAACTACCCTCTGTGATGCTGTTTGTCAAACACCGACATGAAGTCCTGCTCACATTGAATGAAAAGGGCCAACACCCACATTATGTTCTTAGTTATAGGAGTGTGTTTCCATGAAACTGGCTTATGGGAATGATACCACAGCTGTTCCACATGCAATCAGCTAGTGGGGGCTGCAATTCATGCACAAGCCATTAGCTGATCATGAGCATCACTTACAAAACACAAGGTGTTGCCTAAGCAAAGCAGGTGTACTTTTCCACATCCACCAAAGAGGGAGTAAGAGAGACAGACAGGACAAAGTAAGAAAGGAAGGGGGTAGGAGAGTAAGAGCTAAGCTTGTTTGTGTCACACATTTACCAGTACTGGGTTTCAAATCCCTGCCTGACTATGTATTGCTATTACATGTTTATGCAGTTATTGCATGTGCCGTGGTGCTTACATGTTAGAGAGCTGTCCAAAAGTATATTTGAAGGTGAGTGACATCAGCAACAGTGATAAAGGAGGGATAAGGTAAATGTAGTACATGTGGCTGTCCACAAAAGCAGGTGTCAAGGAAAACACAACCACACTCTCTCAGGGACTCACACACATTATCACAGTTTGCAGGGTCAGGATTAGAATTCCTAAATAACTAGTTTGCTACACTACAGTATTAAGCAGGTATCACATGCTCCACAGAGGTTATCAGGATGATATATGGGCAAATGGTATGTCAAGGTGACTGGCATCAGAAGGCATGCTACAGTAGGGCAATGGGAGGTGTAGTGAGTGTGAATGGCTTCCAAATCATTAATCTTCACACACACACACACACACACACACA
Organism: Protopterus annectens; assembly: GCF_019279795.1. Taxonomy (NCBI): domain Eukaryota; kingdom Metazoa; phylum Chordata; order Ceratodontiformes; family Protopteridae; genus Protopterus; species Protopterus annectens. Next base: position 1,361,727,936 of record NC_056728.1, read on the forward strand.
CACACACACACACACACACACACACACACACACACACACACACACACACACACACACACACACACACACAGATTTGCCAGTACTGACATGCATGGGTTCATTGCTTCACGAATGTGTAGTAGTTGACTGTGCCAGAAGGCTGTACAAGGCTAGCAAAGGGTATACCTTGGCATCAGGCCACATGACAATGGTCTGCAGTGTGGCTCAGGGGTGTAGTCACTGGATTGGCCCACACAGGTGGGTAATGTATTCACCATCCACTCATCTGGGTTACTATTGTGGGTGGCCAGTGCTGTGCAATGCTTGCCATGTATGTGTTCTATATTCCATAACATGGGCAGTGTCTGGGTTTTGCACATGTCCCACATGCATGTTCTGTGACATGTGGAAGTGTACCTGGGGTGTCTGGGGCATGTTGTGTGGACAGATTATCATCTGATGTGGCATTCCTGACCTCATGTGGTGAGAACTGGCTATGGAACTGAGGCTGTGCCTGCACCTACATTGACAGCATGATACAGGTATTCACCGGTGTTAGTGGTATCTGTCCATACAGGGCATGTGTATAAGGCATGGTATTTCCTTTGTGGGTTACATTTGCAGACTCTACAGTTGTTGCAGGCGTCCAGTGGGGAACATAGCAAAGGACCACTGTAAGCAATTAATTGCCTGTTATAGGGATGGAACAAGGTGCCATGTCCTCTGTAGTCCACTGCAATCACACAGTGGTTACTATCTGTGGGCAATATGCAGGCAACTACCAATAGAGTGGTTGTTGCCTAGCCCAGTGTGTTTGTGTATGAGACATGGGTGGAGAGTGTTCTCTGGGTAATACAAGGGTTGCCTATATTGTTCACCAATCCATATGTCACATGTAAGGGTATGGATTGTCTATGCCAGCCTCTCTGCTGTTTGACATCTGCTGTCCTTTTAAGGTGGACATTGTGACATAAAGTAGGTCCTCAATATAAGAAATTTGCAAACCCACTCCACAATGAGTCTTATTATTACACAATCACAGCTACCTCCACACAGGATACTGATGACAAACACACACACACACACACACACACACACACACACACACACACACACACACTTGACAGTACTGAGATTCAAACCCCTACATTGCTATGTATTGCAATTATAGTGCACTGCATGTATCGCACACGCCATGGAGCTTATAGGGCTAGCCCTACTCTAAAGGTGTATTTCAAGGTGAATTACATCAGCAGGCTTGCCAAAGTAGGGCAATGGATGACTGTGACTGGCCTCAAAAGCATTGATCCCTACACACACACATACACACACACACACACACACACACACACACACACACACACACACACACTCAGATTCTCACAGTTGCCATGTCTAGGATTTGAATTCCTACCTAACTAGTACATCACACTATAGCATTATGCAGTTATAGCATGCGCCACGGAGCTTATAGAACTAGCCCTTCTCCAAAGGTGTATTTCAAGGTGAGTGGCATCAGCAGGCTTGCCAAAGTAGGGCAATGGAAAGTGTAATAACTGTGACTGGCCTCAAAAGCATTGATCCCTACACACACAATCCAAAACACACACACACACACACGCACACACACACACACACACACACACACACACACACAGTCTCACAGTTACCGCATCTTGGATTAGAACTCCTACTTAACTGTTACATCACACTACACCATTATGCAGTTGTAGTACGCGCCACAGAGATTATATGGCTAGCCCTTCTCCAAAGGTGGATTTCAAGGTGAATGACATCAGCAGGCTTGCCAAAGTAGGGCAATGAAAAGTGTAGTGAATGTGACTGGCCTCAACAGCACTGACCCCTACACATACAAACAAAGATACACACAGAGTCACACAATTGCCATGTCTGGGATTAGAACTCCCACCTAACTAGTACATCATACTATAGCATTATGCAATTATAGCACACGCCATGGAGCTTATACAGTTAGCCCTTCTCCAAAGGTGTATTTCACCCAAAGGTGAATGACATCAGCAGGCTTGCCAAAGTAGGGTAATGGAAAGTGTAGTGAATGTGACTGGCCTCAAAGCATTGATCCCTACACACACAAACAAGTACACACACACACACACACACACACACACACACAAACAAGTACACACACACACACACACACACACACACACACACACACACACACACACACACAGAGTCTCACAGTTGCCATGTCTAGGATTAAAACTCCTACCTAATTAGTTCATCACACTATAGCATTACGCAGTTATAGAACATGCCACAGAGCTTATAGGATTAGCCCTTTTCCAAAGGTGTATTTCAAGGTGAATGACAGCAGCAGGCTAGCTAATGTAGGGCAATGGGGAGTGCATTGTGTGTGAATGGGCCATAAACCATTCGTCTGGAAGCACACACACAACACCCAGTCACACACAAGTTTAAATTTGACAGGACCATGTATACAACTGCTAGATGAATAATGACTTGTACTGTCATGTTACACAGTTATCACAAGCACCACAGACACTATAGTGCTGAGGGATACCAGAAGGAAATGTCAACAGTGATAGACATTTGCGCATCATGTGGTATTGGCCAATTGGATGTGTGCTGGGTGGGACAGGCCTCATGATGGGAAGTTCTTTGTCACTGTCCATCACTCTTCCCCACATCTATGTATGTGCATGTTTGACCTATTATAGTGTGTTTTCCTTGGATATATGTGTGTAAACCTGTCCTGTCCGATGTGTGTGCAAAGTATGACTGGTGTGCAATGTTGAGTGTGTATACAGACATCTGCAACTGACAGATATGTATAGTCCACTGTTTTGCCAGACATGGGCTTCATTTCTGTAAGTGTGAGAGCATGCCCAGTATTACCCTTCAGTATTTTGCTGTCAGACATGGGCTTTGTTTCTCTAAGTGTGGCAGCATGCCCAGTATGACCTTCTGTATTGAATGTGTGAGTCCATTCCAGGTAGGTTGTACTCCACTGCGCGCATTAGTGTTTTACACCTCAAGCCAGCAACCTGTCTCTGCAGGATATCTGTAGATCAGTTGACAATATGGGGTCACAATGTGGGCAAAGCATAGTGGGATACTGTCAATAATTGTGTCTGTGCTGCTTCTGTTACATGGTTTTGGTGTTAGCAGAGATATTCAGACATATGTACTGTTTTACACTGTGATGTTTTATGTCATCAACTACTGTCATGTATACATACTTGCTTGCAGTAATTTCCTGGGGAATACAAGATGAATGAAGCTGTGCCCAGTATTGTGGTCTGCAGCCTACATATTCTTGCACAATCATGCCATTCTGGAGGGGGAACTGCAGACACTTGCTGATGGATCTGTGTAAATGGTTCAGCACCTTGGTACTGTGGTGGCTGAGGATCCCATGCTTGTACATCTATCAATGTGACAGAATGGCCATATCCTGCTGTGGCCATACCTCACAGCTGTACAGATTCACACAGGTTACCCAGAGGCAGGGCTCATATTTGTGGTCATTACCCCTTCTCACATTGTGGTTTCTGAGCAGATTTGTAGCCATCCCACTCCTGTGTTTGCAGGTGGGGATAGTATGTGCACACATCTGAGTTTTAGACTTCACACACTCCATGGTGTCCATGCTTCTACTCCCCATTATTGCCCTATCCCTCTTCGAACATTATGACCACCAAACAGTATCTGATTAGTATCCTTATAGTTATCACTTCATCCAGTATTTAGGGGTTGGTTCACAGTTCATGCAGTAGGACATGAATTGGTGTACTTGCTACTGGGATTTGTCAACATGGCCTTGCATTTGTGTTACTGTGGACTGTGTTATGTCATTATTTGGGAGTCCATGAGATAACCATAAGTTGGCAGTATCGTGGGCGAGACAGGCCTTTGACAGAGGACTATAGGGCATTTGGTAGTGATGCAGGCCATCTGTAGCAGGCCAGTGCATTTTGTCACTCCTACAGTCAGAGGCTGCAAGCCACTGTGTTCCCCCTGGGAGTGGCAGAATAGGTGTACAAGGTTTTAATGGCAATAGTTTCTGTCCTTATTAATCCATTTGTGTGTGGATGCTGGCAGGGTGCTGCTTTAAAAGCTAGGCACACACCAGCATGGACACTTTTCTCTTCAGCATGCTGCATTCGTGGATATGGATATCTCCCATATGGAGGTGGAGGGTCATATTGTATTCAATCCCAACAGCAGGGATATGACCTCTGAGGTACCTGTGGCTGATGGTGGGGTGAGCTGAGTGCATGTGTGCTATGGAAGTTATTTCCAGCAGACTCACAGATATATGTGGGGCATTCCACTTATGCTGGCTTGTGTGTGGGGACATCAGCAGTTTCTCAGTACTTCATACCTGTGCCTTTTTTGTGGTCTGCCAGTGTTTGGCCAGACCATCACTAGTTTTCCATACTATACAGACAACTAATGTGCTGCTAACCTCTATGTACAATTCCAAAGGTGTGTCCATTTGACGGTAACATGTTATACACTCTCTGTCTAGGGAGTATTTCCACCTGTGTCCTGTTTGTATGTCTGGGCCCAATTCATGCCATGTCCATCTTTCAGATGGTGACAGATATTACATCTGAACAATTGTAAGTGATTACTGCTGGATTGTCTCTTGCTGAGGTAATGCATTGTGTTTGGCACTGCAGTTGTGAGAACTTGGCCCGTCATCAACAGTACTGGCCATTGGCCATGGGACACAACCCTCCATGCCTACATGCTGACAACTTTCACACAATATACAATATAACAACTTAACAACTAACACAGAGCCTGCATATTGTACATGTGAGAATTTTTTTTAGAAAAAAAAAGAAAACCTTTTTTTTTAAAAAATTTTTAAAATTTAAAACCTCAGTGGGTTTAAAAAAAAAGGTTTTTTTGGGAAAAAAATTTTGGAATAAAATCTTTTTTTTTTCAAAAGGGAAAAAAAATTAAAAAAAAAATTAATTTTTTTGTTATTTTTTATAAGATAAAGATGTAATATTTGGATTTCTGAAGTTAACTTTAATAATTCGCTAACAATTTAGATGGAACCTGGGCCCACTCTGAATATGAAGCAAGTAGCTTTTGTTCAGCTAAGGAGAGGTTATTTTGGTGAAGCAGAATTAAATCTTTCTGACAATCAAAAATTTGTTTTTCTAAAGTAGCATCATAGTTCAGACTAAGATGATTTTCCAACGAAGAAATTCTTGATTTTAAGAATTCCTCTTTCTTAAAGTATTGTTTTTGAAAAAAGCAGCTTTACTAATAAATAAACCTCTTAATCTTGCTTTACATGCAGCCCATTGTATGTCATAAGGAATGTCTGATGATTCAAGACTATTCACCATTTCATTTAGGATTTCTGAAGCTTGTTTGCAAATATCTTCATTTGACAATAAGTTATTATTTAAGGTCCACTTATTAAACATAGTTTTATTTTTTGATATTGGGTTTTATGTTCAATTTTAGTGAAATTCTTGAGTGATCCGAAAGAATCTGGGTTCTGTAGTAAAGTCCACAATATATTTTGAAATATAATCTGAAATTAGAAAGAAGTCTAATCTGGAACACGAATGATAGCACTTAGAATAATAAGTATATATATCATTCTTGTTTATATTTTTAACAGTGGAGGAGGGATCTATTAAATTATATTCTGTCATCAAATCATTTATAGCCAGAGTAGATTGAAGATTATAGGTGACAGTGGAGCGAACGATCAATTACAGGGTTTATAACTGCATTCCAGTCACCACCCACTATAATATGATGATCCTTATAGGATGCAAGAATATTGTAAATTTTAAAATGAACAAATGTTGTGAATTACATGGGCCATATAGATTTAAAATTAATAAGGGTTTGTCCAAACCAGCAATAGAAGGTAAATAAGCACCACCTCCCTCATCATCAAATTTCTCATCAATAATATTCCCAATGAATTTTTGTTTAATGATTATAGCTACACCTCTGGAGTTAGATGAGTCACCTGAAGCTATAATCTTTTGATCCATTTTTTTAACTCTTTATTCCAATCAATACGTGAAATATGGGTCTCTTGAATAAAACAAATGTTAGCCTGTGATTTAAAGATCATATGAAATAATAGTGACTTTTTCGCTTTATCTTGAATGCCTCTAACATTCCAAGAATCTAAAATTATGTCAACAGGCATATTCTACAAGTATAATCATTATTGATGCTATAAAAGTGAACTCAAGGTGTAAATCCAACACAACATTAAAAGAAGAAGAAAAAAAAAGAAAAAACAGTCTTTAAGTATTCAAGCAAGTCATCAAATAACATTTGTTGAAAAAAAAAGAAAAAAGGTTTTTAAGAACCATGAAATGTATAATAATAACCTTTATCCTAATCCTAGTGCCTACCCACCAATTCCCCTGTGATAAAGGAAGAGCAGAAGAACATGAAAAAAACATTGTAATTATAGATAATAATAACCTCAAGTTAGAATACAAATTACTCAAAGGAAGCCTAACATAACATAAAGTCCGAGTAATACTACTAAAAATATATACAAAATTAACTAATTTCAAGATGTCCAACATGCTTAATCCCTACTTCTAATACTAATCTAAAGCTCCTATCCTTAAATTGAAATTTATAGTGATTAAATGTATTTCCTCAAGTATTTCAAGAGAAAGAGAAACAAGTAAATAATAAATAAATCACACTCTGCTTAACTAGAACACTCTATCATAAGAAGTAATACAATTAAAACTGAAAGATATGTAAGATAACATATATAAGTATAACAAAACCAACTGGTAACATTATAATATAAGTAAATAAGCATAGCATTACTGAACTAAAGATAATAGTTATGCACTATCTACTGAACCTTCTTTAGTACTTTAGTGATAATTTCATTAATCAACATGACCATTAGTATGATAAAAGCACTAATACCTGTAGAATAAGTATTTAGTTATAGTTCAAATAAAGCAAAAAACAACTACCAAGCAACCATATCTCAAAATGAAAAACAATTCAGTCTGATGATGCATCTATTAACTAGATAATAATAGTACAGGAACTATTCAAAATGAAATATTATAAGCTGTAAGGTTTTAACATTAGTTAATATACATGAATAAAGTATAATTATATTATTAAATAGTAACTTAAACAGCTTCATATATATTGGACTGAATGTACAACAATGTGCATACATATAATTTTAAATCTACTTTTTGAATATTTTACTAATGACTCTGTTAGGTTATGTAGCCATACTATTCTTCTAAGCTATAGATGTAACATAGCAAAACAGCATGAAAAGACAAGGCTTTTAAAGTAAACATTTTGAACATCTAATTAAAACAGAAACAAGCAAGCTAAATGCAGTAAATCTAAGGGCTTAAATATATACAGGTAGATTCAGCTAATCATATTTAAGATAGTTATTTCAAACCTTTCAAATAAGTAAAGGCTTTCTTAAACATAAACTACTAATCATAAATATCACATCCAGCCTCTGAGAAGAGAGAGCAGAGAATAGAAAGAACATGAAACTTTCATATGAACAGGTATACTTTGTAACATTTGTCAAATTAAACACTTCAGTATAATATAAAATATTGTATGAAAAAATATTCTGAATAGGAAAATATGTTCATTTCTTTACACATCCTTTAGAATTTTAATATATAAAACTAACCTGTTCATTTGTTTCCAGAAACATTTTCACTCTGCTTTATGAAAGTAGCAGCTTGCTTTGAAGTCATGCAGACACACTAAAAGTCACTGAATATATTATGTGACATGAATCTGTTTAAATTTAAAAGCAACCTTCATTTATGAAGAGAAAACACTTTAAATAATAGCCAGATCTATAAAAAGTTAGTGCTATTGAATACTTGTTGAAAACAAGCAGACTTGTGTATTTGAAACTGTCCTTCTTTCCTCACAAATGATGACATCACCATCCATCTCAGAGAGACTGTAGTGTGCATGTTCATGCAGAGCATCAGCTGGAACTCTGAGGGGAAGATTTTCTTGCTAGAATGTTGAGATGGAATGTTTTTCCCTCCAAAAATCATTTAGCTTACACAGAAGGCTGTAACTCCAAAGCTTGTAGTAAAATTAACATATTATCTATTTACACAGCAAGCATATGTGAAAGAAAGAGAAAAAAGTAAATACAGGAATTTAAATGCTTCTATTAATCCACACAAATCTAACAAGCATATATCCTGTCACTGCACACTGTCACACCAAATCCATCATGTGTAAATTACATGACAAGTTCTTAAGGTAATATAATTATGTCACACCAGAATTACAAATCATGTAACACAAATACTGTCAGATTAAAGAAAAGAAAAGATCAAACCTTATTGTAGTTCTTTAACAGTAGAATATTAAGATACAGTGTCAGGAAGCTTTTAAATGTTTTAAGAAAAATGTCTTGCATTTTTAGGATCTGAACATACAAATCTTTTGTCATTAGCTGTGAAAGACAAGGTATTAGGATATGCCATTCGAAATCTAATCCCTCTTTTATCAAGTCAACACAATAGGGGCTAGTTTTTGTCTATTTAATTTGATCTGTGCAGGAAGATCTTGGGAAAATGATAGTTTGTGAGACTTCCATATGAATTGTTTCTTTGTTTTAGCAGTTTCTAGGATCTGGAAAGTGTCTTGAAAGTTTAGTAACTTAGTATAAATTAACCTTGGTGTGGAAGAATCTTGCTTTGTACGCAGTGCTCTGTGTGCTCTCTCTACAATTATAGATTTTGAAGAAGCTTCACAATTTAACAGTGTTTCAAAGATATTTTTAGTCACAGATAACAAGTTTTATTGTCATAAGATTCAGGTAAACCACGAATAATGATGTTATTTCTTGACTCCTGGCTTCCAGATCCAATATTTTAGCTTGTAAATCTGAAACAGTTTTATCTCTAGATTTAAAGTCACTTTCCAATAAGTCTGTTTTAACCTCCAAAGCTAAGATTTTATTTTCAATAGTAACAATACTATCGTTTATTTGCTTTAAAGATTTACTAAAGTCTGCAAACTGTTCTGAAAAGTTTTGTATAGCACTTTGGATTGGTTTTAATGCTATTTTTAGTTCTTCTAAAAGGAAATTTGAGCCATTTAAATCTTTATTACTTACATTAAAAGTTTCTGTAGGTTGTCTAGATGATTTCAGTCTTTTGAACCTGAATCTTTTCAGGAGAGAGCATTGAAGTATATTTGGCCTTTGTAGGCTGAGTCTCCATGGAGTCAGATTTTGTAGCCATGCCCAGAAATGGAATGCAGTTAACAGGATACCAGGAACCAGGAACAGACTGGAGCAGTAGGAGTCCCAGCAGCAGAGAGACCAAGAATGTTCTGAGGTAAAATAAATCCCAGGATAATAATTCCAGAAGAAAAAATAATCCAAATGCGTAGAAAAAGATTTATAAAATCTTTTAGTATAAAAATTTGAGGAAAAAGGTTGATGTAAAGTTGTAAAAAAAACCAAAAGTTAAATAGCTGTGAGGAGCTCAGAGAGTAAGGACTAGACTAGTCGGTGGCCATCTTGGAATCAAAGGTGTATTTCAAGGTGAATTACATCAGCAGGCTTGCCAAAGTAGGGCAATGGATGACTGTGACTGGCCTCAAAAGCATTGATCCCTACACACACACATACACACACACACACACACACACACACACACACACACACACACACACACACACACACTCAGATTCTCACAGTTGCCATGTCTAGGATTTGAATTCCTACCTAACTAGTATATCACACTATAGCATTATGCAGTTATAGCATGCGCCACGGAGCTTATAGAACTAGCCCTTCTCCAAAGGTGTATTTCAAGGTGAGTGGCATCAGCAGGCTTGCCAAAGTAGGACAATGGAAAGTGTAGTAACTGTGACTGGCCTCAAAAGCATTGATCCCTACACACACAATCCAAAACACACACACACACACACACACACACACACACACACACACACACACACACACACACACACACAGTCTCACAGTTACCGCATCTTGGATTAGAACTCCTACTTAACTGTTACATCACACTACACCATTATGCAGTTGTAGTACGCGCCACAGAGATTATATGGCTAGCCCTTCTCCAAAGGTGGATTACAAGGTGAATGACATCAGCAGGCTTGCCAAAGTAGGGCAATGAAAAGTGTAGTGAATGTGACTGGCCTCAACAGCACTGACCCCTACACATACAAACAAAGATACACACAGAGTCACACAATTGCCATGTCTGGGATTAGAACTCCCACCTAACTAGTACATCATACTATAGCATTATGCAATTATAGCACACGCCATGGAGCTTATACAGTTAGCCCTTCTCCAAAGGTGTATTTCAAGGTGAATGACATCAGCAGGCTTGCCAAAGTAGGGTAATGGAAAGTGTAGTGAATGTGACTGGCCTCAAAGCATTGATCCCTACACACACAAACAAGTACACACACACACACACACACACACACACACACACACACACACACACACACACACACACACACACACACACACACACACACACACACACACACACACACAGAGTCTCACAGTTGCCATGTCTAGGATTAAAACTCCTACCTAATTAGTTCATTACACTATAGCATTACGCAGTTATAGAACATGCCACAGAGCTTATAGGATTAGCCCTTTTCCAAAGGTGTATTTCAAGGTGAATGACAGTAGCAGGCTAGCTAATGTAGGGCAATGGGGAGTGCATTGTGTGTGAATGGGCCATAAACCATTCGTCTGGAAGCACACACACAACACCTAGTCACACACAAGTTTAAATTTGACAGGACCATGTATACAACTGCTAGATGAATAATGACTTGTACTGTCATGTTACACAGTTATCACAAGCACCACAGACACTATAGTGCTGAGGGATACCAGAAGGAAATGTCAACAGTGATAGACATTTGCACATCATGTGGTATTGGCCAATTGGATGTGTGCTGGGTGGGACAGGCCTCATGATGGGAAGTTCTTTGTCACTGTCCATCACTCTCTTCCCCACATCTATGTATGTGCATGTTTGACCTATTATAGTGTGTTTTCCTTGGATATATGTGTGTAAACCTGTCCGATGTGTGTGCAAAGCATGACTGGTGTGCAATGTTGAGTGTGTATACAGACATCTGCAACTGACAGATATGTATAGTCCACTGTTTTTGCCAGACATGGGCTTCATTTCTGTAAGTGTGAGAGCATGCCCAGTATTACCCTTCAGTATTTTGCTGTCAGACATGGGCTTTGTTTCTCTAAGTGTGGGAGCATGCCCAGTATGACCTTCTGTATTGAATGTGTGAGTCCATTCCAGGTAGGTTGTACTCCAGTGCAGGCATTAGTGTTTTACACCTAAAGCTAGCAACCTGTTTCTGCAGGATATCTGTAGATCAGTTGACAATATGGGGTCACAATGGGCAAAGCATAGTGGGATACTGTCAATAATTGTGTCTGTGCTGCTTCTGTTACATGGTTTTGGTGTTAGCAGAGATATTCAGACATATGTACTGTTTTACACTGTGATGTTTTATGTCATCAACTACTGTCAGGTATACATACTTGCTTGCAGTAATTTCCTGGGGAATACAAGATGAATGAAGCTGTGCCCAGTATTGTGGTCTGCAGCCTACATATTCTTGCACAATCATGCCATTCTGGAGGGGGAGCTGCAGACACTTGCTGATGGATCTGTGTAAATGGTTCAGCACCTTGGTACTGTGGTGGCTGAGGATCCCATGCTTGTACATCTATCAATGTGACAGAATGGCCATATCCTGCTGTGGCCATACCTCACAGCTGTACAGATTCACACAGGTTACCCAGAGGCAGGGCTCATATTTGTGGTCATTACCCCTTCACATTGTGGTTTACGAGCAGATTTGTAGCCATCCACTCCTGTGTTTGTAGGCAGGGATAGTATGTGCACACATCTGAGTTTCAGACTTCACACACTCCATGGTGTCCATGCTTCTACCCCCCCCCATTATTCTATCCTCTTCCGAACATTATGCAAACAGTATCTGATTAGTATCCCTATAGTTATCACTTCATCCCAGCAGTATTTAGGGGTTGGTTCACAGTTCATGCAGTAGGACATGGTGTACTTGCTACTGGGATTTGTCAACATGGCCTTGCATTTGTGTTCTGTGGACTGTGTTATGTCATTATTTGGGAGTCCATGAGATAACATAAGTTGGCAGTACGGGCGAGACAGGCCTTTGACAGAGGACTGTAGGGCATTTGGTAGTGATGCAGGCCATCTGTAGCAGGCCAGTGCATTTTGTCACTCCTACAGTCAGAGGCTGCAAGCCACTGTGTTCCCCTGGGGTGGCAGAATAGGTGTACAAGGTTTTAATGGCAATAGTTTCTGTCCTTATTAATCCATTCGTGTGTATGCTGGCAGGGTGCTGCTTAAAGCTAGGCACACACCAGCATGGGACACCTCTTCAGCATGCTGCATTCTGTGGATATTCCCATATGGAGGTGGAGGTCATATTGTATTCAATCCCAACAGCAGGGATATGACCTCTGAGGTACCTGTGGCTGATGGTGGGGTGAGCTGAGTGCATGTGTGCTATGGAAGTTATTTCCAGCAGACTCACAGATATATGTGGGGCATTCCACTTATGCTGGCTTGTGTGGGGACATCAGCAGTTTCTCAGTACTTCATACCTGTGCCTTTTGTGGTCTGCCAGTGTTTGGCCAGACTACATCAGTTTTCCATACTACACAGACAACTAATGTGCTGCTAACCTCTATGTACAATTCCAAAGGTGTGTCCATTTGACAGTAACATGTTATACACTCTCTGTCTAGGGTATTTCCACCTGTGTCCTGTTTGTATGTCTGGGCCCAAATTCATGCCATGTCCATCTTTCAGATGGTGACAGATATTACATCTGAACAATTAGTAAGGATTACTGCTGGATTGTCTCTTGCTGGTAATGCATTGTGTTTGGCACTGCAGTTGTGAGAACTTGGCCCCGTCATCAACAGTACTGGCCATTGGCCACTGGGACACAACCCTCCATGCCTACATGCTGACAACTTTCACACAATATACAACACATAACAACCTAACACACAGAGCCCTGCATATTGTACATGTGCAGCAATCTATCCTGCTAATTTGGCCAGCTCAGGTAATCTGTGCTCCACTGTCATTATACCCAGACATACATGTTGCTATATTTCTACATAGGATTGTGTGGGGGGGCACACCTGACAACTGTAAACATTTGCTATGACCGTACTGGTATTTCAGGTACTCTGTTGACTTCCATTTCACTCTGTATTCTGACCTGTCATGCAGACTAGAGGCATATCAGTGTAGTGCAGTTCTTAGGTTTTATTGACCTACATTTCAGTTTCAGACTTCTTACCCTTCAAAACTAACATCCCACTGTCTGATCTGTTGTAGTCTGTCTGTGTAGGTCTGGAGGGGAGGGCTGTTGCCAGCACAGCATTTCTTTGTGTTTGTCTACACCTGTCCTGCTGGCTGAGACTGATGTTGGGTATGTGAGCCTCACTGACATGTACATGTGTGTCCTATGGACACACATTTGGACCACAACATGTCTTGCAGTGGGTTTTGTCACCTTGTCTAGTACTGCCTACTTCATAGGTTCATAGGTTGGTACTAGGCTATCAGACCTAGGGCCTATACAAGCCTAGCCATAACAATTCCCTGGCTATTTCTTCCCACACTATTTACTTCCCTGGACCCCTGTCTTGCAGGGTGACTGACACGATCCCTGGGGTGAATTTCCTTTCTCCCATCCAATCGTCAAGGTTCCTTTTGAAGAGGGCCAAAGAGGCACTCTGCTTGACATGTATGGGCAATCTATTCCAAAGTCTGGGGAGTCTCTGGGTCAGGAACCTATCCCTCCAGCATGTTTTGTTTATTGTGATGACAAGGTTTAGATCCCTGGAGCGTGTTGCTCTGAGGGATTGGGATTTCTTTAAGTGTAGCATGTCCAACAGCTCTGAGTTTGACATGGTCTTGTATGTTAAGCAGAGATCGCCTCTGAGTAGACGATATGCGACAGAGTATAGCTGGAGTTTTTTAAGGTGTTCAATGTAGGGCATCTGCTTTAGGCCTGCGATTCTTTTACTGAGGTATTTCTGCAGCCTTTCCAGTTGTTGCAGATGTCTTGAGAGGTACATACCAAACAGGGCGTTGTATTCTATAATGGGTCTAATGAGGGATGAGTACAGTGGGACAATGACCTCCTTTTTTCTGCATGAAAAGCCCTTAGTGATGAAGTGTGCCATATAGAAGGATTTCCTGACAGTTGTGGCGATGTGGTTATCGAAGGTGAGACCACTGTCCAGCTGTACTATGCTGACACCAGTATTTCTTATGGATTTCATGCTGCCGATATAGGTGTCTACTATCTGCTGCCATCCCATTCAGCCACCCAATTCCCTTGCATGATCATATCCATACTATAGACACAAGTAGCAGAACATACTACTCCATTCAGAAATTGGTAGTGAGAGTGACTTACCTTGTGGCTGTGCCAGTATTGAGGATGGTGCTGGAGGGCTGACTATGTTGGATGCACATAGTACACTCCCTATACATGGTTAAGCACAGGTAGTGTCATGTTTGGCATCCATTTTACTGTATGTGCGAGTCAGAGAGAGATGCCATTCCCTAGGTTCCTGCCATGTCAGTGTATGTGCTATGCATTGCCTCTTTGCCGAGGCCTGGGCATACTGGGCATGCCTCCTTCTGCCTACAGGGGCAGGCTCAGGTTGTTCCTCCTCCAAGTCACTCCATGCCTGTGCTGACCTTGGCAATGGTGGGGGGCTGTGTGGCCCTGCCCCATGCTGTTCCTGCTGAAGCTGTTTCCGTAGGATCACATTGTGTAGCATAGCACATACAATAACAATTTGAGTACATGTAGCTGGTGAGTACTGCAAGGCTCCACCAGAAATGTCAAGGCACCAGATCTGTGACTTGAGCATCCCAAACACATGCTCTGTTATGATTCTGGTCTGTGTGTGTGCCTCATTATGGAGTTCTTGTTTGGGTATGTGTGGATTTCTGATGGGTATCATCAGCCACAGCTCCAGTGCATAACCAGCATCCCCCACTAGGTAGCCATATGGGATGTCCTCATTGGTAAATCTCTGGTGCAGCTGCGTCATATGCCAGATGTGGGAGTCATGATAGCTTCCAGGTCTGCCAGCACACACATTCATTATAATGCCCTGGGCAATGCACACAACCTGGCAGATGATGGAGGGGAATCCCTTGTGGTTTATGTAGACTCTTCCCCACTCACCAGGTGGTGCTTTTATGTGTATGTGCGTGCAGTCTATAGCACCCAGTAAGTCAGGCTATTCTGCTATTTGGTGGAAGAGATGCATATTGCTGGCCAACCCCTCACGGGTGTGGAGGAAATATAGTTGCTCACCTGCATGTGCTGACATGGCATCCAGGAACTGGTGGAGTGCCCTGGATTCAGATGCCTGTGAGATCCCCATGATATCCTCAGTTGGACTTTGGAAGATACTTGTGACTAGTATTCTTAAGCCTACACATACCTTGGTATCCACTGGGATCGGTTCCCCTCTGTTGGTTCTGTCTGTGAGGCATGGCCGGCACATCTCAACAATTTGCTGTAGGAGGTCCCTGTCCACCCTATAGCGGTCCAATACTTCAGCTCATGTAGCCCCTGGTAGCTTACCCTGGGTCTGTACACTTTTCTCCTTCTCCTCACTGTGGGTTGTTTGTCAGCACTGTCATCCTCACCACCCTCAGTCTCTTTTACATGTTGATTTATGATAGCGAAAGCAGCCCCTATCATTTTGTTGCTTTTGTTAGGTAAAACTTCCCCATTTGTGTACACCGGTGGTGTAGAGTTTGTGGGGAAAAAACAGGAGGAAAGGTGTTTGTATAGTTTATAGTAGTGTGCTGGGCTGGGCTGGGCTGCTGCCTTTGTAATTGGCTGGTTCTGATACAGTTCACCTGCCAGCTATGCTAGTTTTCCTTGATTACCTTCCTACTGCTATTTTCCCTTCCCATTGCCTTCCTGTTTAAGCCTTGTGGTGCACCACACAAACCCAGTGCTCAGATGAGGACAGAGCTGCTATTTCCTGTTTTTTATTTTTTTTAAACCCGGTGCGTACCGCACACACCCGTTTAGGCAATGTAAACACCATTTAGCAGAAACTGGCCCTACCTGGACATGATCACACTCTGCATCTGTTAGTGGAAGACAATACACCCTTAGACACACACCCTGCCTTAGCTGTGCTTAGCTAAGCACAAACACAGGCCACAGGGCTCCAGTAAGCTTACAGCATGCATGATGCACCCCCTTATAAAGTCATCTAGCTCTTAGGCTTACACTGTGGTCTTATTGCACTTACACGGTTGGGTGCAAGCTTGCATTGAGGGGAAATCTGTGATTCAGTATCATTGCCCTCATTTGCATAGGACTGACTGCTAATGCATGGTTACAAATCCAACACTCAGCCTTCCCAGTAAGCAATCACTATTCCATGGTCTTGCTGTGTTATGCATGCCATTGACTATTACGGCATAATTATGATTTTGGTTTAAAAGCTTATTTCCAGCTTTTTTAAAATTTCTGGCCGATCCCGTTTGCGCACCGCTGCCCTGCGCTTAAATGGCTGAAATCGGCCAACAAAAAAAAAGTAAATTTTTATAATTTTGAAATAATTTTTCATGCCAATGGCCATATATCTGGCCTTTGGCATGCCTAACCCTTCTAATACATGCATTTTTATAAGCTGTCATTCATCTGTTTTGTAGTTTGCAGAAATGTATTCAGCTACTGGCTGAATAGATTTCTGCAATCTACACTATTCCTGCATGGACATCTGCCTGCTTCCTGGATAGCTAATTCACCTCATTTGCATAATTGTCACCAGCAAATTAGGTAATTAGCATACAGGGGCTGTGTCTGTGCAGGAATAGTGCAGGAGCGCTCATGCACGGCCCAGGAGCGTATTCCTGGATCGCACGGCAGCCATATTGCCTGCAGCAGCTCTTGCACTATTCCTGCATACCGTGCCGAGCTTGCTGAATCCTGAGGATAATGATGCCATCCTAGAAAAATCATCAGGTTGGAAAACTTTAATAGCTTAGAATAGCTTGTGGGACTGTAAATATGTTACATTTCTTTTTTATTTGAAAAGGAGTATATTGTCATATATGATTTTAAATGCATTCTATTAATTTATTATTAATTCAGTGTAATACTCTATTATATTTATAGATAAATTATATATATATATATATATATATATATATATATATATATATATATATATATATATTTATAGGTAGGTACTAGCTATTGGCCCTAGGGCCTATATAAGCCTAGCCAAAAAGATACCCTGGCTTTTGCCACCCAAGAAAATTATTTTCCTGTGCCCCTGTTGAGCAGAGCCACAGAGGTGATCCCCAGGGTAAATTTCCTATTTCCCATCCAATCATCAAGATTTTTCTTGAAGAGTGCTAATGAAGAGCTTTGTTTGATATAGAAAGGTAGTTTGTTCCAGAGTATGGGAAGTCTCTGTGACAGGAATCTATCCCACCAGTATGCTCTGTTTATTATGGTGACAAGGTTTAGGTCGCTAGAGCATGTAGATCGGAGGGACTGGGATTTCTTCAAGTGTAGCATGTCCAACAGCTCTGGGTTTGACATAGCTTTGTATGTTAGGCAGAGATTGCCTCTGAGTAGGCGATATGTGATGGAGTAAAGCTGGAGTTTTTTGAGACGATCTGCGTAGGGCATCTGTTTGAGGCTGGTAATCCTCTTTGTGAGTTATTTCTGTGGCCTTTCCAGTTGTTGTAGATGTCTTGTGAGGTACATACCAAAAGGGGCGTTGTACTCTATAATGGGTCTAATGAGTGATGAGTAGAGGGGAACAATGACCTCTTTTTTCCTGGATGAGAAACCTTTGGTGATGAGGTGTGCCATGTAGAAGGATTTCCTGACTACTGTGGCGATGTGATTATCAAAGGGGAGACTACTGTCCACCTGTGTCCCAAGGTCTCTTATCACACTTTCAGTGTTAAGTAAACTACCAGCTATGTGGTAGCTCATGGATACAAAGTTTTTACCAAATGGGATGACAATGCACTTTTTGGCATTAAGTTGGAGGCCATGTCTTTGACACCAGGCATCTCTTAGTGAGGCCCTTTTGTAGGATGTCCACATTGTTAGGAGTTTTGATTATGGCTCCTAGTTTGCAGTCATCTGTGAACTTCATTAGCCAAAGACTTTCTGTGTTAGCCTGTACTTCAGAAAAGTAGATACCAAACAGGAGAGGACCCAGGACTGAACCCTGTAGTACTCCACTGGTCACTGGTCTGAAGTCAGATTTGGATTCTGCTACTTTCACAGTGTGGGTTCTGTCAGTCAACCAGTTGGCAACCCATCTTGTGACATAGGGATTTATACCTAGTTTAGTGAGTTTTTCTATAATTCCAGAGTGGGGGATGGTGTCAAAAGTCTTGGCGAGATCTAGATAGGCTGTGTGAACCACCTTACCCTCGTCTACAGCTTTGGTGACTGCTTCAAAGAAGTCTATCAGGTTTAGGAGACATGCTCTGCCTTTTACAAACCTGACCTGGGTGGGGTTCAGAGTTTGGAGATTACCAATGTCTTTGTTTATAAGTTCCATGATGATACGTTCCATGGCCTTGCAGACCAGGCTCATTAGGCTAATGGGGCAGTAGTTCCCGGGGTCTGTGGTGGCTCCCCCTTTGTGGAGTGGGATAACCGTTGCTGTGCTCCATTTAGTGGGCACAAAGCCAGAGGTGAGGCTATGATTGAACATCGTGCTAAGGTGGGGTGCCAGTTTCATTCTGTAGTTCATGTAGAATGCATCCTGGGTTGTTATCAGGTACCATGGATGCTGTGTTCTTGGCTTTGGACAGTGTAGTTTTTATCTGTGCAGCCATGATTACAGGAACTTTGCATTCTTCCGGTATAGAGATGTGCCCTTTAGAGGGTGAGAGAGGGGTAAAGTTATCACTGAATCTATCTGCCAGGATGTTGGCAATATCAGTTGGTTCTGTATATTTAGTGCCATTGTGCTTTAACTCAGAGCAGATCTGAGTGTTGCCATTGAGATTCTTGACATTGCTATAGAATGCTTTGTGGTTGTCTTTAGAATCAGTGGCAATTTTGTTTTCCTAACCAGTTTTGGAGGATTTTATGAGGGATCTCAGCTTCTTAGTGAGGCTGACCAGGGAGTTCCTCCAATCATGGGATTTTACTCTTTTTTGCTGCACTTTCTTTCTTCTGTTGTAGAGTTTGTTTATGGCAGGGGACCACCAAATTGGCTTCCTTTTGTTGGAGGATAGCATCTTGATTCTGTTAGGGATAGCACGAGCCATGCACTTGTGTAGGTGCATATAAAGTACATTTGTGTAAGATTCAGCAGTCGTACCTCTATTGTCTGTCTGCATGAGTGTTGTGAAATTTGCCACTTCTGTCTTAAGAAGCGTGAAGTTGGCTTTGGAGAAATTTTTTACAGTGGTTTCCCTAATGGGGGTGGGGGCGGGATGTGGATGTCTAGGGTGATTAGCTTGTGGTCGGATCTGACCATTGAGGAATTGACCTCTGGTGTGGAACACTGGTCGCCCATGTTGGTAATGACCAGGTCTAGGATATTGCTGCCCCTGGTGGGGGTGTGGATAAGTTGATCCAAGGCATTGGAATTTATGAATTCCAGAAAACGTTGAGCAAAAGAGTTGGGACTTGAGTAGTTTTCCCAGTTAATGGTGGGGTAGTTGAAATCGCCCATTATGAGGGTGTTGGGTTGTACCCTAATATTTTCCAGTGTATCAAAAAATGAGGAGTGGGAATCCTGGGGCATGGTGGGGTATCTGTAGCAAGTTACAATTTGGATTGCGATCTTGCCCAGAGTTAGTTGCACTTGGTTAATCTCAGATGCATTATACTGAGCAACTAGCCTGGAGGTGTGGATATCCTTAATGAATATGGACATGCCTCTGCCTTTAGTGTTTCGGTCCAGGTTAGGTGGCCAAAAGGTGTGGTATGAATTATAGCCTGGTAATGCACGGGTGCTCTCTGGAGCCTTGAACCAAGTCTCAGTCACTGCACAGATGTTGATGTTCTCCATTTTAAGGAGTGCCTCGAGTAAATGCATTTTGAGGTTTAGACTTCTAGCATTGAATAGCATTACCCTCAGATTATGCTTGTTTGTACCTGTTACAGTGGTGAATTTGTCATTTGAACCTTGCCTAAAAAAGGCACTATAGGGCTGGCAAGAGCCTTAGCCAGTATCCAGAATCCCAAGGGCGACAAGTGCAGGCCATCTCTGGCAAAGCATCATGGTTTGTTGATCATGTCATCCCAGGCAGACATATAATGGATCCCCTTAGAATGACACCAGAAGCTTAGCCAATCATTGAAGTCAATAATTTTGTCCTTGTACTGTGGTATCATTCTGGGTGATGGCAGGATGCTACTCAGGGCAAGGGTCATACCTGCCTGGGCTACAAGATCGGAGAGCTCTTCCATGTCACTTTTCATGTAGTCCAGGGAGGTATGTCTCAGGTCATTCACACCAAAATGGACAATGACAGAGTCATATTTGTACTTGCTGTGGAGTGAGCTGAGTGCATGCATTATGTAGTAGATCCTGGCACCCAACAGGCAGCTGACAGTAACTTTCTCCTTGTTTAGCCTGGTGAGTGGAATATCTGTGCTCCTGTCTATACAGTCACCTATGACTAGAGTGTTGGGTACGTTGTTATGCCTTATGGGCTGTGGTTGAGTGGCACACTGAGTTTGCGGGCTTTGTGCCATTTGGGTTGCATTGAGGGGTATAGCTTGTTTGCATTTTGGCTTTGGAGGTCTCTGTTGCTTCAGCATATTTTTATTTAGAGCCTCCGTGAATGTAGGTGTGTGTTTTGTATTTCTATGTGTCTGTTTTGGTGGTGTAGGTTTTGAGGGAATATGTGATGAGTGTGGTGTGGTGCAAGTATTTATCTTCTCCTCCTGACTGTCTAGTCCAGTCTTAGGTGAAGAGAGCTTTACTTCCAGTTTGACTATATAAGTGCATCTGTCACAGGATCCATAGAAAGCTCACTTTTGCAAATCGCACGTGAGTGAATCCATTTCAGCTAAAGTGGATTTCAGCGAAAATGCACTTTAGCAAATTTTGCTTCACTGAAGCATGGTACAATGGGGCAAAGGAATATACCCTTTTCCCCACTGTACTGCAATCTCTGAGTTGGTATATTTAAGTAGTGGGGGTGTGCAGGGGGCTTGCCCCCTGCAAAAATGTGTGTAGTGTGTTTTATTTCTGTTTTTTTGTGTATTAGTGAAGTGAAATTCACGAAAGTGCATTTTTGCTGAAATGCACTTTTGCTGAAGTGGATTCGCTCACTTGCGATTTGCAAAAGTGAGCTTTTGATGGGTCGAAGTAGACCCATAGGTATATATATATATATATATATATATATATATATATATATATATATATATATATATATATATACACACACACACACACATTGTGTGCGTGTGTGTGTGTGTGTGTGTGTGTGTGTGTGTGTGTGTGTGTGTGTGTGTGTGTGTGTGTGTGTGTATGTGTGGTTCTTCTAAGAAGTAACTACTGTCAGGAATATATGGCAGTGTATTATCCAATGACCAGTGTAATTTGAAAGGGTAAACATTTGCAATGTCAGGACCCATTAGAATCAGTCTTGAAATATAGAGACTAAATGGCCCAAAAATCAGATTTACATATATTAAGAATGAGATACCATTTTCCAAGGCATGGCAAGCTCAGAATTGGGTATATATATATATATATATATATATATATATATATATATATATATATATATATATATATATATATATATATATATATATATACTGTATGTTTGGGGTGTGTTGAGGTACAGAGGCCCCCCCCAACAAAAAGAAATTTGAAAGAGAATCGAATTTTTCAAAATTCGTTCTTCTCTTTCAGCTTATTGGTACTTGGCATTTCGAGTGCCAACATTTCAATAGGGAGCCATTTGAAAGTGCATACCTGAAATGTCTGACTGAGTAAGCTAACACCAGATCAGGAAATATAACAGTAAAAACATACAACAAAAACAGAAAAGTGTGACAGCAGCATTAACCTTCCAAAATTATGAATTTTTCTTTTGGAATAAACTTTTTTCACCTTCAGAAATAAGTCACTGACTTTCTCTAAAGATAATCTAGATCTCTGAATTGAAATCCTTTTCTACTGTAATCAATATTTGTGTCAATAAGGATCTGCAGCAATCAAGTTTCTTCAAAGTGGATAAGTCATATGCTTGACTGCTGAACCTTTGAAACACTTACCCTGTAACTCATGGCATTGAAACCACTTGACACTTTGTGCACTGACACGTGCAGTTAAAAATGTAGATTATAAAGGAACGCAGATAAAAAAATCAGAAAAGAAGATATATTATTGTAAGCGTAGCTACTCCTGCATTTTAAGCTGCCAACCTGCATTCTTATTATCTGATAATAGTACCTGCTTCCTTAAAACTGTTTTGCACTTACAATTTTAAATGTTAGTTATACTACTAATTTATATGTTTATGTTGGCATGACCTGGTAAAGCAGCAGTTATGGTAAGCAGTAACTTCAAGGCCTACTCTATGACATCTTCCACCTGTGTTACACTGAGGATAGTTAAATATACGTTACTTGTATGTTGCTGGAGGAGGGTGCAGTTAGCAAACTGATCTGCTCCAAAAGTGGAATCTGGCGGAGTACACCAGAAAATGTAAATGTACTGGCTATCTGGTAACCACAGCAGCAGCGTTAAGTCCATCACTGTTATTTATAATAGGTATGTAAATGAGGAGGAACTGATGCCTAGCTTTCAATGCCTGATGAAACTAGATATGTTCTAGGTCATTAACAACAGTTTATATTAATAAAGCATTGGTGCTTAGCTATGTATTGAACTTGTGTTTTGCTACTGTTTTTTTTTTCTTTTTTGTTTAAGTTTTTGGCGTGGTACTCATTTATGTTGTAGTTTGTTGTTTGCAAGTCTTCAAATGCCTCAGATACCCTGTCAGTTAGAATCTCTATACCCTTAGAATATTGGTCAGAGGAGAAGCTATTTTGGTGCCTGGTGCCCTATCCCAGTTTATTCTACCTTATCTTTGCTACTTTCCCTTCAATTGTCATAGCCTGGATAAATGCAAGATAACATAGTACTGCTACATTAAAAATCATGAAAATGAAAATTATAAAACTAACTGAAAATGGAATATGCACACAAATGGTTGAATAACAGCAGTAACTATTGAAGTGAATAATTCAGAGTTTACTGATAGCTGACTGTATTTGATTTCCCATTCCACTTTTTTGAGCAAACCATTCCATAAGTGACTCCACCAGTTGTTGTTTAATTAAGGGGGAAAAAAAGAAAATCACATTACCTAATTGTTGCTTGTTTAAAAAATGCAAAATTATTTCAAGCCAACTATTTTCTAAATAGAAATGACAAAGCATCAATATTTAATTAAGACTTTAAATTCAGACTTTATCAATTTTAGCAAACTTCTCTCCTGTACCATTTTCTTGATTTTTAGGAAAAGGATTTCCCACTTGTTTTATTAAACTACAGCAGCTCAATTGTCACATTTTTTAAGGGAAGCACTGTCTCAAGGTGATAACTTCCTGTGTCTGTCTATCCATTTCTATCCAGCAACACCTTGGAACTTATCTCAGATAATTCACCAAGGGAAAAAATAAACATGCATGTATTTTACCTGTGCCTTTAGATGTTGCTTACTAGGTTTAACTGCATTAGAATTTTCAGATGCAGGGTTTATTTTAATCAGGCTAAGCAGTAGACTATAATGCCAAGAATGTTAGTTATAGAACAGGCAGATATGCATGTCAGACATCCAAAATGATAACTTCCATTCAAAGTTAAGAAGTAAATAATAAAATAAGCATTAAAGCTGCAAAAAGGCATGTATATTGCATTATACCAGCACCAGCACCAGATGCCAGTTACTCTCCAGCTACATAAGAACAGAGTCATGGCTGACCCTGATAATCCTGGATCTAACAGACTGACGTTTTCTGCACAAGTTCATGGAGCAAACTGTAATGGAATTAATTCAGAAAGCTACAGGTGAAATAACAACAACCTGCCTTTCAGTGTTAAAAAGTATTCATTACTATGTCTGTGAAAAAAAAACAGATGGACAACATCTACAAATTAATAATATAATTAAACACCTAAAGATCCTGGTGGACAGCAAATTTACTTTTGACTACAGTGTTACCTTAGTAGATAGAAAAGGGTCTATATTAAATAATCAAAAGTTGAATTCACCGAACGGTATTTACATCGAAAATACAGTTCAGCGAATTCGCTCTTGTAGGGGTCTGTGCCCCCACACCCCCTGCTAATTATATATACCAACTCCGAGAATGCATTACAGTGAGGAAAGGGCAAATTTTCTGATCTTCACTAAGCTGTGATCACAATATTCAGAATTCACTGAATGGTATTTTCAATGTAAATACCGTTCGGTGAATACAACTTTCGATTATTTAATATAGACCCAATAGAAAGGCTCATTGAGTTGTCCATATGGCACTTTTGTATTTTTTGTATATTTTTGTCCCCCACTGCCTACTGGCAATCAGACTCTTTCTTGGTCTATTAATCCTTTTTCCCACGTCACTGAGGTGAGGGTAAATGGAGAGATGTTGTCATTAAGGCAATCATTAGAGATGGTTTGAGTTTTTTTTTTTTTACAGCCCTATATTCCCTGTATACACTTGGCTACAATAAGGAAGGGGTGTGCATTGCCTATCTGCACTAGTCATTCTTTATTTCTGGAAGAAATGTTACCAACATGTAGTCCCACAAACAATCCTCAGATCATGGGAGGTTATTTCTCAGGATTCCAGCAGGGAAATCACACCAAGCCTAAGTGCTCTTAAGCTCCTGTTACCTTTTTCTCCTCACATGAAAGGTGAGCAGACAAGCCCCTTCATTCCTTCTCCCTCCCTACTTTGCTTCACCAGTGATAGGGCTGGTAATTGAACTTCACTTTCGTGGGCTAAAGACATGCCCCTCTGTAGTCATGCTGCCCATATGACACTTGATAGGTATACCTAGCAGAACAATGGGAGTTATTGCTTCTAATATGCTACATTTGTTTGCTCAATACTTTTGGTTCCACAACCACTTGTTTTTTTGTCTTCCATGTCCTTTAAGGCCTTCTACACCTTGATCCCTTATTGGGTCTGAGATTAGTGCATATTCATTACTCACAGCAGGTGGGAGTAACTGCCATTTGGGTCATCATCTAGGAACCATCAGACAGCTAACTATTTGCACCCTATCAGTCTCCTTGCATGCCTAAGTAATGCTAAGGAGGTTGATGTGCAAGGGGTGTCTATAAGAGAAGAGTCATCTGTCTCCAAGAATTATCTAATCTTTTACCTGCAGTTATATTCCTTCAACTACAGATGTGTCTCTGGTTTATAAGAGAGAAAACTGAGGACACTATGTATGCCCTGAGACAGACATATCCTACTCTCCGCCATGAAAGAGGAGAGCAGGTGCATTACCTCAACATTCCTCTTCCTATGTACTGGCCCCTTCAGTGCTCAAGCCACTGTATAAACCTAGGACACCTGGGCCAAAGTCAGGAATTCTAATGTAGGGCACCTGGGCCATAGTCAGGGATTCAAACCTAGGGCACCTGGTCCATAGTCACTGATGCAAACCTAGGACACCTGGGCCATAGTCAGGGATTCAAACCTAGAGCACCAGGGCCATAGTCAGGAATTCAAACCTAGGGCACCTGGGCCATAGCCAGGGATTCTTAGCTAGGTCACATGGGCCATAGTCAGGAATTTGTACCTAGGACACCTGGGCCATAGTCAGGGATTCATACCAAGGGGACCTGGGCCATAGTCAGGGATTTGTACAGACACACCAAGAAGCCAGCTATGGCTGAACTGTTATTGAATATAATTCTGTATTTTTTCTTTCCAAATATCTGGCAAAACAATAAAAAGTGCAGATTCATGGCAGAGAAATGTTGTAGTAGGCATCCTCTGCTCCCAAAAGATCATGGGTTTGTGCCTCTGTTGGACTGATCCAAGCAGTGTCTTCTTTGGCTGTGCAAGTCAATCTGGGAGTGGCAGTCCTTTCCACATTCTGAGCAACAGTAGGCAGATGCAGATCTGGTATCACAGGCAAGGATCTTCCTAAGGGCTCTCTTATCCTCTGCTCTCCTTGCCAAGGTGGGTTTCTTCATAGAGAGAGCTTCTTTCACTTCACATTTCCTAATAATCTTGTCTGAGGTGAGAGAATACCAGGTGTTTGCACTGATGAAGAGAGCACTGAGGACATGTTTGCACATCTCCTTGTAGTGCAACTTGGGCCACTTTCTATACTCCAGCTGTCCAAAAAGGAGGTATTTTGGTGTTAAGCCATCCATCATGCATGAGACATGACCCAACCAATGCATACGTCTCTCTTTCAGGATGGTGAATATGGAGGTGATGCCCGTGATCTCAAGCATGAGTTACCAAGTATGTGCCTAAGGCACTGCATATGGAATACATTTGACCATTGCTCCTGTTTTGAGTCCAGAGTCCATGTTTCACTGGCATACAGTAATATGTTCAAAACAAAGGCTGTGTAAACCTGCACCTTGATGTGTACAGTGAGATTATTATTAGCCCATACTCTCTTTGTCACTCTGGAAAACATTGTGGCAACTTTTTCAATGCACTTATTGAAAGAATATAATAGTAATGGAATATATGCATACAGACATTTCAGAAATGTACAATAATGCCCTTCTAGCCTGCCAATACACCAAAAAGTTATTCTCATAATGTGTTCAGGTTATTTTTAAAAATATCTAAACAAGTGCTTGCTTTAATATTATTTGGTAGCCTATTAAATTGGAAGTAAGAACTATTTAAAAAGAACAATGTAATAGAATATAATATTGGATATAACATTGCATTCTTTAGCTTTCTTTCCAGACATCTGGCACAACTAGAGGAAAAAGAGACAAAATTCATGAAAATAAATATACTTAGGTTTGAAAGTAAGATATTTTGTTCCAGAAGGATCAAAAAATAAATAATGCCACTGTATTAAGAGGCCTGTTCTTGTCATAGTGGTGACATCAATCTAGTAGTACTTTAAGCACAACTGAAGAAGCTAACAAGAATGTATGATAACTTCATGTTGAAAATAAACATCAATAACAGGCAAATATACCCAGCTTTGTTGGCCTTGAAAGATAAAGGCCTGACTACCACCGAGTGACTTGATTTCATTTAGAGACCCCTTTATCTGCTGGAGTTTGGTGGAGGTGAATGACCAGACTATGTCTGCTTATTTTTCACTGCAGGAAAAACAGGGATGAAGTACTGATGGGCATACCATTTTCCATAGTCCCAGTGGAGACTGAGGCTAAAGAGGGTTGCAAGGCTGAGTGTGCAGGTGAATTTGGGAGGCACCACTGATGTAAGGCCTGCAGCAGGGGCATTCCACAGGCCAAGCCTCATTACCCTCTCATGCTCTATGGTGAATATCAGCGTACATAAGTTGGGAAAGCCAGAACAGTGCAGCTAGCCTGTGCTTCTCATGGGAAGCTTTTCATTGTGGGAATGGGGCCTGGTTACTCCAACCTGTCATGGTTAAATTGCCAGTTGATCTGCAAAATTGTGTGCATGGCCTGGAGGAATATAGATCAGGGAGAACCGCAGAGCAACAGGGCAACATTTGAACCCCCCCACAAAATGAAATATAACCAGGAGTAATACCTATCTATCACACCAATGGAATTAGCTCCCTATGGCAGCAATTAGTGCTTTCAGATATAAATAATTATATATGACAGAGAAGACAGATATATGTAATAACAAGCTTCTGGAATGATTCTTGAAGGCTGCTTGTTTGCAAGCTGCTATTACAATATATGAATCTATTAAAGTTACTATGGCATAATATTATCTACATACTGATGGCCTTAGTTATGTGACATAGACTAACTGTGACCCAAATGGTTTGGGCAAATGAAGTGCTGGAAACACTGAGTTAGGGAGCATGGCAGTAAATATCTAATGCAAAGTTACCATTCCTTAGATGGGTGGGGCTTGATGTGACTCACTACCTAAATGACCCTACAGGAGTACTGAGGGATTATTGGTGGCAGGTATGACAGGTACAGCAAACAAAAAAGTGAAGCCAGAAAACATTTTTAAGTTATGCAGAGCATACCTCTCAACCACTAAGAGCAAGAAATCTGGACAAAGCCATAAATAAAAGTGGGACAAATTCCCAAAAATAGGGACAATTTCTAAATATTGTTCTTACAAGCTTAAAAGTTGATGGAATAACAGCTTTTGTATTAGCATGAATTTTCTGAATGGTATGAAGTCTGAAACTCAAATGTCTGTTATTATTTTCTAACTTCAGTCTTTAATGATTTGCTACTAATTTGCAAGAAAAACCACAATTTTATGAAAAACAGACCAAAAATATGAGGGAAAAATCTTAACATTCTGCAAACATCTGTACAGTTGAGAGTTATGAAGTAGAGGCATGGGCGAGCCAGTCAAGGTACTGGCTTACATGAAAGCCATGAGAAGGAAGTTAGGCATAGAAGGTGCACACCCTCACATTAAGGAAAACCTGCCAGATATTGATTATATGCTCTTAAAGGAAATTAAAGGGTTAATTTTCTCTTGCCCAACCAGGGAATGAAAGAGCCGTAGCTCTCTTACCTTGATAAAGGAATAGATTGGTTGGCTTTCATTCCTGAGTGGAAATGAATGGGTCAATTGGAGGTGCACAGGGAGGCTTGTTGTCAATAGACATGAGGTGGGAGATATGGTGATGACATGTTTCATGCATTCCAGAGCTAACACTTCCCTGTCCCTGTAAAGGAAGCCTGTCTTATAAGTACAGTATACTTAATGAATCTCTGGCAGGCAAACGCTAAGTAAAATCAGGAGGCTCATGGGAAGGATCATATATGATCTTATTGGTGAGGCTCTACAATAGAAAGTAAGACATTCGTATGTTGCTTCCTCACTAATTTATAGAAATAATTCTACATTCAACTAAACATAGTAACATTTAGAGAAAACAAGCATTTTATTGATGAGTTACAGAGAAGCTGCAACCAGTTTAAATGCCTGTCCTTTGCACCACTTTCCACATATAGACACAAGTCATCCCACACAGTGTAGAGATTTGTAGTGTTCAGAAGTCCACAACAAAATATGACAAAGCTTTTCGCAGCATTGAAGCACTCTGGAAAGCAAAACTTTTTGTAGTTATACTTCAACTTTCAATTTTTTCATAAATTATTTTATTCATTAATAAAAAACATTCATAGCTTAACATTGTTATACAAAGAAAAGCACTGTAGACAAATTCAGAATTATAGCCAGGTTACCAGTAGCATGAAAAAAAATTGAAGGCAAAAAAAAAATAAATCACGTTTACTCCAGTAGGACCTTTAGCAAGTTGCTAGCTACAAATGTAGCAAACAGTTTTATACAGTTTAAACCACCACACATAGACCATTTTACAGCTTCAGCTATGACTCTAAATAAAGCATCTGCATTCATTTGTGAAGTACTGATATCCCTGCAACTTCAAAAAGCAATGCCAGGACTATACTCGTCAGTTATCGGTACCTGCCAATCACACCCTCTAACAGCTTTCCCTCAGTACAGCTGCCTCTTTTGACCCCACCCCCCCAGTTACATATCTGGACAAACTGTTTTACCATAAACAACCCAAGATTTATCTGTAAACATATAATCCCATCTTGTGACTAACAGTTAAGTACTTCAAGATAGAAAAACATAAAAAAATTAATCAACTTATCCTACCAAAGGTTTAAGCTTGGCAACTAGTCAGACAGCCAGTCAGTACAACCCCCCCCATCATCCATACCAAAGGTATTTTGCACATTATTAACATTGACAGGGGAACAAACAGACACACAGATGTGCAGACACAGGGATACAGATAGGCAGGCCTACACACACATAGATATACATAAACAGAAACACACACACACACACACTCATGCACACACACTCACATACAGAAACATACATACACACACAAACACAAATTCACATATACAAAGGGATTAAAAAGGGCTGATAGCAATGGGGAAGCCTTAACTTGGAAGGTTTCTTCATGAAAGTAGGCCGATTCAGGTACCATTTTCCTACTATGCAAGTAGCAATCTGGAGGAGTGACTAATGCTAATTATACAACAACCCCCCCCATTAAATATTCAAAAATGTGCACACTGATTGGTCAGAGTGCATGTTGTAAATCAGAGTTATAGTAATGGAAAAAGGTCTGGTTGCCCGGACTTTTTCCATTACTATAACTCTTTTTTTTGCAACAACGGAGAACGCAAGATCTCCGTTGCTTCACACTGTCTTGCTATGTTAAACGAGTTTAACATACGAGACAGCTTTAAAAAAGCAACAGAGATTCTCCGTTGCTTTTTTTAAAGCTGTCTCGCTATGTTAAACTCAATTAACATAGCGAAACAGTTTTTAAAAAGCAACGGAGAAAGCAAGATCTCTGTTGCTTTTTTCAAAACTGTATTGCTATGTTAAATGGGTTTAACATAGCCAGACAGCTTTAAAAAAGCAATGGAGATCTTGCTTTCTCCTTTGCTTTTTTCAAAACTGTCTCGCTATGTTAAATGGGTTTAACATAGTGCGACAGCTTTAAAAAAGCAACGGATATTCTCTGTTGCTTTTTTTAAAGCTGTCTCGCTATGTTAAACTCATTTAACATAGCAAAACAGTTTTTAAAAAGCACCGGCGATCTTGCTTTTTCTGTTGCTTTTGCCCACAGCTCTGATGTACTGCGTAGGTATACGCATGCGCAGTACATCAGAACTGCCGCAGAATACCAAACAGCTGTGGAAGGGCAGCAAGGAGGCATTATACAATGCCATTATTTAAGAAAAGAAATTATTTTTTTTCTTAAATAATGTCATTGCATAATAGCAATAACCCACTTTTGGGTGTGGGTAATGCTGGATTTACCCATGGTTGGCTTTGTTTGGCCACTCGGGCTTCGCCCTCATGACCAAACCACACCAATTGTGGGTAAATCCAGCATTACCCACACCCAGGCATGGGTTATTGCTATATTAACTATGTGCTACCCCTTAGAAATGGCTGCAGTTCATGATTAACTTAGCACCGTGCTGAATCTCTCGGCAAAGTTAGTTTGTACAACAGGAGAAAAAAAGAATGCTGTTCCTTGACAGCCTTCACCCATTTACTCCTGTGGGAGTAATTGTGATTCTGGTAAGTATAGCTGTGGATATATATGTATGTGTGTGTGTGTATTTGGGTGTGTGTGTGTGTGTGTGTGTGTGTGTGTGTGTGTGTGTGTGTGTGTGTGTGTGCGCATCTGTATGTGTGCTCGCGTGTGAATGCGTGTCCATGTTTGTTTGTATAAGAGGGGTGCATATGCTACCATGATGAGTAGGCTAGAAGGAAGAACAGGTTTAACAGAGCAATGTTTGATTAAGAGACATGGTGATTACCAACTAATGAAGTCTTTATGCAGCTTCATCATGTCTTTGAATCAGAGATTCTCTCACTTTCTTTACTTGACTAGCTAGCATTTTCCAAATATTTACTACAAGTGGGGAGACTGTTTCCATACTATGCAAAACAATTAACTTCTGCTGCAGCAATTATGCAACCATAGTCAAGTGTAACCCATATGTTTCTCATACATGACTGCTGCAATCATTTTACTGACAAACATCATGCTATGCTTCTGTACACTGAATGCCAACCTGCAGGTATCCGTCTACTCAAGGAATGTAATGGAATTCATATGATTGTATCCAAATTGGTTAGGATCCACAGCCACTCTCTTTCTATCCATCTACAATTGAATATGTCCATTGGTTTGTCTTATTTCTGTGCCTGGTGAAAATAAAGAGAGCAGGCCCATAATAAACCCATACTGCAGCAAACAAGTAGGGGACACCTGAGCAGACAAAACACTCGTACCCGCTATCATGCAGCCAGATGTCTACACAAAAGTTCATGTTACAGTTCATGCCCCCTTTATTTTCCACAGATTCTTCCCAGATGGATAGTGCAAATACCTTACAAAATTAAAAACAATAAGCATCAGTTGTGAAACCTTTATTCTCCTCTTCCCACATCCAGTCAAAAGCTGAATCAGATTACTAGACAAGATTTCGCGGGTTGTAAATTTATGATGTTTTCTAGTACTTACATAAGTATGTCTCAGAAATATATCAAATTTCATTAATAAAAGTGGTGAAAGGAAGACACAAATGGTGTGCTTCAACAGATGAATGTGCTTACATAAGAACATTCTGAAAATATGGTTAAATACTATTTAATAATGTTACCATGACCTTCTTCTAAATGATACTCTGGCAAGTATATACTGTTCTGGCTCACTTGTAGAGTTCTACTTTTTAAGAGGGATTGCCCAATAGACTTCTTGTTAGCTTGCAAAATATGCAATGCAATAACGTGAAAACTCCAGGACTTTAACTGAATGTTTTAGAAAGTTTCCCAAGTACCTTTGGTGAAATCTTTTCTGGGTCTGCAGACAGTTTAGTCATCTCTTTCAAATGTATTTAATCGGTTTCAGACAGAGCCATATGCAGCAATATGAGACCTAGGCAGCTGCCTAGGGCTCAGGCTGGATTAGGGGCCCACCATATAGCATTTAGTTACAAAAAAGTCCATTTTTTAACTTAAAAGAAGTCCATTTTAAATTAAAAAAATCCATTTTTATTTTAAAATTTGAGCAGATAGTCTCCTTTATATGATGTGCATGCAGGAAATGTATGCATCTGCTCTGTGTGATATACATGCAGGAAATGCAAGCATGCCACACATAGCAGACCACATGTCAATATACATATTGTATGATAACTATAGGAATCAATCAGAGCAGTTTAGAAAGACATGTAAAGTGTAAATGGATAAGCAATTCACAAAGAAACAATGGATGGACATATGTATGACTCCCAAATATGCAACAAAGTCTAGAAGATTTAGGATCTTTGCTCGGAAGTGTTTGCATTGGTATTTGTGTACCCCAAGGAGACTCCAATGAACTTTTCCTCGGGTAGATTACAAGTGTTGGAGGTGAGATGTGGAGAAAGAAATACTTGGGAACATATTTTTTAGGAGTGTAATGAGTTGGCAGACTTTAAAAATTCCCTGCAGACTAATCTATCATAAATACTGGGTGAGGAAATTGGTGTAACTAAGTACATTATTTTTTCAGGTATGATACAGAACTGGAATTGCTTAGACATACTAAGACCTTGCTGAGTTTAATTCCAATGGCTGCCAAAAAGCAATTACTTGAAAATGGAAAAAAATATAAACCAACCATACTAAAAGTAGTGAATATAGCAACAGAGATAAAACAACTGGAAGTGGGATCTTTAGAAAAGGGTAGAAGCAAATTACATAGAAAAAATGGGAACTGTGGGGACAATACACACAGAATAATGTTTTGGAGGAAGTACAAAGTTTAAGGGAAGACAGGAATTGCATATGCATTGTAATGTTTGACTGACAATGACTGGATATATTATGCGTGATGTATAATGTTTGCAACTGGAAATATGTCAATACAAGTTGTTTTCATTTATATAAATGTATGATTGCCTATATCATAAATGATTATTCAATAAAATATCAAAAGTGATAATTTAATAAGGATGTTTCTTAAAAAAACATACAATGTGATTGGGGATAACACATAGTGAGATTCTAGTCAACAATGCAGCACAGACCAAGCATTATGACAATGGAAAGCAGCTAATGAACAATGCAACAATCGCAGATTAGTGAGGTGATGAAGTGTGTGCATACACCAAACATTTTGACAATGGAGAACAATTTACAAACAATGAGACAATCCCAGATTAGTGAAGCAGCGAAGTGTGTGTGCATCAAGCATTTTTGCAAGAAACAAGGATGAAGACCTTACTTAGTCCTCTACATCCCCCTTCAACGTTTTTTTTCTTTTTTTGTTTTATTGTGGTAGAACACTGAGGATAACAGTCTGGCAATGCCAGACACAGATTTCATAATTTTGTGGTGCATACAATGCATGATGCAAAACCTCCTGTTCTGTTAGCTTTTAAGTAATTTAAAGTAGTCTTCTCTTATTTGACTTACATTTTGCAGAATATCTCTGATTTACCCTCATATTTATGCCTTAACATGTCCTTAACCAAGTAATTTAACCAGACAGTGCTTTGGGGCTACCTGAAATATGGACTAGGCTACTCAATGGTTCCCCTGGACTGCACGCCTAGAAACTACCCATGATCCAGAGTAGTTAAGGTGTAAAGCAAGGACATTCATTATAGTAAACAGAGGTATCATATGAACCATGTTCGTTGGATATCATCATTGGTTTCCTTGTTCTGTTGAATGCTGTATGTTTATTATTTAGCTGAGACTAAATTGGATAGCATAAACGCTATGAGATTAATATTAATATTTTGACTATAAATACATTTTACTTATCTACTTGTTTGCAAGCATATACATATGAAATGCAGTGTTTTTTTGGCTACAATAGTTTGTCTAATACTTTGTGCAGATGAATATAACTATAAGCTGTTAAAAGGCTTCTTCCTGCAGTACATAGTTTGATTCCCTCGACCTTCCTTTGTCTTTTATATGACTCTGCCCATGTATTACTTCATCAGACATCACTCCTAGGTTGCTCCTGAAAGGAGGCACTTGTGTCCAGTGGGTTATCACAGACTATTAGCAAAAGCATTACACATTCATCTTTTGAATTCCTACACCCTTCACACAGATGCTAATTAGTACTTCACTATATTCTATTTGAGTATGAATCTCAGCATGACACTTGTAGTTTATTGGGTTGCCAGATGCATTTTTTAAATGTGAGCATTAAGAGAAGAGATGTTTACTGCTTCTCATGCTAAGCCTGTTTTCAATGTGAGAGTGTTTTGTTTATAGGTTCATAGGTTCATAGGTAAGTACTAGGCTATCTGCCCAAGGGCATTTATAAGCCTAGCCAGAGTGTGCTGGCTTTCACTACCCCCTTAGATTAGTTCCCTGTGCCTCTAATCAGCAGAGCCATTAGTTCCCAGCATCTCTGTCCAGCAGAGCCACTGCAGTGATCCCCAGGATACATTTTCTGTTTCCTATCCACCCGTCAAGGTTTCTCTTGAAGAGTGCTAGTGAGGGGCTCTGCCTGATGTATATTGGAATCTTGTTCCAAAGCACGGGGAGTCTCTGGGTTAGGAATCTATCCCTCCAGCACATCCTATTTATCATTGTGGTAAGGTTTATATCCCTGGAGCGTGTGGCTCTCAGGGATTTGTTTTTTTTTAGGTGGAGCATATCCATCAATTCTGTTTTGGACATGGCCTTGTATGTCAAGCAGAGATCACCTCTGAGTAAGCAGTATGCAACCGAGTACAGCAGGAGTTTCTTTAGTCGGGCTGCATAGGTCATCTGCTTGAGGCCAGTAATCCTCTTGGTAAGGTACTTCTGTGGTCTTTCTAGCTGTTGCAGGTGTCTTGTAAGGTACATCCCAAATGGGACATTGTATTCTATAATGGGTCTAATAAGTGATGAGTAGAGAGGTACAATAACCTCCTTTGTTCTGGATGAGAACCCTTTTGAGATTAGGTGGGCCACGTAGAAGGATTTTCTAACCACCTTGGCAATATGATTATCAAAGGAGAGATTGCTATCTACTTGGTTTAGAAAATGGCTGTCACTATATTTTTTTTTTTTGTAAAATTTGAAGTAAGTTTTAATTGAAACCTAATATCTGTGATAATTGTAAAGGTCAAGAAGAAAATAGTATATACACTGGAAGGTTTGAATGGTGTTTATGGTAACTGGGAAGAGACAGAAAGTAATGGGTATTTCTTTAGGGGGCCTGGTTCATTACTCTGCATAGGGCATTTTTTGTCCCCAGTCTAGCTTTGTTGACAATGCAGGTGCATGCCATGCTGCAATAGGGTCAGACCTGTACAGAGTGAGATCAGATAAGATAGCTAATCCTGATGACAGACATAGGGAGGACAAAAATGAGATACTGGCATCCTGCATGCATGTAACTCCCCCTAAAAATAGTATTTTGTATGCAGTAATATTTTTGTATGACTCATGAGCTGTTCAACAAAAGCTGCTGTTGCAGCATTTATATTGTCTTTAATTGTTCAGCTTTATTAATTGCACTTAAGAATAAATTAATTAATTTAGTAATATAACTAGATTATATAGTGTAGTATAAAAATGCTAAATCCTTGTAGTCTTAACATGATGCACTTTAATACTATAATTTTGAAATATCTTCTTTGCAGCCGCCATCATCTTCAAAGGGGCTGACATTTGTCAAGTCAGACAGTCTGCATTTTTTGGGGTGGTGATCAGAAAAGTCTGATCTTCAGTATCCAGTGTGTAGTTACTGCTGCATAGTACTGTGATACAATCTCCTCTACAAGACTGGATTGTGAAGGATTTCCGGCAGTTATCACAGGACTGAAGCTCTAATGTGTTAATGAGCTGCTTCCTATGGCAAGGGTGCAGGTGTGAATCCTTCCATCTTCATTTACTTACTGTTGTCATTATTTGTTAGCTACTCCCTGTTGCACAGCTGATCTGGTTCAGGAAGTATTATAGCAGCAATATCACAAGCACGCCAGCTTTTTGATGTGACTTATGTCATTTGTTCTTCAAGGGCAACAGACATTGCATTTATAAATGAAGCACTGAAATGCAAAGTTGTTTGCCAGCAATAATCCATTCATTAGTAATAGCTCTTTTAATGTGGATTATTCAGATGACTTTTACTCCTGCAGAGATTGCACATACTGACTTGGCATATTAGTAGTTAATATTTCTTATGCTCTCATAAATATGCTTCTATTTAAACTGTGCTACATGTGTCTAGATCGGTTTACCTTTGAAAGGTTGAAAATCAACCTGCCGAACAGCCCTTTGTGTGAACCGAAATGACGAAAACCGTCATTCCAAACCGTACCAACGTTTCAAAATCAGCAAATCGAAAAGCAAATTCGCTGATTTTCAAACAACAATTTCAAATACATATCATAATGCAGGGGGGGGCAAGCCCCCCTGCACCTCCCACACCCCCTACTTTATTATTCTAACTCCGAGGTCGCACTACAGTGGGGAAAGGTTTTGATCCCCACTATAGTGTACTCCGCACCCAAAATGCCCAATCTGCAATGAGCGAATGTCAATCTGCATTCGCTCATTGCACATTTGATGCATTTTTTTTCGGTTATCCGAAAACTTGAAAACATACTTCCGCACAACTATCTTTCGACAATCTGCATTTCAAGCTTTCAAAGGTAAACCGTCTAGATCATATGTTATGATGCTACCAATCTTTACAGTTTCATATAGTTCATGCAAAGCTATCAGTAAAGTACTTGTAATTCCTAACAATAAAGGGTGCACATTGTCAACAAAGTGGTTATAACTTCTGGTGGGGTGGGGGTGGGTTTTTTTGTGGATTAATGTACATTATCCTGTTATTACCTAGTCATTTTAAACATTCTGTAATCTGGCTTTTTGGGACTAGTGTGCATGTGAGTGTCTGAATTAAGATGGAATACTTTGGATACTATATGTTAGTGTGAAACAAATCTGAAATGTGACGTTGGTCATTACTATTGTTAATTTTTGGGGCAGACAACAACGTAACTATAATTGCTGGGTTTGGGGAAACATCTGTGGATAAAAATATACACACAATCTGCCAATGGCCAGATGTATTCTCAATGAATGTGAGTTTCAATACATTTCCAAAGAATGTGACTTTCAAGGGAAGTGAAGTTTACTGTTGCTCATGTCAAGTCTTTTCAATGTTAGAGTGTTTTGTTTAGCGAATGGCCTTCAGTGTTTGTACTATAAAGTTTCAAATCAAGGTTTTAAATCAAATCTCTGCAATCACTGTAAAAGTAAAGAAGAAAACAGTATGCAGACTGATAGGTTTAAACAGTGTTTATGGCAGCTGGTGAGAGACAGCCATGTAATGGGACACTGGAATGGCAGCGGAGGGGGGTGCTGGTAAATTACCCTTCCTAGGACCCCATTACACCATGCTCCAACTCTGTTTCAGATTCTTTTCTTATCTAAGCCTTACACTACTATCTTTCATCTTATACCAGACAAGCAAAAGACATACCCATCTCACTATAAATGTGAAAGTGAAAATGAATTAAGAGCATCAGGAATAACAAAAGAAATGTTTCCAGTCATAAGAATGTTTATTACTATAAATTATATAAGTTTGCATATGGTGTCATGTTGGTTCTGTCTGTACATGCATATGTACATTTTATTGCATATTGTAGAGTCGTCAGGGTCTATTGCGCCTTCTTGCAGAATCTTGATTCAGAAAAGACTAGAATATTATACTTGTGTGACTTTGCTTGCAAATGTGCAGTAATTAATAATTTATCACTACTTTTGCAGTCCAGAGTCAGAAAATGTATTTCTAACCATGCCTACTCATACTAAGGGAATATAAATATTTTGTGAATTAAGTTCAGACAACAATGCCGTGCCTTCCTAACTACACTGCTCATTAAACAGAACAGAGTTTTCATTCAGGTAGGTGTACATGTCCGACAGTGTGTAGTACCATAAACCTAACTTGCAAATCAATATGTCAATCACTGCTCCCATTATAGCTGTCTGCTACAACTTGTAACTCCTCCTCATACAAGCAGCTGTCATTAAAATGATAAATTATGTATGTCAAAATAATACAATGATAGCTATAGTGAATGATAATCGTAAATACTTCAAAATGACTTTGCAGGCATACTGACTTGCCTAACTTAAAGGAATTATGCCTTACGGAATATAGTAGTAACCAGCTATATAACCTAATAACTCATTAAAACAAATAAAAAAAAGTTTAGAATCAACATTTATAAATAAGAAATTATTTGGTTGTAGAATAGTTTACGTGTGCAGTAGTTGAACTATAATCATTGTTTACTGAAACTGTTCCATTAACATTTCTGTTACTCAAGAGTAAATGTTTTATTTATTTCATCCTTCACTGTTTATTGTAAGAAAAAGAATGCTCGCATCACAAACTATGGTTAACTGTCTGTCATTTGATTACTAAACTGAGATTAAAAAGGAAAATAAAAACAAATTCTTGAAAGTTGAAATAACAAATAAGTGCATAAATTAAACAAATGAATACCCCATTGTTGAATTCTGTTGCTTTCAATTATTCCATTGTTTGTCTCCTATTTTTAAATAAGAGGGCAGCTCTGGAAACATATGCCTACAGAATCCAAATGAATATACTTAAAGCCTGTAATTTGTTTAGGTAACCAGTCACATTAGCTTTGGTTATATGATTGCATATTTATTTCTACTATGTTAGCTTTGAAATTATAAAATTGTGTGTTTTGATCAGAGGTTTCTGTATTTTAAAAGGCAGTGATATACAATTTCATTTTTATAGGTAAGTTTGAAGTAATGCTAATATTCCAGTCTACAATGAGTTATCTTTTTCATCTCCTTTTACTTAAGAAAGCTTGTTTTGGAAAATGCAGCAAAGGCAAAGCTAGCTGTTTCAAATTAAGGACATTTATATTTGAAGATAGTTTATGAAACAAAGGCTTCCATTCATGGCATATTATTGTTTTTTCTTTAGAGCTAGTATGTGGGAAATGCGGAGAAAAGTCTATCTTCCAAATTAGAGAAACGGAGCTTCTTGTTATTTATTTTGCTGGAATAAGGCTACGTTCACATGCGGATCATGTTCCATTCACGCTTGCTGTGCTCTGCCTCACTTTGCTCCTCTACCCTACCTCTAATTCTCACTCAGCTCTTCTTATTTTTGATTTAAATATCACTTCTTCCTTCCCATGCAGTCTTAATAGCCAATAGTCACAATTCTCTTCAGCCTTCTTTCCACTTAACCAATGCAGTTCATATTAATCACTTCACATTTCAATGTCATTACTTCTCTCCCACACAGTCTTATACTCACCTCAGCCTCCTTTTCACTTTAAACTATCCAGTTCATACTAAGTAACTACTTTAACTATGCTACAAAAAATATCACACATCCATATATCTATTATAATTACATCACCCTTAACTAACCCCATAGCTATATAAGGTTATCCACAAAAACATAGCTCTCCCTTTATCTACAACAGCTTTCATTCTCAGTCACGTCCTGTCTAGAAGGCAGTTGAACAGGGTGAGTACCTACCCCAATGCACTCATTCCCCATTTCTACATTTATAACCAGTATACCTCTATTAATCTGGAACTTTACTATCCCTTCTTCCTCCACCAACATCCTGTTCCTATATAAAGTAATCATGTCCCTTTCTGTAACCGATTTCTCTGTATTATTTCATCCTGTACGTATAACTCTTTTTCCTTATACTCCTTACTTCCAAAAGTGTATTAAAGCACAATAACTTCAAGTTAACTACTGACATTCCTACATGCGTAACATTTACACTGTTCACTATAGACACCTATTTATCTCATTAATCTGTCACTTACCTGCCACATATGCTATAAACACTCACAAAAAATTTCACTCAGAATCAGTCCCTTTAAATATACTTTCCTATTCCTCTAACAGAAATATTGCAGTTATCTTCATTTCTCACTCTTTCTAATCAATGACATTTATTTATTTATTTTTATTTTACATTTGTTGACCGGGCTAGTCTAACTGAATATATGTCCATTTTCAGTAGAGGCCCGGGGAGAAAAGCTCCACATAAGCAAAATATTAGCAATTACAGGTACAAATAAGTAAAAATGTAACAAATTTAGGTGCAGTACTATTTTAAGGTGAAGAATACAAATGTTTTATAGACAAAAATTTGTATTAAAGTAGCAGATAATAAGAAAGGAGATTGAACAATGAACAAATTTAAAGTGGTGCACCATTAAGAAAGAGAAATAAAAAAACACACTAGCAAATATAGCAGCTCCAGGTACAGTGTTTAGCAGTGAGTCATCCCATTATCCTATAGTAGCATAGCAACTTTAAGGCAGCATGTAATAAGAAATATAAAGAAAGTCTGTATAGATATTTATATGTGATAGCAAGTTAATGCTGCAAGCAGCAGTCTATGCCAGTATATAGTTAGTAGAGGATCAAGTGTAAGAGAGAGTTGTAAAGACTAAAATTAGTATAGGTAGGTCTACTCTCTAAGGCATAGAGAGAACTGGAATTAAATTGCAAAAGCTTATGTAGGTAGGGTTCAGAGAAAGTGGTGGAAGGATTAGACTGGGTTACTACATGGGCATAACCAGTGGTTAATAAGGTATTCTCTGAGTTGTTTTTTGAACATACATCTGGATATCCTCCATAACCTCTAATTTCGCAAACATACAGTCTAATTCATCAATAACATTATGCTATAGTCCACATTTCATTATTTCGCTGTATATTGTATACTTACAGTTAACAACATTACTTCTATAGCAGAAAACTGCTCCATAATACTAAAGTCAACACCAGCTCCACCTCTGTCAGGGCATTACTCTGTCATACCTCAGCATATTCAACCTATGTAACTCATACTACTTTAAACCCACACTTTTATTTCTGCACATCATCTCACCTCTTAGATCACACCAGTGTCACTGTATTTACAAAAAGCTCCAAATTTATCTTTCTTATCATCCCACTACTAATTAGTGAAGACGTCCATCTAAATCCTGGACCAGCAAGTCCAACCTGCTCGAACTCAACATGTACATCACATAATAATGATAATAATAATAATAATAATAATAATAATAATAATAATAATAATAATAATAACGCCATTTTAAAGATTTTCCATATAAATATCCAAAGCCTATGCAAAAATCCTGTCACTATACTCTGTATCATATAGACTTCTTAGGGGAGACTTATGCCTGGCCTACATAGCAACCCAAGACCCAAACCTAATGAACTTACTGCTTATCAGTAAATCAAATGGGTCTAGGGCTACCCATTCCAGGAACTTAAATATGACCTGTGACTAAAATAGGACATGCTGGAGGGACAGATTTATCTCCCAGTGACTGCCATGTCTTTGGAACAGGGTACCAATTCATGTGAAACAGGGCACCTCTATGACACTGTTCAAGAGGAACCTGGATGAGTGGATGGGGCACCATAAATTCTTACTGGGGATAGCATCCACAACCCTCCTGGACATGGGCAGTCATCACTAAATGCAATCTTGGGTATGACTAGTACCTCTGTGGTATTATATTGGGTTGAAACAGTTAAGCTTAAAATTACCTCAGGGTCGATGTTCTAGTAATCTCCTATGATCCTATGATCCTAATAAACTGTCCAAATCACATGACTGGGTTACATTATGCTCTCAATAGTAGTGATTACTGCAACTTGGGTTAAACCAGTATAAGAGATGAGAAATTAACACCATAAGATTATAATATCATCAGAGCTGACAGACAATCCAGGACAGCTGGCACTGTAGCTATTCTATAATAGTCGACACTTCAACAAACAGCAAGCAATACAGTTTCCACTTGAAATTCCTCATTTTACAAAGCTGATCTACTATTCTCCCTCCTTAAGATTAGCCAAAAGAAATATATCAGCCTAATTAGTACTTACATCTCTCCTAATAGCAACCTATCCACTGTTAAAGTCATCTTGTCCTGAGCCTCTGCTGACATTCCTCAGGAAACCAGTATACTGGAGGATGCAAATATAGACTGGAATACAATCAAGCAAGAATCCTCTTCTAATCCAAAGCAATGTCTTTTGGCTTTTCCTGGTTAAGGGTCACCACAGCAGATCACCGGTCTGCAGACTGATTGGCAGTGAAGATTCTTTTATGGTGTCGAGTTGCTAGCCTGGCACCCAGCCTTCAAAGAAGGCCCACACATGCACATGCGCACCTACCTACATATCATTAAAACTCACTTGACTGCAGGTAGGACATGCAAACTCCACATAGAAGGCTCTCCAGCCAAGAATCAAACCGGAGACCCTCTTGCTGTGAGGCAACAACACTAACCCCTGCACCACTGCATCCTTCCCTCTCCTAACCCATTAAATCTATTTAAATTCATAAAATTCATCTCCTCCCATACCAGACATAAACAGCTACAGATAGAAGTTCCAGCCTTGGCTGGATGCTAGCATCAGCTTCTCATAGAATAGCTCAATCCAGGACACAATCTAACTCACTTAGTGACCATCACACCATATACAACTTTTGTCAAGTGCTTTAAAATGCATAAAAAATAATAAAACTATAACACATATATAGGCTCCCATGTAACGTATCCACATCTTTCATTAATGCTGACAAAAAAATTGCTGTCATACACAACAGGAAACCCATTTTGTCAGTCGTACATCTTTCTACTCAAACATAAACAAACTTTTGAAACCTGGTAAGAGTCTCCAAACCTATGTCCATGAAAAAAATATTCTGTCTTTACCTTTAAATTCAATAACCACTTCATCAGTTCTGTTATCTCTCTTTTAAAGCCCTGTACCCAGCACTTCTGCATATCTATAACCAGATGCACTGCCGTCTACCTGCAAACAGTATCAGTTGGTACTATCAAAAGCAATTGCAGAAACTTAAACGCAGAACACTAGCAGCTTTTCCAGCAGAATAACTGAAGTCAGCAGTCCAATCTATACCACTCCATTCCCAAAAATAGATCCATCCAACTATCCCTCTACACCATGGTGCAGCTCTATAAAAGATTGTCTCTAATATAAAATAAATAAAAAGTATTGGGAACATATCATTCAATGTCTCATTTTAATCTTTGTTGTGTTCTCTTTTGCCCTACTTCAAATATCATCTTCACATTGTGTCTTTCTAAAGTTTATATAACATGTCTAAGCCCACAAAATCATGTTTACTTTCTTCAGTCACTTGCCTTGATGTGGAAGGTGTAAGCTTTCTCCACCAAAAATTCAGGCATTGCATCTTCTTTTATGCCTCCCCCTACAAGTAGTAACTCTAGATAAAAATCCCTTCTGCTTTATTATATATGCTATTTGCATTAGGCCCCTGAATGCTCTCTTTTCTATTAGTTTGCATTTCCTCTATCCTAGTGTGAGTGAAAACCCTTCTCTCACTTTATTTGCCTTCTCTTTGTTGCCTGCCACCTGCAGAGGCTATCTCAGAACAATACTTACCTTAATTTTTTCTTATGTCCTTCTTCACAAATATTAGAGTTTGCCTCCATTTGAATTCTCTGCTTTATTCGGGCCATCTTGGATTGGAAGGGGGTTATCTGCAC
Organism: Protopterus annectens; assembly: GCF_019279795.1. Classification (NCBI taxonomy): domain Eukaryota; kingdom Metazoa; phylum Chordata; order Ceratodontiformes; family Protopteridae; genus Protopterus; species Protopterus annectens. Next base: position 1,361,772,381 of record NC_056728.1, read on the forward strand.
TTTCGTGAAAGAACTGTGTTACTTGGGACTTGACTGGTAAAGGGATGCTGGTCTAGGGCTTGGAATAAGCATCCTCATTGGCCCTTTTGAATTTTGGTAGAGTTTTTTCAAGCTTTAGCTTCTGGTATTTTGGCTGTGCATCTGAGCAGGTTTCTACTTGTTTCTACCGAGCGGAGTTGAGGTGGGCTACCAGTCACAATTCTGACCTGAGATACCAGATGATACCAGAGGCTTCTGAGCTTCCAAAAAAACATAAGTTACCTATTTCTTTCACTTATTTATACTATTTACTGCAATTTTTTGTTGCCTGCCACCCACTTTTATACTGTATTTATTTACTGCACACTAAAGTACACTGTTATACTGCAATTGCCTGCTACACTGTGTCAGTAAAATTGAATTTTACTGTTTTTTCTTTCACTGTTTAGCAAACTTGTTTGTTGTTTTCACTGTTTAAGTATTTACTGGTATTTTTAACTGGTTTAAAACTATCTGTTCTGCCTGCTCTGGTTTCCCAGCAAGCATTACTTAATTAACTCATATGTTAACTGTTTAAATCATTTTTAAGAGCCTCCTGGCTGATTTTCTGCTGTTTTTAATTATTTTTTTCAGCATCTCACTGCTATTTTGTCTGCTGTGTTAAACATTCTCTAGTGTTTCCCGGTGAAACTAGGGTAGCTAGTAGCTGTGGAACTGTTTGCAGTGGTTTGTTTGTTCTGAGCACATTTTCTAGTCCATCTTGTGTTGGAAGGGGCCTATCTGCACTTTTGTGAGAGAATTGTGTTGATTAGGACCTGACTGGTAAAGGGAGGCTAGTCTAGGTCTTGGAATAAGCATCCTCATTTGTCCTTTTGAATTGTGTTAGAGTTTTTTTTTTCAAGTTTTAGCTTCTGGTATTTAGGTCCTGCATCTCACCAGGTTTCTGCTTGTTTGTGTGCTGTGCAGCACTGCCCACTGCCGTGCAATTGTGTACCAAAGCCTGACAGTTAAATTCAACAAATTTTCCCTTAAAACCCAGGCAGAAGTATCAATTTGCTGAGCTCTTCTGTGATTGTTTCTCCAAAGCCATCCCTAGTGACAACAGTCTTCAATTTAGCATTATGGACAGTTGGACTAGGCTTGTTTCTCCTGCCAAACTTGTTGACTTTGATCTCTTGAGGCAGTGTAGCAATTGCCTCATGTACACAGACAGCCCTCTACTAATAATGCAATCTAGTACACATTCCAAGAGATGTATTTACACCAAGAATATAGAATCCATGCTCTCTCTCACTCAAAACAGTAACATGGAGAAAGCTGTCAACTCACCCACCACTACATATTCACATACCACTATGCTTACACATCAAACATGTAAATCCTTATGCACAGAGGTTCTCTTGAAAAACTTACCAAAACACCAGAGACCTCCAAAACACAAGTCAGCTACAGCTAATACAGTCTCCACAGCACCCATAACACATAGCAAAAACCAGTGTCCCACCCACCAAGCCCATATGGCATAACACTCAAAAACAAGTTTTCTTGTCAATGGAGACTCAATAGTGAGACACACAGATGTCCCACTCACCAGGCTGGACAAGGAGAAAGTCACAGTCAGCTGCCTGTCCAGTGCCAGGATCTGCCAAATCATGCATGCACTCAGGTCTCTCAGCAACAAGTACCATTATGACCTTATCATAGTTCATGTTGGTGTGAATGACCTGAGATGTACTTTGCTGGACTATACAAAGAGAGACATGGTCAAGCTCTCTGAGTATGTGTCCCAGTTATGTATATCCCTAGGCTTTAGCAGCATATTACCCTCACCTAGAATGATGGTACAGTATAAACAAAAAATGATTTATTTCAATAATTGGCTTAGTTTTTGGTTTCATTCCAAGGGGATCCAGTTCCTGTCTGCCTCTGAAGCTATGGTTGACAAACCTTGCTGATTTGCCAGAGATGGTTTGCACCTGGCACCCCTAGGCTTTCAGTTGCTGGCAAAGGCTCTTGCCTACCCCATAGTGCCTTTTTGTAGTCAAGGTCTCAAAAATAACATTACTGACATGAAATTAACCAATCAGAACAAAATAAGTGCTATGCTGCTAAATGCTAGGAGCTTAAACCAAAAACTGCACTCCCTGGAAGCACTTATATTACTAGAAGATGTAGATGTCTGTGCAGTCACAGAAACTAGGTTTAAGGCCTCAGAGAGTACTCAGCCTGCAAGGCTACAATCCCTCCGAATAATTAGACCAGAAAATGAATGTGGGAAAACCACAGTAGGCGTTATTTCAATCTATATTAGAGATAAATTCACCTCACGTCTAGTTAGACTGGACAACCCCATGGAGTTACTCCAGAACCAGGTTATAATGGGTGAGACCCCCATTCAAGTCCTAGCCAGTTATAGACCCCCCTCCATGGGTCACGACACCCATGAAAGCTACTTAACCAAATTGAAGACAATCCAAATTTTACTGAACACACTGGTTATGGGTGATTTCAATTATCCACTATCAACTGTGAAGCCTACTCTAGTCCAAACCCATTAGCACAAACGTTCCTTGACTTTGTGAATTTAAATGCCCTGCAGCAGATTGTCCATACCCTAACAAGAGGAACAAATATTCTAAATCTGGTCCTCACCAACATGGCAAACAGATGCACTGCTGCAACTGTAGGGCCCACGTTAGTTACAACTGAGTACAAATTAGTCACCTTCAACCTGTCACTAAGACCAGAACTCACTAAGAGTGAAATCAGACTAAAAAAACTTCACCAAGGCAAAATATACCTTCCTAGGTAAAGGTGTAAATGTACTCCAAGCCTCACCCCAAGCTGAAAGTGGTAACTATGCTGAGGCTTACACTAAACCCCTGCACAATAACTTGCATAAGTGTATAAACTCGGCTGTATCAGATAGAATCAAAGCCAGAACCCCAAGTAAAAACAAGGTGCCATAGTGGACTTCCAGCATCAACAAACTCTAGAATACATGCAAAAAGTTGCTGTCCAAGAAAACAAAGACAAGGACCCAACCATGTTAAAGCAACTTCCTCAGCCTTAACAGGCAAATAAGACAACTTGTCAAATCCTACAAGAACTCCTTTGGGAGAAACCTAGCAAGTACTGCCAAGGATAACCATAAGGCCTTTTACAGCTACGTACATACCCTAAAAGGTAGGACCCAAGCACATGCAGAACTGGTGGCCAAGTGTATCACACACACTGACCCCAAAGAGATATTGAACCTGCTAGTGGCTAGGTTTGGCAAAAAGTTCACTCCCTTATCCCCTCCTAACTTACAACAAACTCTCCACCAAACATCCCCCCCCACCTTACATATCTGTAAAGCAGGTCCATAAATCCCTGTCTAAGGCAAAGAATACATGGCCTCTATGGAACCAGATGACATCCCAGACTGTCTTCTAAACAGGCTAAACATGAACTAGCATCACCACTAAGTACCCTTTTCAATCATAGCCTAACCACAGGCTTTGTTCCCATGGAATGAAGAACAACTGCAGTTGTTCCCCTCCACAATGGAGGTCTAGCAACAGGCCCAGGGAATTACAGACCCATAAGCCTGACCTGCCTCATCTGTAAGGCCATGGAACATATCATTATGGACCTCATGAATAAAGACATAGGTGACTGCCAAAGCATAGATCCTGCCCAATTCGGCTTCACCAAGGGCAAAGCCTGCCTGTTAAATCTAAGGGATTTATTTGAAAATGTGACTAGAGCCATTGATGAGGGTAAATCTGTGCACATATCATACCTCGACTTAGCAAAGGCTTTTGACACAATCCCACACTCAGAAATTACAGATAAACTTAGCAAACTGAATGTAAACCCCTTTGTTGTAAGATAGGTTGCCAACTGGCTCACAAACTGGACACACACAATAAAAGTGGGTGATTCCACATCAACCAGCAGACCTGTTACCAGTGGTGACCCACAGGGGGTCATTGCTGAGCTCCCTACTGTTTGGTATATACTTGTCAGAAGTTCAGGTCAAAACTAAAGGGTTGTGGCTAACCAAGTTTGCAGATGACTGCAAACTAGGTGCAATCATTGAATCCCCAAATGATGTCAGTATACTCCAGGAGAGTCTCACACAGACCAATGACTGGTGTATTAGTTGTGATGCACATGCCCTGGCCCAACAATCAAGGAGCCTCAGTCCTCACCACTAACACCAGAGAGGGCATCTCATATATGAGGAAAGGATAACAAATACACACAGTAAAGTGCAATTTCCCTTAAGAGCACACAGAAATCACAGTCAGTCTGGGGCTGGTTGCTCCCTTGCTCTCCAGGTCCCCAATAAGACTCCCCACTGGCACAGCTATAGGGTCCAGATCTCAGCCTAGCTGGGCAAGCTAAAACCTCCAGCACCCTCTCTGTCCAACCAGTGCTTCATGCCCCTGCCCAAGTAGCTGACATACACACACTTTGAGATAAGAGTTTATACAACCACACAGACACTCCTGGGAAAGGCTGGCACAGGTTCTCCAGCTGTGCCCCCTTTTCCCAGACTATATGGTAGTACCCTGCCACCACCCAGCTAATATTTATCAGCTACTCAAAGGCCCTTAAAAGGGTGTCCAATTATTACTGTGCAATATTATTATCCAATTTGTAGTATAGCCCAGGGCTAAAGCTATTAGAGTGGCTTTGTACAATTTTACTAAAGGCATGCAAGTACTCTTAAGAGCTTAGATTATCTCTACACAAAACAGCCACAGTTGACAGGTTTTAAAATATTTAATAATAAATAATAAAAACACAAGACAATACTTTTTACTACACAGTGCTAGTCAAGGGTTCAGAGATCACACATAAATACTTAAAATAAATCAGTAGTACAGTTCTGATATCACAGAAAAACACTTAGTCTATCCTTTCTAGTTCCTAGCTATTTCTAAAAGAAAACACAAGTCTAAGATAACTTACATATGTGCAAGACAGTGCTGTGAGTTGGATGTTCAAGACAAAAATACTTAATGCCTTCTGATTCTCTCTGTTTAAAATGCTATTTCCAGTCCTGATTCCTATTATATCATTTCACACTTTCTTGGGGTTCCCAGGCTGTCAGATACTACATTCTTGTTATCTTGCACCTGCAGGAAACTACATCAATAAAAGACATTCCACATGTAAACTCTAGAAATTATTCCTTAAGTTAAAATAATATGCAATATGCTTCACTCCAGACTCATTGACTCCAAATTCCAACTTCAAAGGGACACACATAAAATAATGTAAACTTCAAAGGACAGATAAGAAATGCTTGACTTAGTTTTCTTTACAGCAGAGGGCAATGTTGTTACATTTATTTGAAGTTAAACATTTCACAGCATATTATTTCATTTAAGAGAACAAGCCTGTTTTTCAACATTTATATTTACAAATGGCAGAATTATCTGCACAATTCTATCTGGCTAGGCTGGCAGCCTTTACATTAGTCATGATCTCAAACTGAATGCAAAGAAATGCATCATCATTCCCTTCAGCACAAACATTGTCCCTTCACACTATCAAATCAGCAACAATACCCTAAGTATCCATGAGGTAATAAGGGACCTGGGACCACAAGTTGACCATGGCCTTAACTTTGACCACCACATGTCTACTGTTGTAAGAAAAGCTTTCCATATAGCTCACTTGATTAGTAAAGGCATCACCTTGAGAGCAAAGGAAGTTATGAACCCCTATACTCGGCATTTATCTGACCCATAATTGCATATAAAGTCCCATTCATATGTACCGTACTAAGCACCTGTAGCAATTAGAGAGACCTCAGAAGTTTCTAACAAAGAAGATCAAGGGCCTCCAGTATGTACCTTACACGGACCAACTAAAGTCCCTGTCACTGTACTTATCATATAGAGTTCTTAGGGGAAACTTGTACCTAGCCTACACAGCAACCCAGGACCCAAACCTAATAAACTTACTGCATATCTGTAAATCAAATGGGTCTAGGGCTCCTCATTCCAGGGACTTAAATATGGCTTGTGACTGAAACAGGACATGCTGGAGGGACAGATTTATCTCCCAGAAACTGCCATGTCTTTGGAATTGACTACCAATTCATGTGAAACAGAGCACCTCTATGACACTGTTCAAAAGGAACCTGGACAAGTGGATGGAGCACCATAAATTCTTACTGGGGATACAGCCTACAACCCTCCTGGACATGGGTCACTAAATGCAATCTTGGGTATTGACTAGTACTTTGGTATTACATTGGGTTGAAATGGCCAAGCTTAAAAATGACCTACAAGTCGATAGCCTAGTAATCTCTTATGATCCTATGATCATATGATCCTATTTTATCAAAAGTTGGTTCAGAACTCTGCATTTCCTCATATATGTCACTGTTAGTATTTACCATTTCTTTCCTGTAAATGTCCTCATTGAAGTATTTAGTCTGTTATGTATATGTTTCAGTGCTAACCCTTTCTGCAGACTTCTGTCTTATACTGTTTTTTTTACTTCAGCATTTCCTCAGTTCATTTTAATTTCATATACTGACACCTTTTACCAGTTTTTGGGTTTTTCTGCTCTATCATTGGAGCAGGGTTCTGAAAACACATAGGATCAGAGGATCCTTTTTACTAATCATAACCAAGTTCTGTCTATTTTTGCCACTTTTGTAGCTTTATTGCTCATTCCCTTCACTTGGTCTTCGTTCTAGACCTCTGTATGAGTGCCACTGTCTTTTCTGTGTGTCTTTTTTTAATATCAAAGCTTTTTTATTGCAGTTCTCCAGAATATTCTACAATCAAAGTGCAGTCCTTATGCATGGTGTATATAACTTGCAACAGTGGTTAACCAGAATCCATTTTAACTTCAACTTAACTCAAACCTTGTTGTTTCATATAGTTCAGTACAAAACTAGTACTTGCAATAATTGTTTTTAACTTTTAATTTCTCTGTTTTGTTGAAATGCTGAAACCCATTTGTTTTTGTCTGAAAATTAGGACTGCAATGCTATATCAAAGTCTTAACTATTTTCCTAACATAATGTAACTCATAATAATTTAGAGTTGGTAGCCCTCTGTGCCAGTATTACTACCATCCTCTAGCTAATTTGGTGCCACCTCTGTCTTTGACTCCTGTGACTAGATTAACCAAGGCATTCATTTTGGTAAAACTTTCAGTTTTTGTTTGAGCTCTTTTACAGTGAGTATTTCCTCTTCCCATTTTGCACATTAGTTGCTTTGCTTTTTCAGTCTCTGGCCTCTTCTTACCTTTCCATTTTCAAGTTGTAGCAGTTTTTTAACCCTCAATAATATAATGCATGTCAATTCTATTATTTTCGCCTCTTGACTTTCATTTTGTCTCACCCCCAACAAGAATCTGACCCTCATTAATGTGAACTCTGTACCCCAGTATAACTTTCAAGAACTTCTCCAAATCTCTTTTTAATTGCTCTAAAACTGGGTAGTTGCAGAAGATACAGGTTTGTAGGTAAGTATAAGGTTTGTTTCCCTCATGGGCCATTTTAAGCCTATTCAGTTTACCTTTTTGTGCTTGAATTAATATATCACATTTGTGTTAGACTGGCCTTGCTCATCCCATGGTCAGTAATCATATATTATCCATAGTAAAACTAACTGGGATCATATCATAGATAATCTGAGGGAATGCATGCTTGGAATAAAGCATTTAGAAGCTGCCTCTGTCCATTAGTAGTACAGGAGACAATCCTGAAATAACATTTCTCTCAAAACTATCCTCTGAATACCCTATAGTTCCACCTTTGCACCTCCAACAGCAATCCAGTAAATATGGTATAATCCTATGAAGCCTTGCTGGATTATAGAAACACTTCCATGAAATTACTCTAAATTTTCTCACTCTTAATGCTTTCCAAGGTACCAAACAAGCTTGGCTGAGATTCAGATTTATTACTGTCCCATTCCATTCTAATGTATGTCACTTCTTCTTCCTTTCTGTCAGCAGTTTTCTACATAAATTCCCATTTAAACCCTTTGGGAAATCTGAGCTTTGCCTCACCTTGCACAACCAAATATTGAAATGTGGCCATTTCCCTTGCCACTTCTGTTCTCCAACCTGATTTTGAAATCTTTACTCAGTAGCAGGACATGTAGGAAATATTCTGGTTGCACCTAGTATTTCTATTTAACCTCTTCCCAATTCAAAATACTGTCGCCTACCACTGATTGCTTCCAAAAATTCACTAGTGTCTTCAACCTCCTCCATCTCCAAGCTCCTTTTTTATCTCATGTGCCCTCTCTTCAACTTTTTTAGAATCTCTTCATAGAAATTCTGCTTATACCATTGCCTAATATCTTCAAAACAGATGACTTTAACATCTCAACACCTGCCCTCCATACTGTCTCACTCCAGTCCCTTTGGTCTATTAAGGAGAATGTGGTCTGAACCATTTGCTTCTACAATACTATATACTGGGGAGCTCTACATCTAACAATAATCAACAGAGGTATTGTCTTACTGCTGTTTTCTATCATAGGCATTCCCGGGCCCCATTGGGTCTTTGGCAGAGTTACCTTTTACCATTTCACTCTAGGTCTTCACCCCATTCATAAGAAATCTCTCACCCAGTGGTTAACTTTTAAAATGGTTTGTCTGTGTGGGGCCAACTAAAAGGCCTGACTTAAATACAGCACCCAAGGAACTACATGCCAGTACACGATATACACCTTCTGATCTAGGTATAAATGTAATTCCCTCCATTTATGCAAGTTGCTGTGCATTCCTGCCATACTCTTAGACAAAGATTGTTCCATAGACTTTTCATATGTTTCCTTTAACCAAATGCCCAAGTATTTAAACTCCCTTTTGTCTCATGTTAATAGATATTCTGCAATCAATGCTACCTTATTTGTTATATTCATCCCTAATGTTTTAGTCTTCTCTGCATTAATTTTATGACTTGAAACTCCTGCAAAATAGAAATAGCATTCCTAAGTCCTCAAATGGATGGGCTAATCATGCCATCTACTTGCAATGCTATTTTAAAATCCATGTACCTTCAGTGATACCACCTAAGTCCAGACTGCCTTATTACATTTGCTAAAGGTTCCAGATAGATTGCAAATAATAGGGGAAGACACTGGGCAACCTTGCCTAGAGCCCCTTATAATACTTAACTCCTCAGACAGTCCCCTGGACACTTCTGCCTGTGCCTTTGGTTCTTGATAAATTTCCCTAAGAAGTTCCATACCATCCAAAGCATGGGATAAGTACCCACATTCTACTCTATCAAAAGTTTTTTTCTGCATCTAAAGAAACAACCTCCACCTTTTTCTTCTCATTGATCACACATTGTATGATCATTAACACTCTGTTGATATTAACAAATGTTCTTCACTGCAGAAGAAAACCACACTGATCTAAATCTATCAATTTTCCAAAAACACAGAGTCTATTGCCATCACATCCATAAATACTTTGTGATCAGGATTTAAAATTGTTATTGGATGGTACCTGCAAGGGTACTTCAGTTCCCAACCCTCCTTTGAGAAGACTATAATCACCCCCCTCTTCCATGATTGTGGAATCTACCAAATTGTTAAGATTTTCTTAAATTGCTTAACCCAGCTCTTAACTATTTTATGCATCTCCAAGTTCCACATTTTGATTGGGGCACCATCCTGTTCAGGGGAGTTATCTTTTTCTCTAACCACTTTCTCTGTGAATTCCTTCATTAGAAACTCATTCTCCTCATCTGATATAATGGGAAGCTCAGTCTTTTACAGACAGCTCGTCGTCCCCAATCCAGGCCCCAACAATAACTCAGCCCCTCCCACTTACTCAACTATCACTATCTCATGAGTACCTAACTCAAGCCATAAACACCCCTCCTTCTACTCCATAAACATCCACAGTATTCTGAACAAGATAACAGAATTTCACTCCTGGATAGACCTCTATGCCCCAGATATAATCTCTCTTTCTGAAACATGGCTTAAACCACATACCACAGTAAATGAATTTCTCCCTCCCAACTATAACATTTTATGTCTTGGCAGAACACACAAAAGAGGCAGAGGTGTAGCTATTATGTTCTCTGACCTCTTAACCATAACCCGTCTCACCACTCTACCTCCCCCTATTTCTCCCTGCTGAACTCCTCATAGCTAACTGTAAACTCAACAAATATAAAACCCTAACAATAGCTATATATATTCCCCCAGGTGATAACATACCTCTTCTTGAAGAAATTCTTCACTGGTTGGCTAATAACATACCTAATGAAACTGTCATTCTTGGAGACGTTAATATTAACTGGCTCACTGTCTCCTCAAACTCCTCACCCACTAGCATCCATCTTCATGGTTTCACCCAGCTTATCTGCTCTCCTACTTTTATCCACAAGTTTACAAATTCTAGCTCCACTATTGACTGGATTCTAGTCTCTCATCCTAACCTCTGTCATCATCCTGAATCTCTTCCAGACTGTATTAGTGATCACTCCCCTACATGAGTTCTAAGGTCCTCCCCTCACCTCTCCAAGTGTCACAAATTCAAAGCATGTCATACGCTAACTAACTACAATCCAGAGACTCTTAATAATCTACTCTCTTCCACTGACTGGTTCTTTCCTTTCCTCTTCCTTTAGACAAAGCTGTTCTCCAATTCAATACTGTCTTCCTTAACATTTTAAATTCTTTAGCACCCCTAGAATAGTTAGAGTCAAATCTCACTACTCATCTTGGCTCACCCAGTCTACCCGCGTTATTATTCACAACAGAGACTCTGCTTGGAAACACTGGTCAAAAACAAAATCTTTCACCGATTACAACAGCTATAAGGAACTTTGTAATCTGGCCAAGAAAAACATATGCATTGATAAAAAAAATTTCTACCATGACTCTCTGTCCACACAATTTAGAAACGCTAAAGAATTTTGAATTCTGTCAGTCATATTTTCCACTCTGGAAACCCTTCTACACCTAATCTCTGTCCCAATACCACTCCCCTATAAACTGCAAACACTTTCAACACTTACTTCATTGACAGCATCAGTAAGCTCATGCCATCCTCTATTCCAGCAAATTACTCTCCTCCCACCAACCCCTACCACAATGCTGCCCTTTCTCATTTAATCCTATCCATACCTCCTATATTAAAAAACTCCTACTCAATATTAAAGTGTGTTCCCCTTCTGCTGACAACCTGCCCTCTGTCTTCCTAAAGGATGCCGCCAGCTACATAGTATATCCAGTTTTTATTCTCATGAGTCGCTCAATCTCTGAATCTACTGTCCCAGCTCTTTGGAAGAAATTTCAGGAAGAAATTTCAGTCTATACCTATTCACAAAGAGGGTAACTCTGTTGAACTTTCTAACTATTGTCCCATTGCAATACTCTCTCCCCTTTCCAAAATTCTTGAGCACTGTGCACATAAACAACTTATGTCTTATCTCTGTTATAAAAACCTTATTACCCTACCCAGCATGGTTTTTGCCCCCATCACAGCACTAGAACAGCTCTCATCTCCTTTACTAACTCCATCTCCATAGCCAGAGATAACAATAAGCTAGTGTCCTGCCTTTTCCTAGATCTCTCAAAAGCTTTTGATACTGTCTCCCACCTTATCGTTCTCTCTAAACTGGCTAAACTTAATCTCTCCCCATCTACTATCTCTTGGTTTGCTAGCTACCTCTCTAACAGACAACAATCAGTTAGATGGCTCAATAGTCTGTCACCTTTTCTCCCCATAGAAATGGGTATCCCACAATGCTCTATTCTAGGTCCTCTTCTCTTTAACATCTTTACTAACCAGCTACATACATCCTGTCTTCAGTCTTCCCTTATACAGTATGCTAATGATTCGACTATCATCTCCATTGCTGACAACCCTTCTGACCTGTACTCACTCAAGTTGGAGTTGATATATATAAGTAGCAGGGGGCGTGGGGGGCACAACTCCCACATGGGGGGTGCAGGTGGGCTTGCCCCATGCTTACACTTGGTGGAAAGTGCTATGATTTATGTTGTTTAAACTCAGTATATGTATGATATGTGTTTTCAGTGTTTTGAGTTTCAGTGTTTTGAGTTTTCAGTGTTTTGAAGTTTCAGTGATTTGGTCATCTATATTATGATGTTTTCTCATTTTCAGTGTTTTGAGTTTTCAGTGTTATGAAGTGAATTCTACACACACACACACACACACACACACACACACACACACACACACACACACACACACACACACACACACACATATATATATATATATATATATATATATATATATATATATATATATATATATATATATATATATATATCTATATATGTATATCCCAGACTAGTGGGTGTATTTCACAATCATTACTAACTATGGGAAGGCCACCTAATCACATACATACTTAATGTGGTGTCAGTTCATTCCTTTTTATTCATGAAAGATGTGTCCTTTACTTCCCACCATTGTATCAGACTGGTGAATCTTTCTCACTGTCTTCCAGTTTTAGCACCAGCCCTGACAACTACAAGTATTTAAAATGACCTAAATATTTTCAGGCATCAAGTGCACTAAATTTCCTTCCAAATACATATTTTTCACAAAACGCATGGTATACATTGGCACCTTGGCACATTGCTCACTATAATTTCTTCAGCATAATAGCCTTAATAATACAATGTGCATCGTCACATTATTTGGCAGGAAAATCCCAATCCATTGTTTCTCTCTTCATTTTGTCTTCCCTCATGGCATTTTAACTTACTACGTCTGTTTCACTGGGATCTGTCAGTTCACCTCTATTCCTTTTGTTTTGCAAAGATTGCAGAGGAGAAATCTTTTCTTGTTTGGCTGCCTTTTATTTTTTAAACAATGGAACAGCTTTACCACAGGATCTTCAATTCTTGAAACATGTTCCTTGTCTGTTCCTCCTTCTTGTGGCTCTGCTGCAACCCTTTGCTCTGAGAAGTGACTTCCTTTTGTTGAGAAATGTAAGTGCTACTTCTGCACTGCCAAGGAGGTGACCTCCCTCTGCACCAAATACTTTTATTACTGCCATTCAATTGGAGCTTTAAATTGGAGTCTTTATGTCTTACATAAATGCTATGCTGGAACCAAAGCCATTGCCTTTTAGCAGGTCTGTGTGGAATAGTCCTGATCAACAAAGACTGGGGAATCTTCATAGTTAGCTCTGAGACCCAGCTTCTATACGCAGTTACGGAGCTTCCTTCTTGACAGTGTGGGTTGTAAAGTGGACTATAATAGACTGTGCCACTTGTGGTGATGTGCATGCTGGGTTCCAAGCAATACAGTGCACCTGTTCAGACATTAACTCTTCTTCATCTTCTTCTTCAGGAAGTTGTGACCATACAGCTAACTGCTTCACCATAAATTTTTACCATTTTGGCCTTCCTTATTTTCTGGAATCCTTGGAATCCTTTTAATTTTTTTTCTGGACTGCTCTTCATGGTCAAGTCAGAGATCTATCATGATTACTCTAGATTTTAAAAGTTCATCCTCCTGTATTAAGTCTGAGTGATTGTTGACAACCTCAGTAAATTCCATGGTGGTTCTAGTTGTATCTGATATGTATTCTACAAGCCTTGGGTTTATTTTCCTCAATTATTCAAAAGTGCCCTTTAACTTGACTTCTTGCTTCTTGGCTGGGCTGACAACAATGGACCCTGTTACTACTGTCATGCTTAGCACAGCCTCTGGACAGTGTTGTCTAACTCAGATGATATTTGGGATATTTCCATCTTCTCTTTGGCATGAACTTAGAATAGTTAACCACTCTATTTTCTGATAAGGTTAGGCATCTCCCTTTATCATTTACCTAATCGATTTAGCTTCAATGTATCCTAATACACAGCTGGGTTTGGAAAAGGAACTCTAGTTTGCTTGTCACTCTGTTTGCACCACACTGGATGACCCGCTGTTCCAACATTCTTATACTGAATGGGTTTATAGAGCTGCTGTTCTGCTTGTTGTTATGTGCACTATTTGACACACTGTGTCTATGGATTCTTCTTCTTCCCATATTTGCTATACTGCTCTGAAATGGGCAAAATCTTTTCCTGCTATTATACATGAGTCAAATTAGGGGTTACAGACACAGGATGTAAAGGTTTTCCCACAACTATTAACATTTCTACACATGTTAGGAGATACTCCATTCTGTTACTATGAATGCATATTACCTCTACGTTGTAGCTGTTACTAATTTCATGCTTGTATCCCAGGCAACCCTTGACATGATACTCATGGTGCCAGAGTCTAGTAGAGCTTGAACTTCCTTTCCTTTAAGAAATGAAGTGCATTTCACCAGCTTAATTGAAACAATTGCACAATACTGGTGTAGCTATCAATCAATAATCTTGTCACACTTCATAGTAATAATTTCATTTGCTGTGTGCATTTCACTTCTCACATTAATACCAGTATTCTCTTCAGTATCACTGGCACAGAATTTAGCAATATAACCCTCCCCCATATTTGAAACACATTCATGCATTATTTGCTGTTTGCTGTTTGTTTCACAGAGCATGGCACATTTCTTATTGCATGTTTAGGCTTAGAAGCAGACAATTCCATTTTAAACATTGTGTCATTGATTCATTAGCATTCCTCTAAAGGCGATAGTTTATCAGAGTTCTTCAGATCATGTTCAATCCCCATTTTCTTACATTACCAGTTATAGCTCTTCTGAACTATTTCTAAGATGTTATTTGTAATTTATTGTTGTTGCCAGCCTCTAGTCATATGTCCAAAATATGTTTCATATCCAGCAACAATGCTCCTACCTATTTGTCAGCATTAAAAGCCTGGTTATAAAATGTTGTTGTTTGTACTTCAAAGGTTATTCCAGCCCTAGTAAAAATCCTTTTTAAGTTTATCAAAGTCCATGTAATCAGTTCCCTTCATATGCATATGCAATGTGAGTGCCTCTTCTGCCAACTCAAAAAGGGGTAAGAAGATGTTTACCCAGTCTGCTCAGTCCCTGTTTTCTGTGGTGACATACTGCTCAGAAGTTACCAGTGAAGGGTACTAGGTGGCTATATTTGGTTATTGTTTTTCCTTGGGTTTGCGGCTATATTAACAAGCACATCCCTCTGTTGATGCATGATGCATTTGCAACATTTTATAATCAGTCTCTACTTTTGACTCAAAAATTTTCAGTAAGTCTTATATGGTTATAATTGTCATGAAAGCATTGAAAAACAAAAACAAACAGAAAAAAATCCACCAGCAGAAATGCATCTGGGAACCAACATCAGTGATTCTGCTGGGAATTAAAATGTAATGTACTTGGCTGCAAAGGTATTGCGAGGAATAGTATATGACAAATCTTTGACCAACTGTCCATTGATGCACCAAACTGTATGTCTAAAGAACCACTAGAGGCAAGAGTTTAGTCTATTTTTTAATCCATATAACAAATTAAAATAATTGCCTGCTTGGCTTTGAAATAAAATAATAACAATAATAATAATAATAATAATGATAATAATAATAATAATAAAACAATACATTTGGTTACTTTTTACAATGTGTCTATGGTCCAAACAGTCCCACAAAGACTGCATTTTTAGAAGCTTCAGGCTTTAGGCCAAAACAAGGCCATGATTCATGATACAAGACCACATCTTTAAGGACTTTCACATAAGTTCCTGCTCATCCTTCTGAACTTCCCCATGAGGGACAAAACTCCTGTATTACTTTCTCAGGCTACTTCAACTGGCTAATGCAAAGTTTCCTAATTAACTTTGCAAACTTCTCATTCCTAAGACATATTAAAGAGACATGTATTATACGTATGTGTATGTATAAATGTTGTCATGTGGCTTATGATGTTCCTTTCCCTGTTTTTCAACCTGTATATGTCTTTTGAATCCTATGTAGTCTCTGTACATACAGTTCAGCATTTTACACATAGTCTGAGAGGCTGTCACATTCTGAGCCCTTGTAACCTTGTATGTTGCTGAATCTGTTAAAGGGCCAAAACAGCAAAAATCACTGTGATCCTCCACTGAACCACACCGATAACAGATGGATAAACAACAGCAGAAATAGATGGATAAACAACAGCAGAAATAGATGGATAAATAACAGTACTGGCAAAGAGTACATTATAGTTATTAGATGAATTCATTGATTGTTTTATTGCTTTTGTTCAAGTAATTATTATATTATTTAATGAATTAACATTTTTCATTGGTGGCTGTTCATTATTTAAAAAGCTGACGCTGTGCTTGTATTATCCCTGATGAAATCTTTGTTATCAAGACGAAAGCATTAGATCTATTGAAGTGTGATTTTTTTTTTTTTTTACACTTAGGGTTTTTGGAACTTTTTGACTGTTTGCTATGTGTGTGTGTTTGCGTGTGTGTGTGTGTGTGTGTTTGTGTGTGTGTGTGTGTGTGTGTGTGTGTGTGTGTGTGTGTGTGTGTGTATTTATATAAATATATATATATATATATATATATATATATATATATATATAGATATATATATACACACACACACACACATACACACACACACACACACAGATATACACTTCTTCCCTCTATCCATAAGGCTGCTCAACTTGAATGCCAGGCAAGACAGTGAATAATTAGATCAATATGCCACTTGCTATGAAGTATCAGCTATAGTAATCACTCTGGCAAATTGCTTCAATAACTGTACAGTTAGCCTGATATCTTATGCTATTACTTCCTGAATAATGTGCATTAGTCAGGACTGAGTCACCAATCCATACATATGCAATATGAACATCAGAATATATCATACTACAACTGATATGCTATATTCTAAGCAATCACAATGTGAAATCATAGTCTTGCAATACCTACTACTATAATATTGTCTAATGTCTTCCTGTCCAATTGTAGTAATCTATTGTGTTGTTAATATTTTAATTATGTCCATTAGTCTTACTGTCATTCAGACTATGTGTTCATTGCTATGTCTTGCACGGGCACTAAAGCAATGTAACTGCTTGCACTGCTGTGTGTATCTGATCGAATATAAAGTTTACTTTGACTTTGATATATATATATATATATATATATATATATATATATATATGTATGGCTCAATGGCAGACCTTTGAAACTCCACAATATTGAATTACAAAACATTGAGACAGAAACAATGAAACACCAGAACATTGAAGGACAATATGCTGGAACCATGGAAAATTGAACCAAATCTATCAAGCACATATACCCGACCCTCCTGCACCCCCGCATCCCCTAAATTATATATACCAACTCCAAGATCACACTACAGTGGGTTAATGGTAAATTTCCCTATCCCCACTATACTGTGATCTCCAGTCCGTACTACTGCATACTAGCTGACATCCACACTACCTTGGTTGATGTTTTGTGGTTCAAGTATGTTGCCCTTCGATGTTCCGGTGTTTTGTTATTTCCATCATGATGTATTGTAATTCGATATTGTAGTATTCTGATGGTCTGAAGTAGACCCACACATATATAGGTTAATGTCATATTATCAAGTTTTTGGAAACTTAAAATTCATATGGTCTAGAGTTCAAGTTTCTGAAAACTCAAATGTAAAAAAAAAATCTACATCTTTGCAGGGTGTCCCCCACACCCCCCTGCAAATTATACCAATTCTGAGATTACACTACAGTGGAGAAAAGGGTAAATTCCCATTTCAAGCATTTCTATGTAGATCACTGTACAGTGGGTATGTAGATTTTATTTTTTGCATTAGAGTTTTTGAAACCTGAACATATGGTCTTGAGCATTTGAATTTTGAGTTTCTGAAAACGCGGTAATATGATATAAATTTCATACACATGGACACACACACACACGTGTGTATATATATATATATATATATATATATATATATATATATATATATATATATATATATATATATATATATACACACACACACACACATTTAGGAATACTGCAAGCACTCAAAAAGCACTCAAAGCCAGGAACTCAAACATCTTGTAGTTCATGTAGACTGCTACTCACACTCAAACGGGAGCTGGAGGTTTGCCTAATAATTGCATTTTTCAGCTGTGGCCTAATTTTCTATTAGTGGATATTTTTGTGGGTGAACTTGTTTTTGACCCGTGTACCTTATTCTTTGAGTTTTCATGCACTTTTTTGGAATTTATATATATTTAGGTTTGTCAGACAGCATTAATAGTAGCATTAGTGATCGATATTATTTATTTTATTTTTATTTTACATTTGTTGACCGGGCTAGTCTAACTGGATATATGTCCATTTTCAGTAGAGGCCCAGGGAGATAAGCTCCGAGGAAGAAAAAATATAATCACATTATACAAAGATTAATTTGTATGTTAAACATTGCAAGAAAAAAAAAAACAGGGAATAATCACAGTGGTCGTTTGTTCATATCATAGTGCTAAATATACAAATACACTTAAAACAATGCAAATGTAGTTGCAATACAACATATAAAAAGATAGCAGCTGAGTTAGATAATATGTTGGTAAACAGGTTGACATAAAGAAGGAAAACAAAAAGCAGGAGCTGTAATAATCAGTATAAGAGTTAAAAACTAGTCTGCTTAAAGAAATTAAGAGGATGTAAGTAAAAAAAAATCTAGAAAGGTCTAGGTCAGTTGTTAAGAAAAGGAACAAGAATACTGAGAAGAAGAGAGCAGGTAGATCCAAGTAAGAAAGGTGCTAGATCAGTCAGGTTTGGTACAGGGGCACAACCAGTGTGTTCTGAGAAAAAGTTTCAGTTTGTTTTTAAAGAGTGATATAGAGGGAAAAGAGGAATGTTCGCTAGGAAGAAGGTTCCAGGATATTCCAACAGCATTAGAGAAAAGTGAGTCTTCAGCTCTATTGTTTGACTTACAAATATTTACCAGAAGTCTTATGTGATGAACGTAAGGTCTTTAGATTGTTGTAGGGGGTAATGAGGGTAGATAGTATAGGGGTTATGTGGGCAATGGTAAGTTGGTGGAATTTAAGCTGATTTTGTAATTCAAGCCATCCTAGCTGCTTTAGATTAAAACAGTGGTGGGTTCTGAAAAGGTTACCTGTAGCAAATCTGGCTATGTTACTGAAGGAGTTTTCCATTTTATTAAGGTTGTTTTTAGAGAGATTAGTATATATGGGTGAGGCATAGAGGAGAGTAGAAATTAGATGGGTGTGAGCAATAGTTATTCTAGCTGCAGGAGAAAGGAAGGGTTTGATCCTGTTGCATGTTGTTATGCATATTGACATGCTACTACACATGCACCAAGAATGGATCTTGGCACATTCAAAAACTTTTAAATAAAAAACAAAAGAAGACATAGATTTTGAAGGAAACGAGCCTCACCTGCACCCCTATGGAGGATGCTAATTATATATACTAACTCAAAGACTGCACAGTTGTCAGGGAAAGGGAAAACTAGCCAACCCTGAGAATCATTCGATCTGCTACTTTCGTCGACAGGTATTGCCCATCTGTTTACTTGACAAAATTGTGTTGACTAAATAGATGTTGACCAAGGCGTCGTTTAACACAAGTATCAAAATGCATGCATATCTTATATATATATATGTGTGTGTGTGTGTGTGCTCCCTCTCCATTATACATCTCCAGTGCTTACCAGTTAACAAATTTCACAACTAAGCAAACTGATGCAGTTACACAATAAAGTAGATAAATTTGCCACTATTCACCTTCGCAAGACTTAACACTGTCTATCCATAAACAATCTAGACTGGACAGAACTGTCAAACCACCTGACCCTCTCTCAATTAGCCACTGCCCACAATCTCATCTACAAATCTGACAATTGTCCTTCACTTAAAAAGTTAATACAACTTTATCATGCAAATCATACCTTACAAGCTCTTTCCTGCCACATTCAAAACAAACAACACCGCTGAAGATTCTTTGTGCTCCAACTATTTTGCCAAACACTGCAACACTATTCCTATAACTCTAAAACAAAATAATAACCTCCATACCTTTCAAAATCATCTGAAACCACATATGAAACTATATCTAACAAACTCATGCCTGTGCTTATTACTATTTTAAATAACTCACTGATCATAAAACGTTTCCTCCTTTACTGCTCTCCTTTCCTCAGTTCACAAACTACCATATTACTTTACCTTCATACCTTGTCTAGCCCTGCATTCTTATGCCATTCTTTACTGCACCTTCTGACCTCGGGTAATACCCCTATCTTTACTAATCTACTCTCATTTAACACTATTGTACTATAATATGCTTAACTACACTGCTGATAGATAATGCGTACTTATATACCACTACTTGTACTGGCATCATTCCTATATCCTTTTTAAACGTCTTGTACCTATTTAAAACGACATGCTGAATTGATATA
The DNA here is from genome assembly GCF_019279795.1 of Protopterus annectens. Classification (NCBI taxonomy): domain Eukaryota; kingdom Metazoa; phylum Chordata; order Ceratodontiformes; family Protopteridae; genus Protopterus; species Protopterus annectens. The sequence continues at coordinate 1,361,792,709 of NC_056728.1, forward strand.
TGTATACCTCCTTAATTTGTTTTAATTCCATGTGTACCTTTTAAGATATATTCGTACATGTCTGAAGCCTTTCCTTTTTGTTTAACCTGTGCATGTATATTCCTTTTTTCCCCAGTATTCCACTGAAAAGGCTGTGCTTAATCTGATCATTTGGATTTTCCTGGTGAACAACAGCAAATAAAATAAAATGCTGGAAGTGATATCAATACCTGTTTTTCTTTAATAGCAAATTGCTAAGGAAAAACTGAGCATTCACACTCCCTTTCTTTAGCAATATACATCTCTTGTAATATGCATTTTTTAGAGCAAATGCAGAGATGTGTACCATTGCATTTCACTCTGTATTATGTATGTATTTAGCAGTTACTTCTGTTTATCATATTAGTCTACATTTCATTGTAAAGGTATTGAATCAGTTTTGGAGAAATCATTTTTGGAGACCACTATGAAGTAGTTCTTATTTGTATTGCCTGATAATATTAATTTAATTACATTGCATGTATTCATTTTATAGGATGTAACGGCAGAGATTTGTTGAGATTACATCCATGCATTTCACAGTATATCATCATATTTATTTTCATTTTTGTAACAGTCATAACTTATTTTAGATTTGTTGCATGATATTTGTCATATTATTATTACTTTACTTTCCATTTTTCCAAGGTTAAACATTAATCCTGATGAGCCATTTTCAAGTTCAGCCAAGAAATTAAGATACATTCCAAAAATATTGAGAGAATACATAAATAATGATTTAGCAAAGAATATATAAGTCAGCTATCAATCAGTATAAATTAGGCTAAAATTATTTTAGCATAAAAGAGTCAAAGTAAAGTTCCCAGTATGGAGCATGTCTTGTGAGGCAAAATAAGTTTACTTTTGGAAGGCTTTGGTTATCATTCACATATACGGTATTTACTCTAATCAATTGGAAATATGAATGAAAGAGGTGGAGGGGAGAAGAGAGAGAGAGAGAGGCAGGATTTGATAGAAAAGGAGAAAGAAAGGGAGTGTGGATGGGAATGTTGACAATATGAGGGAGAGTTAAGAGGAAAGAGAGAATATATGTGTTTAAATGTCAGTGATATTGTAGGGAATGTGAATGCTGTCTTCATTTCTAATGTTGAGCTATGTGGTGTGTAAATCATATGCTCTGTACTTTTTTGTTGTTAATATTTGTTAAATTTGTTGGTTGTCCAGCTGACATCCGTGGTGCTGTACTTAATTGCTGCATTTGGGCTGATACAGGAGAATGCTTCTGGTATATATAGAGATAATTCCATCTTAAAGGACCTTCCTGATAGTGTGGGAACAGGTATGTTGTCTGCTCTGAGTCATCCATAGTGACTTGGCTAAGGCACGATATGTTGTTTGTTACAGCTGGACTGTCACTATGTCCTAGATATTTGTTTCATTTCCTGTTGTCCGTCATACTCCTAAATGCCTTATTTTGTAAGTAAAGATATAGGTTGAATGTATATATTTTTACACATAGTGTTATGTTAGGATTTATAACAGCATGACACTTATATATTTTTCCTTTTAATTTTATGTAGGGACTCATGTTTACGAGGATTAGACAGTTTCTAAAATAATGGAGTTTTGGAATTTAACTGTGTTTACTTTGCTAACTGCTCCAGTTTTAGAAAAAGACTGATTTGCTTTTCTCAAATGCTCCACTTAATAAAACAGTTTGGCTAATTTATGATTATTTAAGTCTCCCAGTTATTAATCTTTTTTTCTATTGCCATAGTTTATGTATGCACTTTGGAAGTTAGTGCAGCTCTAGAGAAGATAACTGGTAAACATTGCAGCACTTGGTAACGGACAGATTCATTCACAAATAAAAAAGTTCAGGAACCAATGCTCAATTTTTATTTTATTAATTAACATATAGTATATACAGTCCATTCTATAACAGTCTTTTAAAAACTACAATTGATAAAATGTTTTTATTACAGCAAGCAATAAAATAGTTTTATTTCATTATGTGTGGTCTCACGTTTCTTTGTTGCTGTTTAATCTTATAATTTTGCAATCACCTGGCTTCTTAGTTGCTACATTTCTGGATTTTATGCTCTTAAAAGTGTATAAAGTAAATTGTTGCAAGGTGAAAGACACATATGAGTTATCCACTCCAAGGCAACTTCACAACTCTTTTTACCAGGATCTCATCTAAACTTAATAGTGTACCTGCATGCTGAATAAATGTTTAGCAGGTCATATGTATATATATATATATATATATATATATATATATATATATATATATATATATATATATATATATATATATATATATATATATATATATATACATTTTTTTTTTTTTGCATATACTAACTTAATCTGATTTAGCATAAATGACCGCTATGTTTAGTATACTGTTACCTTTATAATATCATAGCAAAGGCTTATACACCATCTTTTAGAGAGTATACTAAATAAACACGAGAATGTAAAATCTAGAATAAAGTTAAATAATCTCTCAGTGTTCCACATACATTGCAGTGGCAGTCTCCCTAGTGAAACAAAGAGTTTAGAAAAATGCCTGAAGCTTTTCAGTTTGAGTCTGATAAGTGAATTTTCCATTACTAAACTAGTACAGCTTTGAGATATTTTGCCCTGGCAATTTAGAAAGCGCAACTGTTAAAATGTTGTCTATTTTCTCCTGACACTTTCTTGCCCTATCTAATGTTATTTAGCAAAAGGAGAAGCATCCCTAATTTAAATCAACAAAATCTAATATACCATGTGGAGGCATACTATCAATTTGCAACTGAAGTATGAAAATTCAATTTTGACACTATGATTTAATTTACTTCATTGAAGTTCAGGTTTCCTTTATAGAATCTAGACCATAGAGACATGTATTATTCTACATAAGTGATGTGTAAAAAAAAGCTGCAAATGTTATATTTCTGTTCTAAAAGTTAAATTATTTTTTTTAGGTGTTAAGCCAGTGAACTGGCATGTTTGCAGATTATAATGTTTCCACATGGCTTATTGCCAGCTTACTGTACATGACAAATGTTTAGATGTATACTGTACGAAGCTGAATGCTTATAGTGCATTTTCTTTACTGGTGAAGTAGTGCTGAAAAACAAACTGTGCTGATTATTTTAGAACTGCCTGTAGATTTAACATATCTTACATTGCATTTAAGGAATACAACATGACAGGATGTGTGTTACTATGCAATGGTATTTCATCAGGCCTGGGATGAAGCAAGAGGGGAACCTGAGAGCTTCTTCCATGGCAGGTATAAAGCGATGTTGTACAGAAAATGGCAGTAGGGCAGTGTGCCACAAGGTAATTGTGCATCAGCATTTGTGCTAGATCCAGTGCAAAGTTAATTAAGCAATAACTGATGATGTTGGTGGGTGGTATATTAAGATTTATCCATGGTTGGTGCGGTTTAATCATGAGGGCGAAGCCCGAGTGATTAAATAAAGCCAACCGTGGGTAAATTTCAATATACCACAACCACGGAGTTGGTTATTGCCATTATACAATGATATTATTTAAGAAAAAAAATACTTACTTTTCTTAAATATGTCTTTGTATAACAGCACATTACTGTTCTTCCGCCGGTGGTGGTATACTGCTTCCTTGTGTTAATGTACTGCGCATGCGTATGGGACTTGCATTCTTATGCATACCCAGTAAATCAATGGTTTGAAATGGAAGCAACAGAGAAAAGAAAGTCTCTGTTGCTCTGTTTCTTTCTTTTTTTTTTTATTTATTAAAAAAAAAGGTTTTGGACACTTTATACCAATGGAAAAATGTCCGGGTGACCAGACCTTTTTCCGTTGGTGTTAGAGAAATATGTATTTTTATATATGTCTAATGCTTATTAGAAGCTAAAAGAGTTAACGCATTTCATTCTATTTTATGTACAGCTTAATTCTGTATGAAATTATAAGATGATTTTTCAAACCACAGTATGCTTTCTGAAACTGCAAGATGCACTCTGACCTAGTATTTGCTAGCACAGCAAAATTCATGTTTATGCCTTTTGGAAATCTACTGAGAAGCAGGTGATTATCTGCTAGGTCAGGAAAATGTATGAATAGTGTATGAATAGAACAATACTGTTTTCTATAATATAATTGAATATGAACAATCAGCTCTGTTTGTGTTATGAGAACATGCACAGCTGCGGAAAAGAAGAGATACATGAAACAAAAGACTGCTTGAAGAATCTGTACTTGCTTTGTGCTTGAATTAGCTATAGTACCTTGAATGGTAACATAACATAGTGGGAAGTTGTATCTAACGTCACCAAGGCCACGTTGTTTTTCTTAGGGAGTTTTTCATAAAATTGATAGAGCAAGCAGAAAATCATGGACAAACAGCTGCTATGTAATGATGTTAAAACTTGTGATCTGTTACGTCAGCTTGGTAGGCAATGTCTTATTAGAAAATGTATAAAATATCTACACTTCCTGATTCTAGTTAGACAAACTCTGTATTAGTATGTTTTTGTCTCCTTGCTGCAAGATTAAAGTGCCTTAACCTGAACCTACCGTGTATTGATCATTTTTAAAGTTTATTTTTTCCTATGACAGTTGGTATGTTGTGAGATTTACAACAGACACACTAGCCAATCAGCGTGCATGTTTTGGAATATATTATTTCTGTGTCTCAGCTCGACAGTGGCACAGGAAAATAACTTTCTTGGGTGGCGTAAGCCATGGAACCTTGTTGGCTAGGCTTACGTAGACCCTTGGGCCGATAGCCTAGTACCTACCTATGAACCTATGAACCTATTAATGGGGGGTCATTGTATAATTCTAATCAACTCATTCGTTAGTTGGCTGAGTTCTGAGTTCATTGGACTTTTGCTGCTTACATCATCGGTTTAGCAAATGGAAGTGATACCCTAACCATCTATGCAATTATATACATAGTCACTGAGTCATATTTCATCAAGTTATGGCTCATCAACTATGACGCAGTGAAACAAAACTCAGCAAACTTCAGGAACAGGCTCTTAGATGGGTCCTGCAGGAGAGATAAATCCAGTTGTACTCACTTCCTGCATTTAATGAGTCAGATTTTGATGGATTGTAATCAGTTATCCATGACTCGATAAAGGCCAGCTCAACAAAGCCCTGTACACCCATCTATACAGATATGATGTAACTTGCTCAGTGAGTCGTCACTATAGATAATCCTCTTTCATTTTCTCCTTAACATCTATAGTTATTTAAGATTAGGAGTTGCTCTTGATTTTAAATGTGTGTGGGGGGGTGTTTTTTTTTTTTTGTGGCAATATTTCTGAGGAAGATGTAGATGCAGCAACTCACTCCTTATCCAATGAGTGTGGATTTCCTGGGATATAACTAGTCTTTGACAATAATATTCATATTTTTAAAAAAAATCATGGTTGAAAGTTTTCCTTAATTCCACCATGTGGTTTGAAAAAAAATGGCCATAGCCCCTGCAGTAAACCTGTGTCTGTGGGCAGTACATATAAGATAAAATACTAAACATTCTTGTGATTTTTGAATGAGATACAAATATTCTGTCAAGGGTCCTGGCTTTCCAATAGTCTTACCAACCCCGTAGTTAACTTATCAGGTGATGGAAACTGCACAGATTGATGTATTTCTGTGAATGGTAGGTTGCTATGTTTGGGTCTATATTTATAACTACAAACTAAAACAAGTTGGAATGTTGTAATATCAAACCCTAAAGTCTGAAAGTTGAAAATAGCGAAGCCATGGCACATCGAGTTTTTTCCCAGGGAAAACAATCGGTGGGCCGTTTTCGGGGGTTTGCTATTTCCTCCACTGTGGTGCAATCTTGGAGTTGGTATATTTAAGTAGGAGGGGGTGTGGGGGGCACTTTAGTTTAAGTTTAAGGATAATTATTTTTTTGTCACAGAACAGCAGTTGTTTTCCCCCTGCGAAAAAAACATCGCTGTTCTGTGCTTTCAATTTTGTTGGGTTTCGGACTTTAGGGTTTGATATTACAACGATCAAACTTGTGTAAGTTTGACGGTGTGATACAGACCCGCTGCGTTTCAGCTAGTAAATGCAAAAGTCATCTAACAGCAGTGCTTCTGTTTTCATTGCGTGCTGTCAGCTAAAGGTCATCTACCATTTTAGGGGGAATTTTTTACTTACTACTTTTAGTAATATAGACCCTCATATTCAGATGCTGATTGTAAATGAGAACCTTCATTAAATCAATGGAAATAGTGCAATATTTAAAAAATGGTTATTCTGGTATGATATAAATACTGCATTAACTCTTGCCTTTTTATATGAATACTATTATCTGTAGAACTTATAGACAGTTACAGCTATTTATTGTGCCTTTGGTCAATGGTTTCTGCCATGACTTAATAGCTGCCCAAGCACAGGATTAGGTTCGGATCTTGTAGTTTATCTTCCTTGATTATCTTCTAGTTGTAATGTGTGATGGTGAATATTTAAATTGTTCTTTTCAACATAAAAATACCAAGATTTAAATATTGAGCTGGTACATTTCCTATGTGGTATCACAGATGCAAAAAAAAAATGTACTGCTTTGGTAGGACATAACCTTTTTTTTTTCTTTGCCCGAGCCCACAGTTTTTTGATGATGCATATGAATCAGTAGGTAAGCATAGGTATTTACTATGAGTGCACATTTGAGTGAGTATGTGCATATGTATCCCCTCTTAGTAATAATATTTTCCTTGTACAGATAAGCTAGTTAGATTCATAACATATCCACAATATTTTGGATGATTGTTGCTATATTTAGTTCAGTTTATAAGTATTTCCTGAGATTCAAAGTGATTCTTTCTACCCATGCCAATTGGTCACCCCAAGCTGATAGAGAAAACCTTTGATTTAGAAATAAGGTAAAGCTTCACAAAAAACATCTCACTAGTGGCTCATCACTATGTCTCTGACTTATACCGTGTTATCAGATGTGACCCTACTAGTGTTCTCCCTAACAACCCATGCACTGTGGTAGCACATGCACCACCCAAAATACACACATGCATACACACACACACACACACACACACACACACACACACACACACACACACACACACACACACACACACACACACAAACACACACACAAACAGTCGCATGGCTGCATTATATTCACCTGAAGTCATGGTATGAGCCACAACTATTGCCATTGCAGGGGACTATATTAGAACATTGAAGTTTCAAAACTTCAAATTTTCTAATATCAACCCCTATTCAGCAAAAGCTGAAAATATCGAAGCAACAGAAAACCAAATTTTTTCCTAGAGAAAGAATTTGGTTGTCCATTTCTGTTACTTCGGTATTTTCAGTGCTGTGGTGGAAAGTTAAGGGTAAGGTTCAGGTAAGTGTGTGATTGAGTGCGGGTTAGGTCAGTTAGGGTTAGGGTGTGGGTTAGGTATGTATGCGATTGTGTGGACATGAGGGTTAGGCCAGGTTAGGTGAGTTAGGTTAGGGCACAGGTCAGGTAAGTGTGCGATTGTGTGGACATGAGGGTTGGGGGGGTGTGAGTTAGGGTGAATACACTAGACAATCTCGATGTACTGAAATGTCGAAATTCAGTATGTCGAGACCGAATAGTGGAAAGTGCAGTTAATCGAAACTACACTATGCCAAATCCGCAAATGTCGAATCCACCGCTATTGTGGTGTCGCGCTCGTGATGTGTGGTGTGGTTTGTGGATTTATCTGAGGTTTCAGGTAAGTGTTGTGTGTTTGAGGATAATGGGTAGGGATTTTAGTGTGTGTGAGTGTGTGCGGTGGTGTTTGTTGTGTGTTTGTGTGTTTAGTGCGACTTCAGAGTTAGAATATATAAGTGTGTGGGGTGTGGATGGTGCAGGGAGGCATGCCCCCCTGCTTATAGGTAGGTTAAGTGTGTTTGTGTGTGCTTTTATGTTTGTTTAGTTAGGTAGGTGTATGTGTGTGTGTGTGTGTGATTATGCCCTGATTTGTGTGGGTGTGTGAATGGTCACGATTGTATTGTTCGTTATTGTGGGTTTTCATGTATGTGGTTTTTCAACTATTCAGCCTTGAAATACTGAAATTCGACATTTCAGTATTTCAAGATTGTATAGTGAATCCGTTAGGGTTAGGGCGCAGGTGAGGTGAGTGTGCGATAGTGACGAACCTTATGGTTAGGGTTTGGGTTAAGGTAAGTGGATAGTTAGTGATGTGTGTATAGTTTAGTGTAGGGTTAGGTGTAAGATTTTGGGTGTATGGATTGCTGTTTGTTTGGTGTGCTTGTGTTGTATGTATGTGTTTTGGAACAGCAAATTTTTTCCCTAGGAAAAAAATTGCTGTTCTGTATGTACGATGTTTTCAGCTTTCGCTGAATAGGGGTCGATATTAGAACATTCAAAGTTTTGAAACGTCGATGTTCTAATATAGACCCATTGCCGTGAGTAGGTAAACACTGCCAAGGGAAAAAATTAGCTTGGCAGACCAAGTTAATCCAGACCCACCATGATGCCTGATGACGGAGCACATGGGTAATAAGCATTCACTGCACCAGGGGACAGACACTAACATGCTGCTTCACTAGTTAGACCTCTCTCAGTGATTGTTCATTGACAAGGCAAATTGTATGTGAGTGTTCTCTGACACACATCAGCATTTGTCTGATACCTGATCTACTCCCTAATATGTCACCTTCTGGCACATTTCTTAATACACTAAGGTCATTGAGGGGCACAGAGTCATCTGGATAATAAACGTACTTATACATAGTGGTAACAGGTATTTGTCAGGTACTATTTTGATTTACATCAGGGCAACTGGATAGTGCAGGGCATTTTGAAATGGATAAACTCTTCTTGTTTAAAGTGCCAACATGCTGGCTCACTGGTGAAGATCTCAGCCTCGCAGATCCAGAGTTAATTTCTGACCAACAGTCTCTGCTTGTATGGAGTTTGAATGTTATCCCTGTAGTTCTGTGAATTTTGTCTGAGTGCTCTAGTTTCTTTACACCTTCCAAAAATATGCTGGTTGATTAGTTACATTAAATATGTCTCTACACACACACACACACACACACACACACACACACACACACACACACACACACACACACACATATATATATATGGTTTACCATCAAAATCTCAAAAATTGAAAATAAAAATACCATTTGGAACATGGAATGGCAAGGTCAAATCCCTGCATATTAATTAGGTGAAACTGTCGAATCTGATGAGCAAATTCTTCAGTTTCGACATTTTTGCCGAATATCAAACATGATATCCATATAGGAACTTAGGTAAGTGTCACTCTTACACTTCAAATCACATTTTTGCAGGAGGACAAGCACTCTGCTCCACCCTGTGGCAGGATGCACCCCCCCCCCCACAACTCCTGCTGACTATATATTCCAACTCTGAGATCACACTACAGTAAGGAAAGGGATGAATGTTCCAATCTGCACTGTACCACGATCTCCATTCATTACACCGAGCTCATATCAGCGAATGCACAGTGGCATTCGTTAATACCAACTATCAATAATTTAATGTTCAGCAGCATGGGAATCGGCCATCTGCCTTTCGACATTTCTGTGTTCGCTGAACCTATGTTCAACATTTTGTATAGATATACATATATATATATATATATATATATATATATATATATATATATATATATATATAGTTAGATAGATAGATAGATAGATATTGCATTTAGTCTTGCCTTTGTGGTCTGGGTCATGGCTGAAAACGGTTCATCAGTTTGATAATTTTCAAGTTCAAAGTGAGAGAATTGCAAGCAGGACAATGCAGTAAAACTATTTATCACATTACAGATTTTAGGTAGAAACTATGCTTGCAGTCCTGGTACCATTGAGGATCCTATTCCAAATCCCCATTTTTCCCCTAAACACTGTCTGGTTAAGTGACTTGCCCAATGTCACACAGCAGGTAAATTAGGGCTGAGAGAATCAAACCCTGTACCTGAGGGATTTTAGCTCTCAGCTTTTACCATCTTCTCTTTTACTATTTACTAGAGAGACGAGGGAACAAAAGCACCAGTTTGACAGTTATGCAGCTCCTGCATGGTAGCCGTGCCTCTCAACAACTTTCAACAAGACATCTGAAAAAAGGCCAGAGATAATAGTGGGACAAAGGTTCAAAAATAAGGACAGCTTTTTATTATTGCTCTTATAAGTTTAGGAAGTCAGTAGGAAACAGGATTTGTGTTAGCCTGCATTTTACAAAGGATATGAAGTCTGAAACTCATGTGCCTGTCATCAGTTACTGACATCAATCCACAATTATTCACCAGAAAGCCATACATTTTATGAGGAACAACCCAAAAATGTAATGAAAAATCTGCACATTCTGTGAAAATCTGGACAGTTGAGAGGTATGTAGTCCTCTTAAAATATTCTATTTGACACTGTTAAAGATGAGATTGCAAGCAGCAATTTGATATTACTTATACTCCCTAATGTGCAATGTAGTGCTATATATATATATATATATATATATATATATATATATATATATATATATATATATATACATCTATCTATCTATCTATCTATATATGGGCATATATGTGTGTCCTGTGTGTAACGAGAATGACAGAAAGACAGAAGCTAGGATTCATAAAGGCCTAGTGTGATGCAGAATCCTTATCTTGAAAGTTTTTCTCATCTAGCTAAGTCCTTCAAATTCATACTCCTCTCTACTACTGAGGTATTCCCCTTGCAAGACCTTCAGCATGGACAGTAGTCTCATGGGCAAAGCCTCATGTTAATGCAGTACTTTGGGAGAATCATTAATGTAGTCATGTGCTTTTCCCTGGAAATATCCACAGCTCCAAATTTGCTTGGTTGAGGGATTCAGAGGCTGAGTAAAATTTTAATCTAGGCAGAAAAAGTGAATGCCATCAAAAGAGGGCAGTCACCCATTCACTCATGTGGGAGTGCCCACAGTGTTGGGAAGCTTAATGAAGATATGGGAATAGGGTAGTTGTGTGTTAGTATGTCTTGGTATATGGGATTGTGTTTGTAGAGGCATGAATAAGGGTATGGGAATGTATATCTGAGTGCGTGTCTACTTAGGCTGTTGCAATGGGGAGGATGATAGGTAGTGAATTAGAAGCTTGGATGTGTCTTCTGAATGTCTGTGTGTGTGTGTGTGTGTGTGTGTGTGTGTGTGTGTGTGTGTGTGTGTGTGTGTGTGTGTGTGTGTGTGTGTGTATGTGTGCATATGTGTGTGTGTGTGTGTGTGTGTGTGGGTGTGTGTGGGTGTGTGTTTGGGTCTGTGGGTGTGTGAATGTCTTGGAGTGTGTATGTGTGTGTATGCAGTGGTGTCTCAAAATGTGTGTCTGTGAGCATAGTAAGGTTGTTTTGCTAAAGTGATGCACTGTCCAGTAGAGAGAAAACTAGTGGACAGGGTGGACAGAACTAGTCTTCAGTTCAGAAATGTGGTAATGATATGATAATGAGGTCTTTCTCATTGTGGCTATATATGTCTCTGAATCACGGTTTCTAGAGAGAAACTGAGACAGAGAGAGACAGATAAAAGAGAGGGGGCAGAAAGCAATCTATAAAATGGTTAAAAAATGCAACTGCCTACCAAATACATTTTACAGATATAAAATAAGGTAATATTTGTAAGAACATTTTGCAGGATGTATTTCTAATTTTCTATATAAAGCATCAGGTTACAGATGAAAAGGGAGGCTTTTAAAACTCATTAACAAATTCCTGAATGGTAATAAGTGATTTATCTTGCAACACAGCACTAAAAATAACAAATAAGAAATTATTGAGAAATAACTCAGTAGCATAGATATAATGGAGAAGACAAAAGAGAGAGAGAGAGAGAGGAAAAAAATAGTATAAATGAGGTGGGCAGATATTTTAAAAGGTTACACCAATATTTTGGTTTCTGGAATACCTATACAGGTGTGCTTAGACAAAAGGTAGGCATTGTAGAATGCGTGATCTTCCATTTTGGGATATGAAGGAATGGCAGTATGTATTTATTAGTGCAGGACAGTAATTTTCATGAAGGAGTTTTAATATTATACCTCCAAGCAAAACTGTTGCTCTTTCTATGGTGTGCAGCATTAAAATTCCAAAGGACTAAACTGTCTTGTACTCAATATTGATATCAATCAACATACTTTAGGGCATGTTGTTTGTGTGTGGTGAGTATTTGGAGAACATGTTGATGTAGGCACTTTTCAGATAAGGATACTTTTTCTGAATAGAAGAGTGTGCTTCAGGTGTGAATTACTTTTAATTGGGTAGTATTTGATATAGGTTTTTTTCCCTCATTGGAAAGGGAATGAGTTTAACTGAGCCAGACAGCACACAATATTAGAATCTCACTGTGGTGAACCCTGTCCGATAGAAGTCCAACAAAACATCACGAAAAATGAACCAGCAGAAATGTTCTTTAGTTTTATTAAAATGAGTACACAAAACAAGCAAAGCTTTCAGGTTACCCTTTCCTCAGTGCACTGAGGAAGGGGTAACCTGAAAGCTTTGCTTGTTTTAAGAGTGTACTCATTTTAATAAAACTGAAGAACATTTCTGCTGGTTCATTTTTCTTGATGTTCTAATTGACCCAGAAACATAAATATTTACTAGCTTACAAATCCATACATTATTATCAAGAGAGTCAAAATAATAAAATAGTAAATTTTGGCATGTTGTGTTGAACAGCACAGACTGTGATTTTGTGTACTGTGATGTTATGTCAGCTTAGTCGACTCCAAAGTGTTGATGTTGTCACCTCAGAGCAAGAAGTTCTTCAGTTCGATTCCCAGCTGGAGTGCCTTCTGTGATGAGTCTGCATGTCCTCCTTGCAGTTGAGTGAGCTTTAAAAACATGCAGATAGGTGCATGAGTGTGTGTGTGTGTGTGTGTGTGTGTGTGTGTGTGTGTGTGTGTGTGTGTGTGTGTGTGTGTCTTCTCTGAAGGTTGGGCACCGGGCTGGCAACTTGACACTGTAAAAACTCCACTGCCAATCAATAGCGGACTGATGATCTGCTGTGGCGACCCCTAAAAGAAAGAAAAGCTAAAAGAAAGTCGACTCCATAATGAAAGTCTTTTAGTAATTATTTTCAATTAGAGTAGAATCCTTATAATGAAATATGAATAGTTAATTCAGCTGCAAAAAGTGTGATATGTAAGCTGTGAAGATCTCTAGGTAAGTTGCCAATGAAAGGGCAAATAGATTACAGGGTGAAGGACAGTTCTTTTAAGAGTTCCTAATGTGAAAAAAATCCAGAACTGAAAAGATTCTAGTTTCACTTTTATAGTGCAGTCTTTTAATTCATATTTAAACGACCTTATTATCTCATCAGCCAAGGAGAGTTTAGGGAGGATATATAAAAGAAGGGGGTGACCTGCAGTAGCAAAGGTATTTTTTAGGTTTAGATGTTATCGGCTCATGCACCTTCTGTGTTCATGAGAGTTTTCTTTGGGATTTACGTTGTTTTCTAACATACCAAAGACATGGTGGGTAGATTGCTGACTTTTAAATGTATATAGATAGATGTGTGTGTGTGTGTGTGTGTGTGTGTGTGTGTGTGTGTGTGTGTGTGTGTGTGTGTGTGTGTGTGTGTGTGTGTGTATGCGTGCGTGCGTGTGTGTGTGTGTGTGTGTGTGTGTGTGTGTGTGTGTGTGTGTGTGTGTGTGTGTAATAGAAGAAAGAAAGGTCTGGCAATCTATTTCTGCCCCTCTTTGCCTAGTAAACTATATGAATCTTAATGACTGTTCACATTGTCACTATAGGAGTCAGCTGAACTTATGGATGGATGGATGCATGGATAGATGGATGGATGGCTAGATGGATGGATGGATGGATGGATGGATGGATGGATGGATGGATGGATGGATATAGCCCTTGCAATTATCCTGCATCCATATTCACAATAGAGAGAGAGAGCAGTACAGGTGTAATAGTGTTCTAAACAAGTCTAAAACCCTGTGGAGCAGGGTGCAATAAATGGTATTTGTCTAGGAAATTATTAAGTTGTTTGACAACCTTTGCAAAACGTTTTACACTAGCACATACACTTGATGTTTGATTGTGCATGTCCATTTAAGTGTGGGCATTATTAAAGAAGGCTTCCATGACAGAGTTATGATTCCTGAGTTACATCAGAGGTTACAGGTACATAGAGACATAAATAGGGCCCAGACAGAAGAGCAATTACAATGGGCACAAGAAGTGAGAAGGAACAATCTGCAGGTGCAGGTGGTGGCAGAGTGAAGGACATGATCTGTAGTCATGGTTGAATTGTTTAATGTACGGTGATTTAGCATTTAACTTTATTTTATGTCCTTCATTGTTACAAATAACATTTTTACTTGTTCTCAACTTTGATTTTAGGAAGGAGGTTCAGCGAACTATACAGACTGTACAGTGTACCAGATGGCATAACTACAATATACATTGCCATGCACTGAGTAAGAATATTTTCACTCCACTGGCACAGTACTGAATATTGAAAAAACAATTATGTCATATCTTTTAGCTCAGCGCATCTCTCTCTGAAGCATTATTTATGCAAAATGATTAAATATTGTTATATATGAGGGCACCAAGTTGTGGAGAAAGAAGGTGACACAAATGTACTTTAAAGTGTATTCTGTTCTTCTTGTGAGAGTAATCTTAGTGTCTATGTAGGTATGATGTGGCTGAGCAAAACTCCCCCATGAGTGGGGATGCAAGGGGCTTGATCCCTGCAGTGTGTGTGTGTGTGTGTGTGTGTGTGTGTGTGTGTGTGTGTGTGTGTGGGTGGTGGGGTTGGGGATGGGTTAGTCAGTGTGGAATTCTATGCATATTTGCTGAACTCCATTTGATCTAGTAGAACAGGCATAGTCAGTACCCATGGATTTATTCGGCTGCATAGGAATAAAGCTAAAATGCATATATTTTAAATATGACAATTCTTTTTTCTAAAGTATGTTGAAGTCACATATTTTATGTACATTGTAGCTGCAGAACATTTAACTGATTGTTATAACTGGTATTTATTTCAGTGCATCTCAGACATTGTTTCTAATGAGCACAGGGGTTTAGCTTTGGTTAATTATGCAAAAGCAATGCTGTCACTTGGATGATGATGATGTTTAACAGGACAATAAGTGTTTTGAGTGGTTAAGTTAATGGCAGTCACAATTTGCCCAGTGATTTTAATGTCTGAAGTAAAGCTGGACACTGACCAGACCAGTCTGACTATCAATCTGTAAAGAATGAAGTGGTTTAAAATAGACACAGTTTTTTTTTGGCGGGGGGGCGGGGCTAGGAGAAGGAATTTTCTTTTTGGAATAGGAAAATCAGTGGCTAGAGCAGTGTTGGCAAACATAGTTGGGCCTACTTTGATAGATGTGCATCTTTTAGTGGTACTGGTTAACAAGAGAGCCAGTAATGTGCCCTATGCTCATATACATTAAGTATGATTAGAGGTGGTCTTTCTATTGACTGATGTTATAGCATGTGTATGATCATGAAAGAGCTTGTTATTGAAGATATGAAGCAACAGCTAATTGTGGGACATTTGCATTGCTGTATGTATGGGTATTCCTATTGGAATATAATTTTAGTAGTGATACTTGAGGTTATTTTATCTCTAGATTTATGAAAAGTATGTATGAAAGAGTATTAAGGATAAGTATACAAAGCTGTGTTGTAAACATATTTAATAGCAGACAAGGTCAATCCTTTTATTACATGTAATGAGCAACCATGTGTAATAATAGTAGAAAAGGCCACTCACTTTCCTACAGGTAAAGAGTCATCTTGATACATGCAGTGAAGTATAGAATTGAGTGGGCCAAGATAACTCAGTTGTTCTGTATCTTTTTAATGTTAAAATTGCAAAACATATGGTTTTAGAATAAAAGAAATATCTTCCCACCCTTAGCACATGTAGTAACAGATAATTTGCTAGTATAGTAATTAGACAAACAAAATAGTTTCATCTAACTTACATAAAAAATAATTGACCTTACCCTCCAAAACTTGAGAGATCATATTATTTATTAGCATGGCTTCTCACTCTGCCCACTATGGCTTCTCAGTCTGCCTCCTACCCAGTAATTTGTCATATTTAGTCAATCCATTCCGTTTTAGTAAATGTAGCCCTTTATTTTAAACAATCCATTATCCTTTATCATAGTTATTGTTTTAGTTTTGTTATGTTTATAAATGATGAGTTTTAACTGTATATTTTTTAGTATTTTGTCTGCTGTTTTTTTAATCTATTGGTTGTTTTAGCATTCCACACAATTTTGCAGAATGATGTCTTTTTCCATAGCTACACATATGCAATGTGTTACAAGATGTTTTCATCTCTTTGGTTTATAATTACATTTCTTTCTGAACTTAACAGCACACTTTTCATACTTTTCATGGCTCTCATGGTTCATTTTCATTATATGTTACCAAATTTATTGTCTTTGCTTTCACATATAACTTTACACATTCCTAACTCATCCATTAACTGTTAATAAGAAGAATCCCAGGTGAGTTTTGGGCTTTAATTGTTTTGAGGCAGTATTCAATTGTCTTGATATTGGCTCGTGTTATTCTGAGCTTTTTGATGCTTTATTTCTATGTTATAAATAAAGTGATTTAGCATGATGAGCCTTTCATTTGCTAAGAGAAGCTACACCCTGAACTTCATTTTGTGATAAAGTAAAACTGGATCTAACTACACAGTTTGATGCCAGGAAGACCAGGATAAGTTACTTTCGATATAATTGCTTGATATTCAATATACTGATATAGAGTACATGTTTTGCATTAATTACTTTACTGGTTACTTTTAGTTGGAGAAAAAGATATGTGAGTACTACTTGTTATTGAGGCTGAATTCAAGAATCTTGCTGTTGGCTTATGAATTTTGTCAACTTCTTTGAGAGAACAGCACAAGTTGCTTATAGCAGCCATGATGTCTCCAAGTCATATCCTGACCTGAGCAAAGTATTTGGCACCATCACCAATGTGTCCATCGTTAGTAATAGAAATGCATTATAAACTGATCCCTATGTGGTACGATGGATAGCAAATTGGCTAAAGGACAAATCCACATGGTGCAGATAGCATGAGCACTGGAGCAAAACACTAGGTTATCAGGAAAGTCTGGAAACACTGTCTATTTTTATTGTGTCTTGTAGAATCCTTGCCTTACCTTCTGAACCATTTGGGATTCAATGGTCTTGGACCTTCTGTATCTTCATAAAACAAATAGTCCCACAAGTTCCCCAACCAGGTATCTAAATATTCACGGACAGATAACCAAAACTAGGTGGAGAGATAGGCTCATTGCTCAGCACCTCTCACACTCCAGGAATAGACTCCCATTGCATATTAAGCACTGTGACACATTATTTTCCTTCACATGAGAACAAGAAGATTGGATGAGTATTCACAAACTCACCCTTATCCTGACAGGGCTGACCTTCCTCATGAGAAGGAGCTTATTCTTAGGGAAGGTACTAGGAAGGCATAAAGATTTGTATGATTCAGTTGCCTTGCAATTCCTATGATCCTATGAACCTATTTGAAGCAAAGTAATTCCACTTACTCTACATGCAAATGTTGTTTAATTTAATGTTAAATCTGCCTCTGTTAACAATTTGCATTTTGCTTGTTAGATTTTTTTATTCCCTCTGTATAATCGCCATCAGGTATAGAACCCTAAGTACTCCATTTATGTCTCTTTAGGGGTGAGAGCAAGACCCATTCATTCCCCAGCCAGGATGAGAGCCCTATAATGTATTAATTCCTTCCTCAGGGCAAGGGCTTTTTGATCCCATTTATTCTCATCATGAAATGAGAGTCAGGTCATTGATATCAGGCTGTCCTGTGGTAATGCAGTCCCTTCTTTCAAAGTACCTATAACCTCCCCAAGTTGCCAGTGGAATCTATAATATGTGCTGCACTAGGAGGTCCATGTATACTCTTGCACGTGCATATGTCTTGATCTATGTGTGGTATATAACCACACCAACTCAATACTTACATCAACATTCATGTTGGTGTCAGCAGTTCAGTGGGCCTAACTGCCTCCCTTTCTGCAAGACTGAAAAGCCAGTATCAGCACTAACTCCCACCCTTTCAGTACCTGAGCTGTTAATCTAATTCAGGTAATTTGAGTTATAGTCAGGGTTTTAGCCAAATTATTTGATTGTTTGAATACCACACATACTTCTGTTTTTTTATATTACAAATCATGTAGCTCACCAAATTCAAGACCTTTGGTTTGGTTCATTAATTATGTAATATATAAAGCAAAGTTTTCTCTGAGGTTGTGTGCCATTGTGAAGAACGGGTTATGGATAAATATATAGTGGCTGCTTTCTTTGCTCCCAGCAACTCTGAAACTTCTGCCATATCACTGTTGCACTCTTTCTCTTTCTCTTTGTATCTCATAAAACTCAAATCATCACTTTAGGTGCTTCTTTCCCCTGTGGCATGTTGAACTTTTGCACATGGCACACTATACTTTCTGAAGCATTTTTGGCTTCTCCACTTGCAACAAGAAAAAAATGCATTTTGTAGTCACAGTTTACAGTTCTCTGACAAAGTGCCCATGCAGGGAAAAATTGCTTCAAAACTGCAGTTGTACCATGTGACAACAAATAAGCAAAACTGTCCTTTTTTCACTTCTTATACTGTGTAGCCTTCCAGTTTAACATTAGCAAAATGAATACAGACATGAGGTGTTGTGCTAGCTCTTTAGCATTACTATTCAGATTGTGCAGTAACGTGCAGGAAACTACAGCCCAGATTTACATACTGGTACTTTGAATGAAGCGTAGGTACCAGTTATTTAAAGAATCACTACCATATAATACACTGGGCTGTGGGAGGGTGAGAATATCTATGCCTTGCCTTGCCTTCCAAGCCATTTAGGACTCAACAGTCTTGGACCTTCTGTATCCACAATCCTGGTACTGTCTTGCTATACATGAGTTTTTTTCTAAAGATATTTTACCAATGAATACAACATATGGCATTGATGACTAAAGGTCTGTGGCTGATAAAGTTTCCTGATGACTGCAAACTGGGAGTGGTCATAGAATCTCCAAATGACATCAACATTGTACAAGAGGGTCTTACACAAACAAAAGATTGATGCCAAAATCGTGGCCTTAAACTCAGTGGAAAAACATGTATTATCATCCCTTTCAGTAAGAGTGATGTACCTGCTAACTACCACATCAATAGCAATATCTTAAGTATGCACTCAGTGGTGATAGACCTGGGCACACAGGTTGACAGCAACCTTAACCTTTGACCACCATGTCTCTATAGTGGTAAGAAGGGCAGTCTGTATTGCTGATCTCATACGTAAGGACATTGCCTCCAGAAAAAAAGAAGTTATAACCTCCCTGTACTCTTCCCTCATCAGGCTAGTAACTGAGTACAATGCCCCTTTTGGTATGTTGCTTTCCAAGCACCTCCAGCAATCTGAGAGACCACAAAGGTTCCTCACAAGGAAAATTCAAGGTCTTCACCATCTGTCCTATGTGAATCATCTGAAATCACTGTCACTTTATTCTGTTTCATATAGACTACTCAGAGGCAATCTCTGCTATGCATATAAGGCAATCTCTGACTCTGCTTTATTGGAAATGCTGCATGCCCATAAGTCAAATGGTACACAGGTTACTCATTCTAAAGACCTTAACCTGGTATGTGACATTAATAGAACCTGCTGGAGGGACAGATTTGTCTCCCAGAGTTTACCACACATTTGAACAGACTCCCACTTCATGTCCAACAGAGCACCTCATTGGCCTTCTTCAAATGCAATTCGGACAATTGGATGGGTAACCATAAATTCACTTTAGGGGTTCCACCTGTCTCCCTCTTGGACAGGGGCAATAGGTGCTGATCATGGAAATAAGGGTAGAACTTGGCTAAGCTTATAAGGGCCATAGGCCAGGAGTCTAGTAACTTCCTATGATCCTATGATCTTATGATCCTATGACCTTCATAAAGAAGAACCTTAGGGAAATTACAGCACTCCCAGAAGAGAACAAAACAGATTTATTGAGCAATCCAGCAATTAGAAACACAGAATTAAGGCAGCATGTTCTCTACATAGTGTATGTTTGCCCTAGAGGGACACAGAAGAAATTACCAGACTCAAAGGAGAACATCAGAGAGTAGAAAGCTTGATTTCACTAATACATAAGAATAAATTATTTCATAAGAAAAGGAGCAGGTTAGAAGCACACAGTCGTAGAATAGTTGTCTCACTGTGCAATAAATAGGCTACATTGCATCATGGTGTCAAATGCATGGCTGAATATCTGTCAGCCCCTTTGTAACTTTGACTTAATTGTGGACTGGGGGTCATTTTAAGAGGTATAGACATATACTGGTATGGCATTCTAATCTTTCTAGATCAGCATGACAATGAGTGTTAGTGAAAGTAAGGGAGAGGGTTGAAGAATAACACTAGATATAAGTAGTCTTGTACCTTATATAAGGATATGTATCCCAATAATGGCCATATTGTGTAGTTTGATCATAGGGTTCAGATGGAACACAATGTAAAGACCACCCATGGGTACAAGATTTATGCAATTTTTTTTCTGAGTTCTGAAAATCAAAGGGTCATGCCAGGGTACAAAAATTACCAAGGGCAAATGGCCAAACTCCTCACCCTCCCTGGATGAGAAAGATAAATACATTTATAGTAGTTTAGGCCAGCTCCTGGAAGAATGTGGAAATATTTCAGAGAAAGTGTCATACAAACCTGAACAATTTTATTGAAGAACTAGAGTCATAATGATAATGCAATGCAAGAATACACCAAACATATTTAAGAAAATAAAGGTGAGGACTGTGAAGAAAGAAAGAAGATGATTAACTGGATGATTAAATAGGGTTTATAGCATATCTAGTAGGTACAAAAATGAACAAACTATGTTGACCTAATGTATACGAGATCTAGCATTTTCGAAGAAATCTGGAAATAACCATTTGCATGTTGCAGATATTTTTGTGAGTTATTTGAACTCCTGTGCCTGCTGACCATCAAGCCTCCCCTTCAGTGACAGTGCTGTTATATTTATTGTTCACTCTGGGGATTCCACTTGAAAACAAGACAAGAGTTGTCCAGGGGAGCAGAATTCAGGCAGCCATAAGGATGTTTTGATCCATTTTGCAAGGATAGCAGTTTTAGAGGGGGATGAGTGAACCGTATCATCATGCTGGCCCGCAATACCCTCTGTCTTTGGGGGTGCAGGCTTTCACATACTTGATCTGAAGGTGACCACTGACCAGTGACTTCTTTGGCCTAACTCCCACTCCCAGGCTACTGTATTACACTACTGCCCCTACCCTGAGGGATTCTGATAATGTGTGCAGCTGGTTCTGCCCTCTCCCTCCAGATGAGTTCACCCATCCTCCCTGCCTATGCCCTCAAACACCCGAGTGACTAGTCGAGCCAGGGGTCACCTAGGATATCAGGGCTGAGTGCCTCCTCATCACCAGTGCTTGCAATTGACATACTGCAGACATGTGAAGAGTCATAGTTTATGAGGCTACATTTCTTTGCAGCTACCACTCACCTGAAATGAACAGCATCTTCAAAGAGAACTTGCTTTGCCATATATTTCAGTATCTGTTACTCTGGGATAAATCTAATTTCATCCAAGTACAGTCTGAGCATCAGCTTTTATAAACTGCTGATGAATTCTTTATTATTGCTCTGGCCTCCATTTCTTATGATTATAGAAAAATTCAGTATCCTGCATTAAGTATACACCTTTGCAGTCAGCTTTGCCTCTCTCCATGCAGCAATTTAAATTTTTTCAGAATGTTTTAGGATGATGCAGCACTTTAATGTACCTTCATCACTGCATCCTGGTATGTTCCTACATCACCACTTAAAGCATTCTGCCCTAACTTAATCAACGAGTTACTGAACAAGTAGTACTAACTTAATCAACAAGTTACTGAACAAGTAGCACTAACTTAATCAACGAGTTACTGAACAAGTAGTACTAACTTAGTGAGTTGATGAACAAGTAGTACTAACTTAATCAATGAGTTACTAAACAAGTAGTATGCATTCTTAATGAACTTGCAAAAGGAAGTGTGCCTTCCCCCACGTGACCGTAAGCTCAATATACTGGTTCTAAGTATACAAACTAATGACTAAGAGAGTCATACATAACTATTATGGTGCTGATATGCTATTATTTTAAGTGGGCTACACTTCAATAAAGGACTATTCTCACTCCTTAGCATTATGAAGAATCTTATTTTATCCATTTATCTAATCATCTATCTATTTTTTTTTTTTTTTGTTAAATCAGTTAGCCTGCTGGCAGAGCCCATTTAGAAAGGGTACCCAGAAGAAGTATCCAGGAGAAAAGAACCCACAAACAAAATAATTGAGAACCATATTTCATTACTTCTTTAGTAATACCTTAGGTTAATTGCATAATAAATTTGGGCACTTATGTGAGCAATTCTCTCTCTCTCTCTCTCTCTCTCTCTCTCATTTAAGGAAATCCTTCAATCTAAGCAAATTTATTTTCAAGAGAATATCTTCAAGATCCAAAGAAATCAACCTAGCACTGTACTCTTCCCCTATCACACCCATTATGGAATAGAATCCCCCCCCCCCCTTTGTATGTACAAATCCAAGCATATTGCTGAGCTGGAAATGCCACAAATATTAAAAATAAATAAATAAATAAATAAATAAAGTTTTATATCCGTCAACTACCATGAGAGGCTACTCCATTGTAGCATATGCCTCATTTTAAGAACTAATCCTATATGAATTCATATTTCTTCAGAAATCGAGACACTTTACAAAGATCTACACTAGGTTCATAAATATATACCAACAAATCAGCAAGACTGGCTGGACTCAGTGCATTCCCAGTCTAGGCAATAAGTTTCCATCACAGGACAAACAAAGTGCCATTTTTTCTGCCTTTAATGGTAGTCTTGGTGTTCAGATGGGTTATCATGTACAGCCCTGCTTAGATTGGAAAGTACTGTTAATTACTATTAAGTTCTTGAAAAGGGTGACAAGAACTTTTAAGTGTGTCTACTTAGAGGTGTTTCTGGCTGGGCATCTTATGGATCCAGCAATCACTTGCCTAATAAAGAAAATAAATTATTTTTATTAATAGGAACAGCAAATTATATATGTAAGTAACATTATACATCTTATGAGAAGGAAAAATGCAACAGTACATTAAAAAAAAAAAATATATATATATATATATATATATATATATATATATATATATATATATATGTATGTATAGAAAACAAGTACAAATTTCATAAACTATGATGAGTAAAAGTAGTTTTCCCGATGTAACATAGTCGAACAGTTCTTATCTTGGAAGTAACAAGTTTTTACATTATGCTTGAAGTATTGGGAGGTTGCCTGTATGTCTAATTTCATATGGAAAAAATATTCCAGCTAGTAGGAAAACATGTTAGGAGCTCTGTCTTCTATTTTTGACCAAGATTTGGGGGTCTGCAAAAGCCTTTGGTCACAATTTCTTCTGAATGCATGTTAGCAAATTGAATAAGTCTGGGCAGTGTGAGCTATGTAGTAATTTGAAAAAAAAAGAAAAAAAACATATACTGATCAAAGTGAAGCCTGTCTACAAAATATTTTCAATTTTAAGTACAGTTGGTTGGTTCAGTTATGGGTGTATGATATGAAATTTGTAGCAAACTCGACAATCCCTTTATAAGCTGATTTGAGTTTGTAGGCTACATTTTAGATAGGTTTCCCATAACTATAGTACAGTACAGGAATCTTGAGAGCAGTCGAATATGCATGAGTTTTTCTAATATCTGATGACAGATATAAAGATTCAGTTTGCAGTCAGTATCCTAGATGGCCTTGTTGATGTGCTCAATACAAGCAACGTCCTTGTAGATTATAACACAAAAACAACTTCATTTATATCTTTGTTCACTTTCTCATAGTTTTCCCATGGTGCTGGGCATCATAGTAACACTTTTGTTTTCAGGACTCTGTTTAGTACAGTAAATTAGTTTTATTAAAAATGACTTTGTTTTTAGAAATCTAGTTCACAGCTAAGATAAAACCCATCTGCAGGTCCATAAATAGCTTTTCCCGGAGCTTTCACAGTGCATAAGTGCTGAGTCATCAGCATAGTGTATTAGTAAAGTGTTAGAATATGCTGATGGATTGTTTTGGGTACATACAGAGAAAAGGAATAGTCCAAGGGCAGGCAAGCTCATAAGGGCCTGAGTTATCATTTTATGAAAATGTTATTTGCTTTACAGCAGAAAGATATAGCTAGAAAACCATTTTATCATGGAAGCATTACATACAGTTCATACTAGCCACTGGGTTGTGATCTCATATTCAACAAGACTAGAAGCTTTTGAGAAGTCTAAAAAGACAGTAGCTATACAAAGGTTATTCTCCGCATTGGTGAATATTTAAAGTACTAACTTAATTATTGCAGTATGCATTCCATAATCATTTCTGAAGTCATGTTGAGCAATTGTAAGTGTTTTGTCATCCACTAGTTAAAATAAGAACTGCTTAAATACCATTTTTTTCTAGTATCTTTGTCAGTAGACTTTCAGTGTATGAATTGAATAGTGATTTTTTTGTGCGTGCGTGTGTGTGTGTGTGTGTGTGTGTGTGTGTGTGTGTGTGTGTGTGTGTGTGTGTGTGCATGGCTTCAGTTTTAGACAGAGGAATGATTTTTCCAGTTTCCATATATCTGGTATTACTCCTTTCCTTATTTATCTGTTTATGACCAAAAAAGGGTGCTTGGTATGACATCTGGACAGAGGAAGGAGGACAAGGAGACCTGGTGGTGGAATGAGGAAGTACAGGAGAGTATACAGAGGAAGAGGCTGGTGAAGAAGCAGTGGGATTGTCAAAGAGATGAAGAAAGTAGACAGGAGTATGAGGTGCATGGCAAAGAGAGAGGTAGTGGAGGCTAAGGATAAGGCATATGGAGAGTTGTATGAAAGGTTGGACACTAAAGAGGGAGAAAAGGACCTGTACCGATTGGCTAGACAGAGGGACAGAGCTGGGAAAGATGTGCAGCAGGCAAGGGTGGTAAAGGATAGTGAGGGAAATGTACTCACAAGCGAGGAGAGTGTGTTGAGTAGATGGAAAGAGTACTTTGAGGGGCTGATTTATGAATAGAATGAGAGAGAGAGAAGGTTGGATGATGTGAGGGTAGTGAATCATGAAGTGCAATGGATTAGCAAGGAGGAAGTATGGATAGCTATGAAGAGAATGAAGAATGGAAAGGCTGTTGGCGCAGATGACATACCAGTGGAAGCATGGAGGTGTTTAGGAGAAATGGCAGTGGAGTTTTTAACCAGATTGTTTAATGAAATCTTGGAAAGTCAGAGAGTGCCAGAGGAGTGGAGAAAAAGTGTTTTGGTACCTATCTTTAAGAATAAGGGTTATGTGCAGAGCTGTAGTAACTACAGAGGTATAAAACTGATCAGTCACAGCTTGAAGTTATGGGAAAGAGTAGTGGAAACTAGGTTAAGAAGGGAGGTGATGATTAGTGATCAGCAGTATGGTTTCATGCCAGAAAAGAGCACTACAGATGTGATCTTTGCTCTGAGAGTGTTGACTGAGAAGTATAGAGAAGGTCAGAAGGAGTTGCATTGTGTTTTTGTGTACTTAGAGAAAGCATATGTCAGGGTGCCTAGAGAGGAGTTGTGGTATTGTATTTGGAAGTCAGGAGTGGCAGAGAACTATGTAAGAGTGGTACAGGATATGTACGAGGGTAGTGTGACAGTGGTGAGGTCTGCAGTGGGAGTGACGGATGCATTTAAGGTGAGGTGGGATTACATCAAGGATCAGCTCTGAGCCCTTTCTTATTTGCAGTGATGATGGATAGGTTGACAGACGAGATCAGACAGGAGGCCCCATGGACCATGATGTTTGCAGATGACATTGTGATCAGTAGTAAGAGTAAGGATCAGGTTTAAGAGACCCTGGAGAGGTGGAGATATGCTATAGAGAGGAGAGGAATGAAGGTCAGCAGGACTAAGACAGAATGTATGTGTGTGAATGAGAGGGAGGATAGAGGAACAGTTAGGATGCAAAGAGTTGGCAAAGGAGGATGAGTTTAAGTACTTGGGATCAACAGTTCAGAGTAATGGTGACCGTGGAAGAGAGGTGACGAAGAGAGTACAGGCAGGGTGGAATGGGTGGGGAAGAGTGTCAGGAGTGATTTTTGACAAGACGGGTACTAGCATACCTCTCAACCTGGAAACATCAAAAATCTGGACTAGGCCCATGAAAAATAGGTACAAATCTGTATGCGGATTAACATTAAATTTGCATACATAATTACATAACCCTGCCCACTCCAATGGAATTGTGGGATCCCAGCTTTCAAACACAAACTGAAGAACAGACAACCAAAATACGGCACCAGAGTCCCCCTGCAGCCATTCCAATGTCCCATTTTCTGTCTGTTTTCCCCCATTTACCATAAACACTAATGTGTACATACTGCTTTACTTCTACAATGATTATTTGGATTTTATTTTTACATTTTATAGCACAATGGTAGTGGTGCTGTGGTAGCATTGTCGCCTCACAAAAAGACGTTGTCGCGTTCGATTCTCAGCTAGAGCGTCTTCTGTGTGGAGGCATGTGTGAATAGACGTGCCTTCATTGAAGGTTATGCTTCAGGGCTGGTAACTCGGCATGTAAAAATCCACTACCAAACATTAGCGGACCGGAGTTCCACTGTGGCAACCCCTAACCAGGATAAGCCGAAAGACACAGCAACATAGCACAATGCACAAACACTAATAGACATATGCTAAACAACAAAGCTGCTAAACAAAGCAATACTGTCGCACAATAGAAATAAACTTGGCATTAAAACCTCTCTGCCCTTGAAACTCACATTCATTGAAACAACATTGAAACCCACACCACATACAAAGAAAATGCATCTGGCCAGTGGTGGATAAAGATTACGTTTGGGCTGTTTTCAAATCATTGGCCCCTTGCACACAAAACAAGAAACATACATGTGTTCTTTGATACATCTTCCTGACTTTATTAAATTATATTCCTTGTATAATACAGCATACTTGTTAAACAGAGTGCATTTGAAATTTATTGTTTGAACATTTTTCCAGTAGGCAATGTATCAAAATGCATGAACCAATAATGACAAAACTGCCCAATTCAGAACATGTCCATCATAAAAGTCTACTTCTGCACCCTCACAATATATATATATATATATATATATATATATATATATATATATATATATATATATATATATATATATATATATATATATATATAAAATGACAGTAGTGTAAGCCACAGACATCTTGCACACCTTCTCACAATTGTTTTCAATTACAGTTTTTTTTGGAGGGGAGGGACAAACATTTTGGAAAGTTGCTAGAATAAAGTGTTGTGTTACCACAATGCATTTTACTGCCAAGACTTGAACCCAGGACCCTGTGTATTACAGTCAGAGCAACATACCACTATGCCAAATCAGCAGTTTCCTGAAAGATAGGAAGACTGAAACTTAAATGGCTATCATTTAGTGAATTCAGTTCTCACTTCTCACCATAGCTCTTAACTCTTAGCACAAAAAACCTGGACAAAGCCAAAAATGGGGGAATACAGAATTCAGTTCTCACTTCTCACCATAGCTCTGAATCTCTTAGCACAAAAAACCTGGACAAAGCCAATAATGGGGGAATACAGCCCCAAAATAGGGACAAATATCAAATACTGATCTTATAAAGTTAGAAAATTGCTAGAATAAAAGGTTTTGTGTTAGCATTTAGTTTTTGAAGAATATGAAATCTGAAATTCCAATGCCTGTCATTATTTAGTGAATTAAATCCTTTAGTGATTTGCCATAAAAAATCCTGAAAACCACAGATTTTATGAGGAACAGGTGATGGCTAGGGACTTTAGGCTATTTTTACATTGTACCCAAAGTACAGGATTTGAGCCTGAGTGCCTCTATATCTATAATTATAAGGCCATTACCATTAACAACAATTTACAAAAAGAAATAAACAGTAAATGGCACCAATACACAGCAAAGAATGCAAGCAAACATTAATTTATTTATTCCTTCATTCATTCGCCATTTTAGCCCCTTAGTCTAATTCAGGATCAAGGGGGAGCCAGACTCTATCCTGGCACTCACCAGGTGCAAGGAAAGGGACAGTAGCCCATCAGAGGATGGGTATGCAGACCCTCTCCACATGGCATGCACACCTATGGGCAGCTTGGAGGAGTGCCTATAGCATGCCTTTAGGATATGGGAAGAATCCAGAGCATCTAGCAAAAATACCCACAAAAAATGCATTTTTGATTTACAAATTAAAAAATGTATATATATATATATATATATATATATATATATATAAAATGTATTTTCCTACAAAATGGTTGATAATCATTCAATGCTCTTTTGCCCATCCCAACTGTTGTTATTCAGTGCAATAAAAGATTTTTGAACTTTATCTACAATGTAGTTTTTTTTTGTTAGATACATATAGAAAGTATACACAGTCCTGTGTTACATACTACTAGAATTACACAACCAGATATTGCATTTAGAGAAATACTGTGCCTTAAAAAGAAGTCCCTTGCCAGTTCACATTGTGAGTGTTGGGCAGCAAAGCAGCATGGAGTCAAATTCTTCTTTCTCACACCTCAGTGTTATCCTAAATTAATGCACTTCTCTGTTTCCCCTGATGTGAAGAGATGCTAATTACCTTAGGAAGCAGAGACAGCATGGTGTTTCCAGGAATGATATGTAGATATTTTGATGCATGGGATGTTGAAATACTGTCATCAGGATATAATTCCAGGTTTGATGCTAGAAGGACCTGCTTTACTTGCACACGTTCACTCACGGTCATAGTCATTATTTTATTATAGGACACTAAATGTGTATGTGCGAATTGCACCGGGAGATATGCAAAAGTCATATTTCTTAAAACAAAACTGTTCTGACTGTACAATGTGAATTTGCGAAGGTGCAGCTCTAGGAGTACCTGAAAACATAAGATGCAAGTAAATATAACCGTCATGCTTGCGAGTCATAGGCATGCATATCATGTTACAAAACAGGATTTTGTAAGGTAACAAATGACAGTTGTTACAAATGACTGCTCTCCTTTCTGCTGCAGAAACAGGCATTTATTAATATAGCAAGTTCAAGTCTGTATCTGGACTGGACTGTGAACGATTAAATTGCCATTGATGCCCTTGGAAAAAAACTCATTACCTATCTGCATCCTCTAATAGTCCTGGTTTATAATTGCTGAAAATAGTAAAATGCACCACTTTGAAATTGCTAGTCAGCAGGATTAGATTGTTGTGCAGCTGCTCAGAGAAGGCAAAGTGCTGTGTTTCACCAACTGTGCCTTGGTGGATAAATACTGGATATGATATGCAGGAAAGGCAGGCTATTGATAATGTTATCAACAGAAACCATTGCTGAAAAGGTTGTGGCATCGTATGCTACTAAAGCATTGTGGAATAAAATGTCCTTGGCATTTAGGTGTGTGGGCAACCTCGCCATTCAAAGTAATTCTGCCCACCACCTGCTACCCTACTGCAGATGTTGGAGGCAGGACTGTGGAGATGAACTCAAGTGACACTTCCCTGAGCATGGTGCCTTTTGTTAATTCGATATTTTATGTAGAACAGTGGCAGCAGCAGCTAAGAAATGCAACTGTGTTTTCATGTAGACCTGACTATAGAAGGAGCTGTTCCCCCAAATATAGATATTCTAATAACTATGAGTTAAAAATAGAAAGAGGTAGTACTGTGCAGAAGGGGGCACTGGTGTTATCTTAGTTTGGAAAGAAGGTTGGCCACTGCCCATCAGCCTTGTTATGTTTGGGAATGTAGCACTGCATTGGTAAGGAAAGCAGTTGATGGTACATAGTACTAAATATAAACAGCAAAAAGAAGCAAGGTTGTTGGTAAGCAAGAAATATTTTAGCGTATGGCACACCAGCACCAATGTTCTCCCAGCATGCATATTCAAGGTAGAAGCAACGCAACAGTAGCCTTGGGTTGGGTGATGTGTTATTTGCTTACTGAATGTTATATTTCCATACTTAAAAACTAAACAATTTCCAGCAAGTGCGTTTTTGAGCTGTGTGCTGACAACTGCTTCATCAATACCAGTTGGTAATGCTGAGAATACACATACGTGGGTGCACACTCTCACAGGTTCTTACAGATACATGTATACAAATACACACCACACACATACACACACACACACACACACACACACACACACACACACACACACACACACACACACACACACACACACACACAAACACACACACACACCTTTGCTTAAAGAACGGCAGAATCCTTTGCACACAGAATAAAGAAAACATGTTTCCTACTTGTTCATTGATTTCCCAGTTCCTGCTTGGTGTCCTCAGAGATAGGAGAGAAACCCTGGACTTGAGAATGGCAGAAATTAGAATGGATCCATTTAAACTGTTTCCTCATAACAAAAACTGTTTACCCACTCGCACGTATCCATTCAAAGTCTGGAAAAGGCACGATGGTGGAAATGTGTGTACTGAGCCCTTGAGCTCGATTCTGACAGGCTGGTAGCCCTGACGGAGCTGATATCATTGCACACGTGATGACATCAGCTCAAAACTGGGAAAAAATGAAAAAGAAGAAGAAAAGAAGCTGGAGAAAAAGTCAGAAATGAGGGGGTGCCACTCGGGAAACATGGCATCCTATTATTTGGACCCCAAAACTCGGTACAAAACAAGTAATTTAGTACGGTTGGGAGGTATGGGTACCAGTAAGACTAAAAGGGAAGGTCTACAAGAGGGTAGTGAGACCAGCTATGTTATATGGGTTGGAGACTGTGGTATTGACAAAAAGGCAAGAGTCAGAGCTGGACATGGCAGAATTAAGATGTTAAGATTTGCACTGGGTGTGACAAGGATGGACAGGATTAGGAATCAGTATATTAGAGGGTCAGCTCAGGTTGGATTGTTTGGAGACAAAGCCAGAGAGGGGAAATTGTGTTGGTTTGGATATGTGTTGAAGAGGGATGCTGGGTATATTGGGAAAAGGATGCTAAGGATTGAGCTGCCAGGTAAGAAGAAAAGAGGAGGGCCTAAGATTATGTTCATGTATGTGGTGAGAGAGGACATGCAGGTGGTTGGTGTGAAAGAGTAAGATGCAGAGGACAGGAAGAAATGGAAACAGATGATCTGCTGTGCTGACCCCTATCGGGAACAGCCGAAACAGAAGAAGAAGAAGAATAATAAGAAGAAGATGATCATAAAAAGAAGTAATACAATGTCCTCATTTACCAGACTAAGAGATGTAGGTGAACGTGATTCCATGGACACTCAACCATGTTTTAATTTGTCTGAAGCGGCTTTGTAGGTTTCTTCATATGCTTTTCATCTGTAAAAATCTTCTAAATCACTTGCTTACATTAGAATGAGCACAGGTGATTTTGCACAAGACTTTAAGCAGTGTTTTGGTGACATTTCTCAGTTTCCCAGTGTTGTAGAACCATGGATTTGGCTGTTGTAAGGTCAATGGAGGGTGACTCCCTCATAAAAGAGACACGTTTCAAGCTGTCACATTGCTTTGAAAGCAACATGTACCTTCTGAGTTTCTAGAAGTGAGCACTTGTGATAACAGGATCGTGCCACAATCTCTTATAGAAGAAGTAGTTTTATAACAGAAGAAATGTTTATTGGAGGAAAGGTAAAACATTTTTCACCATCATTGGTAGGATTGTTTTCTTGTGCTCACCGATTTGAAAGGTTTGCTACTTATCTGCCTGTAACGGTGGTGAAATAGTCTTTAATCTTTTATGTATTACTCTGTGAAAATTAACAGAGAGGTTCTTCTGATATCCATTGTGATTTTTCCATTAAACTCTGAATACCTGTCCAGAAATATGAGAGTTTTGGATTGCTCATTTGAACAACGATGCATCATTCCATTTTGCCTTTCCTGTAATCATTTTATTTATTTTCACAATGTTATATAACGTTTTTTTATACGTAAATTGACTGTTACAGCTTCCCAGATTTCCTTTGTGATTCTTGATTATCTGCTATTTTGATTTTAATTTGTCTAGAATGTGCAAATCTGTCTATCTTTCCAACTAGTACAAAAGTAAAAAGTCAATAGCTGTGTTTATATCAAATAAAGAACTGGTAGTGAATAATAAAAATGCACATTAATGGAATTTAAAATTTCACCTATACTTTCAACAGACAGGTTGCTGAAGATTTTTTTTCAGTGGTTATCCCAATATCATATGAGAGTCTAAGATATATCTAAATCACAAATGTTAGCAAGTGACTGCTTCATTCATCGGGAAGAGTGCCATAGCGCACTGTGCTTCCGGTGTTTTTTTTCAAATACCTTTATTAAATTATCATCTACAAAATAGGCAAACATACATTAACAGAAACGAAAACAAACCATTTTAACATTTTTCCATTTAAATACAATATACACCACATATATTTTCTTTGCTACTATCGCCAGTCCAACATTACAAAAAATTGCTGAATTCTTGCTTTCCGTTAAGCTTCACTCCTCTTCCTCCTCCTGAGCATTATTCTGCATATATTGTTCCCACAATTTCCAATTTTCTATGTAATTTGCTCCTTCCCTTTTCTAAAGATCCCTCTTCCAGCTCTTTAATTTATTTTATAATATTCAGTATTTCAAAACAGTTGGTGCAGACTTTGCTTTCCATTTTAGTAATTGCTTATTTTTTTTTTGGTCACCAACAGAATTAAAGCTGATAAGGCTTTACTATGTATAGACATTTCAGATCTAATGTCCCAGCTCAAACAAATCATTTCCTTAATTACAACCGTTTGCTCACCCAATATTTCTGATAGAACACTCTATAGGAATTTTTTTTAAATCTGCCAACTCATTACACTCCCAAAATATATGTTCTCAGTTACATCTTTCTAATCCATCACAACTCCAATATTTGCTGTTTACTTGAGGAAAAATTCTTTGAAGTCTGCTTGTGGTATAAAACTACCTATGCAAACACTTCCAAGCAAACATCCTAAACCTTTTGGACTTGGTTGCATTCCTGGGAGCCATATATATGTCTTCCCTTTGTTTTCCTGTAAATTGCTTTTCCAGTCTCTCTTTCCAGTCTTTTCTAACCTCCTCTAGTTGATACTTATAGTTATCATGCAGCAAATTTTATATACCCTACTATTTATCCCTTTTTTAGGAGCTGCATCTGTTCTAGATTCAACCAAAAATTTTACCAAAGCAGGTTTTTCACTTAAAATTCCCCCATCCCTTGTCTTGGCCTGTACTCTGAGATCAAGTCCTGGTAGGGAAAGTACTCTCTAGCCTGTAATCCAAATGTCTTCTTGGCCTCATCCCACTATATTACCTTTCCTGCTTGAGTTATTTTCTCCCAATATCTTGGTTCCTTTGACAGATTCCTCCAATAAATTCCAGCCTCCTCTTGCCTATTTTCTGTACCCCTATTTGCAGTCATCCCTATTGGAAAAGTCTCATTTCTCCTTTCTCATATTGGTTTAGTTCTTATAATACTTTCTGCTATTTTATGAATACAGTATTCTGTATGGTTGTTACTATTCTCATTAAGGATCTGCATCCAAAATTCCAATTTTATTTTTATTTATTTATTTTATTTATTTACATTTGTTTACCAGGAAATTCTGACTGGACGCTGGTCCTTTTTCAGCGGATGCCTGGGGAGAAAAGCTCCACATCATGTACATGATAAATAGAGATACAAAGTTGCAGCAACAGTAATACAATAACAAGATATTGATTATCAACAGTATATACAGTAAATGTTGCAAGTTAAGATAGTTTCTTGTCATTTATAATATTAGTAACAAAGTTGTCAGACAAGATGTTAAAGTATGCAAAGACAACTAGCTAATTCTGACTGTGGTTAGTAGTGGTGGTAGTATAGTTGAGTTAAGAGTCTAGGTGGGGGGTAAGGGGAGGTGTTAGTCTGGATTAGAACAAGGACAAAGCCAGTGCAAATTTAAGTGGAATTTGAGTGCAGTCTTGAAAAGGCTGCTGGAAAGTGGAGTAGTTATAGAGGGTGAAAGCTTGTTCCAAAGTTTAGATATGGTACATGAAAATATGGCTTCTCCTGCTGAGTTTTTGGGTTTGATAACAGTGAGTTGATTTTTGTTGCTTGATCTCAGGGGTCTAGTGGGGTGAAAGGGTTGGAGAAGGGTTTGAAGGGAAGGAATGTTAAGGGGGTGGTTAATAAGTTTATGAGTGAAGGTGAGTTAATTAAAGTAAAGGAGTTGTGGGTGTTCTAGCCAGTTTAGTTCTTTAAGGGAGATACAATGATGGCTGCGGTAGGAGGTTCCAGTGGCACATTTAGCATCCAGCTTGTATAGGTCTATCTGTCTAAGGTTGGTAAGTATGGGGGATGCATAGAGTAGGGTGGAGATTAGCTGGGAATTGGCTATGGAGATTCTAGCCACCTTCATTAGGAATTGGCAGCTTCGATATAATGCACCAAGCTTCTTATGTACTTTTTCTATTGTGAGAGATATGTGGGTGTCAAATCTAAGTCTGTTGTCGATTTCCACACCGAGTAATTTTGTGTGTTCTGATGGAGAGATGATGGTATTGTCTTTGGCAAGAAGGTTGAAGTGGGGGGTGTTTTGGGTGGCTTTAGAAGGTTGGAATGGAAGAAGTTTTGTCTTACTTGGGTTGAGTAGGAGCTGAGCACTGGATAGCCAGCTTTCTACAGAAGAGAATGATTCCTGTGTGATTTGTTGTAGTTCTGGCAGAGTGTTGGCAGAGCAGATGAGAGTAAAGGTCATCTGCGTACTGTATAAGAGATGCTTGTGTGGTGGCAGTATGTAGGTTGTTAGTGAAAAGTGAGAATAGCAGAGGGCTAAGGATAGACCCTTGGGGAACTCCAAGAGTAACTGGGAGGAGGCAAGGTGATATGTTATCATCCCAGATTACTGATTGCTGGCATCCATGTAGATAGCTGTGGAACCAGTTGCAGGCTGATTGTGAGAAGGAGAGGTTGGGGAGGGTAGAGAGTAGTAGCTCATGAGATACCATGTCAAAGGCCTTTGAGGGATCTAGAAATATGGCAGTAGAGAAGAGGCCATTGTTTTTATGATGAAGTATAGTGTTGGTGAAGGAGAGCAGAGGTAGTGCTGTGATATGGCCTGAAACCATGTTGGGTTTTGGAGAGGAGATTATTAGCTAGGAAGTAGTTGGAGAACTGGGTGTTGATACATTTTTCAAGTATCTTGGAGAGAGGGGAGGGAATAGCAATGGGGCGGTGATTGGAGAGGTCAGTGGAGGTGGTGTCTTTGTGGAGGGGAATGATGTGGGATATTTTCCATATCGAGGGAGCATCGCCTTCTGTTATGGAATGGTTGATTAGAATTGAAATTGGGTAGGCCAGTGTATCAGTTGCAATTTTCAAGTATTCAGAGGGGAGGTTGTCAGCTGTGAGTTTGGTGGGTTTAGGTTTTGACAATAGTCTTTTTATGTTGGAGGTAGGTACTGAGATGAAGAGGAAAAGAGGAGTGGGGGTTTAGGGTTAGGAGTTGGGGGAACTGTTGTAGGGAAGTGTTGTTTGTTTAGAGATGTTATAGTTTCAGTGACGTGTTTGTTGAAGGATTCAGCAATACTGCTGGAGGAGGGAGGAATGGACGGCTGGGGGAGTATCAACCTTCCCTGGGTGGAGGATAATGTTATTAGTGGACCAGAATTGCTTAGAGTTTTGGTTGGTAGAGTTTAGGGTGGATTTATAGTAGAGGGACTTGTCTAATTTTTTATGCTTTTTGGCTTTATTGCGCAGTTCAAAGAATGATTGCCTATCTGAGTTATTTTTTGTTAGTTGCCAATGCTCTCAGGCCTTATCTCTGGATTTCATTAGGGTTCTGGTGGTCTTTTGTAATCATGGGGCACACCTGGATCTGACTTTGGCATTTCTTACAGGAGCATAGGTGTTTAGGATGGAGAGGAAGGTACTGTTGAAGAAGTGGACAGCCTCATCTAGGTTGAGATATTTTAGTGGTGACCAGTTAATTTTTTTGCAGGGAGGAGATGAAGGGGTTGGGGTTGAAGTTGGACTTGTTCTGTATTTGCCTGTGGATAATGGGCTTGAGACTGTTTGTGTGGTGCCGAATTAGGAAAGTGGGGGAGTGGTCACACAGACTGTCAAGTATGAAGCCTGCTAGGTAAGAGTAAGGGGCTTTGTTGACTAGGATCCAGTCAAGTAAGGTATGATTGTTAGGGTTTTTGTTGATTCGGTTAGGGAATTGAATGAATTGAGTGAACCCACGGAGATTAAGGTGAATGGTTGGGAGACTGTTATTACAAGATAGCCAGTTGATGTTAAAGTCACCGAGAATGATGGTTTCCTGGGGTAGAGATAGAGTAGCCCAGCTCAGGAGATTTTCTAGGGGTGTAATATTTTGCCTGGTGGGAAATAGCATCCTATGATAGTGATTGTTTTGTTTGGGGTTTAGTTTGAGACTGGCATAAAGGATTTCTTCATTGTTGTGGTGAGGGGCAGATGAGTTCAGGAGTTGAATATTGAAGTGGTGTTTAAATATCAATGCTACACCACCTCCTTTTTTGGACAATCTGTCTATGAGAAGGATGTTGTATTCAGGTGAAAGTATTTCCTCACTTTTGATGTGAGGTTTGAGCCAGGTTTCAGTTAGGAAGAGAATATCTGGGGAATATATGATTATGCTGGTGTGTAGTTATTGGATTTTATTGCATATGCTTCTGACATTTGGGGACATTATAAGTAGGTCTGTTGTTTTCTTGTTGGCTAGGAGTTGAGTTGTGGGGGGGGGGTGCTTGGGCTAGGGTTGGATTTGGGAGGACCAGGGTTTGATTGGATGTCTCCAGCGAGAGTTAGTTTATAGAGGGTGTTTAGGATATGTTTTATATATATAGTAAATTGCTTATGGTATCTTAGGGATATTTTATTTTTGAGTGTGTTAGGTGTTTGGTAATGGAGTGTGTGTATTGGGAGGATGGTTTTGGTGGCAGGGGCTGTGTAGTTAAAGTGTAAAACTTTAAGGCAGGGTGTTGAGAGAGTACAGTGGAAGTTGTTGGGCATGTGACTGTGGAGCCTTGGTAGGATGTAATGTGAACTAGAACTACACAGGTTAGGATTGTTATTATATTAGGTAATCTCTCTCTATTTCTTGAACTTCACTCTTGCTTCATCAAAATCCTTTTCCTCTTTGAATTATAACTTTTTGCTTGTGTTATTTATATGAGCCTTAACCATGTAGCTCTAAAATATCCCATGAAAACAGGTAAACCTAAAACCACATTGTTATATTGG
The DNA here is from genome assembly GCF_019279795.1 of Protopterus annectens. NCBI lineage: Eukaryota > Metazoa > Chordata > Ceratodontiformes > Protopteridae > Protopterus > Protopterus annectens. Next base: position 1,361,830,078 of record NC_056728.1, read on the forward strand.
AAGGATCTACTTATTCCACTTACCTCTTGACCTATTTCCCTCCCAGATAAATGCCTTTACTTCTTTTTTAATTATTGTTCGCAAGATCTCTTTGGGTTGATAAAGGTATGCCTGATATGTATATAACACAAAAGGAACTAAAATCATTTCACTGCTTGTATCTTACTATCTATATCCATAAATAAGAGTTTCCACATTCTCAGTTTCATATTATTTTTGTTTAGTGTCTTCCCACATATCCTTAGCTGCCATAAAAGAAAACTTTTTAATCCATATCTCAAGTACTTAATCTTATTATCTCCCTATAAATATGGGTATCACTGAACAAATTTGCATGTGAGTACATCATTTATGGCTATAGCCTTTGTTTTATCTTCATTAATTTTATATCCCTCCAAAAAACTGAAAGTGTCTCAAAATGCTCCTCAACACCAAAATGCCCTTCTCTGATTTATCAGGTACAAAACAATATCAAATACAAATAAAGCCAACTTCTCTTGATTGCCACAAATGTCCTTGTATTTCTGAATTCCTTATGTTCATTGCCAATGGTTCTAAATATAAAGTAAATAACAAAGGGGAAAGAGGACACCCTGTTTGGTTTCTGTTTTCAAACACAGCGTATCTGAGAGGAACCAACCCACTTTAATTCTTGCCTCCAATCCTTTATATATCCTTCAGTTAACCTTATTATTGTATCAGAGAATGAAAGCATTTCTAATGCCCTACTCATAAAATTCCAGCTTGTACTGTCTAATGCTTTCTCTACAACAATACCCACCAATAACAGAGGTACATTCTTACATTCTGCTTCACACAGATCATAATTGTTCTATTAATGTTGTGAAATGTTTGCCTCCCCTCCACAAAACAAAACTGACCCATACCTATCAATTCTGGCAATATATTTGCTATTCTTTTAGCTAGTATAGACATAAACACTTTATAAGTGTGCTTCAAAATTGAAATGGGTCTAGATGAAGCTGAGTCTGAAGGGTCTTTGTCATCTTTAGGTAACATAGCCAGCACAGCTTTCTTCCAAGATGCTGGTGAAACAAAACCTTCCAGATTTTTATCACTTTCATCTCTCCTAATTTCCAGACTTCACAGGAATACTATCTGTTCCTAGAAACTTTCCTGAAGATTGATTACACATAACTGTTTTTATTTCATCACCTCATGTCTTAACTGTTAGTTCTTGAGCCGTGTCTGCCTCTAACCTTGGCATATTAAGTCTTCCATAAATATTTCCATTTGTAATGTTTCTTGATATCCACATTTCTTTCCTTTATACAAATTTTCATAAAGTTTCTTGACTATCTCTAAAATCTCTACGGGATCTCTGGTTACTTTTCTTGTTATAAGTTCCCTAAATTTGGAGACAACCCTTTCAATGTTCTGTTGCCTAAGTTGTTGTGCTAAAAGTTTTTGTGCTCTGGAGTTATCAAAAAGATTTGTTTAAGTGCAGCCTTTCTAAACTGCATGTTATCCAGATACTCCCTTATTTTCTCTTTAGTGCTCTGAATTGTTTACCTCTTCTCTGAAATTCCCCTTATTCTGCAATACTTTAACCTTTGTCAGCCCTGTTAAGTAATTCCTATTAATTCTTAATCATCTCTTTCTGTTTTGTTTTTAAAATCCTATTTTTAAAGTCCATTTTAATTTTACCCATCTCACTAGCTATAACGTCTGAAGATATTTCTATCTTCCCTAATAACTCTCAAGTAATTTCCATGACCCATTTCTTAAATTCCTCTTATTTCAACAGGTAGGTAGGGAAGTACCAGTGTCATAGTTTTACTTCTTTACCCTACATTTTTATCTAAGTTTACTTATTAGTGCATGATCAGAAATAGTTGCTGTGTGTGTATCGAAGATTTCAATTCAATGTACATGTTCCTGTGAAATATAATTTCTGTCTAGTCTAACCTAGTTATTGTACCTTGGAGAATAATATGTAAATTCTATCCAAGTTCCTCTTACTAAATTCACATCTTCCATACCAAATTTTTTCATAAATTTCTTCAGAAATCTACCCCCTTTTGTTATATTGTCCCTTCTAGGCCCCCGAAGCATCCTCACTATTGCAAATCAATTTCCAGTCCTCCCCTATAAATAATATTCCTGGCTGAAAGCTGATTATTTCTCCCAAATTTTTCTTAAGATCCATAATAGCAGTTTTCAGTGGAACATAAATGCATGCCAGTGTAATCCTCCTCCCTTGCCAATAATCCCTTAATACTACAAATCTACCATTTTGTCTTTTTTCTCATCTATCACTATTAAGAGCCCTTCAACAATTTGCATAATTACTCCCCTTTTCCTCTGTCCCTGATATTCTGCTGAATATCCATTCTGAAATCTTTTCTTTGTCAAATTCACATGCTCATTTCTTTATAAATGTGTCTCTTGCAACATTTTTATTTGTACTCTGCATTTCTTAATATAATTCAATGCTCTTTCCTTTTTATCTAAACCTGTAACACCATTCACATTCCATGATAATATGGAAAGCATAGCCTTTATGATAAAAAGCTATTATTCCCACCTATTATACATGACAGTTTTTATGAATGTGTATTTCCAACGTTTGTGTTACCTGCATATACTAATGCTTGACAGAATGATCTTTTGTACAATTGTTTCTTCTCATCTCTATTTGAACCTTGTCACATTTTCAAGACTTTTTGTTTTAATGAAAACCCTCAAGCAAAAAATAAATAAATACATATAAAACACTCCCATCCTCTATTAAATTGGAATAAACACACAAAACTATGTATATTTTCAAAACATGAAGTTTAACCCACCAGAATTGAACAACTGTCCCAAATTAATGGCTGCACCTAGAGGCATTCTCTAACCAAAAACTAAGGTTACACATGCTAAAGCAAATGCTACAGCATGTGCTCTCATGTACACTGATTGCTGTCTGTTCTTTTCTTAACTCTCATCCCCTGCTGGATATGAAAAAATGTTTGCATGCTTTTGGAAAATATTAATTTTAGTCCTAAGAAAAAGTGCCCTTGCTATATTTAAATAAAATGAAATTGTACATTGTTCTATTAATTGAATCATTAAGGTGGTTAGGAAGGTTGTTACCTCTTATTCACTTCCCATAATTTTAAATTAAAGTTTTTCAATGAACTGCTTTCCACTGCACCTTTAAATTGTGTGTTTCTCTCAGCAATGAATACTCAGAAATCTTGAGAGTAACTGCTTGCACTTACAGTTTGTCTCCATGAAAAAGTACTGAGTATTTGTCTTTGTAAATTTCATCCAGAAAAGAATGCACAACTGACCTCAGCTGCAGTCATCTTGCCTCCACCAAACTTTTGCCAGTGGAAACCAACAATTTAATATCTTTGCAGCTGTAAGAAGCTTAGCGTTTTTTTATGACTTTCATCATTTTGTCTTATATTTTTAAAGCATACATGCTTACAAAACACCTATCTACAAATTAAGCCAAAGCAGCAATTTTAGACATTAACCCTGTAAAATAAAAAACAGAAAATATTTTAATTCAACATATAATACAATCAGTGCACTTTTAAACCCCACACCCAATCCAGCAGACCGATATCATAGCATGTGAACATTAAACTTGCTTTTGTCCAGCCTTTTTTCTCTTTTTGTACTGTAAAACCTGTATTTCTTACAACTAAAAAAGTGCCTGTTTACTTTAATAACTTTAACACATACAACAGTCACTGAAAAGACCCCACCACATTTAAAATACCCATGACTACGCACTATATAAAACTGTTTAACTCTACATAACATGCAGTATATGTCATGAAATGTTTTATACAAATATTAATAAGAACAAATCTTGTTCTACTTACAGAATTCCACTTGTTTTATTAGTTCTGAATGAAACAATGAGACAACATAAACCATGGCAAACAATTGTCATACATATTTTCTCCAATGATTTCTACAAAGGATAGCCTCCCTCAGTGCTTCTGGAAAATTCTTCTCAGGACCACTGTAGCTCACTTGAACAAGTTATTTACTGTCACAAACAGTATTTGAAGAAAAATCTAAGTTGGCAGAACTGTGAAGTGTGATCTTGCAGTTTATACTCCTACAATTCTGTATAAGTACAGTCTTTATGCATACAAGCAGGGTCATCGTATCTCCAGTCATTCATTCAGTATGTTGTCTTGGAAAAAAGCATTTCAAGAAAAGTAGTAGTATATCTTACTAAAATGATGCACAATTTGGACATTGATATGAGATGTCATGCTGGACCTCTTTAAGCAATGTTGGGCTTCTGTTAGCAATATTAAGTTCAGTGATCAGTTAAATTTATTCATTAATGTATAATAATTATACACAGGAATATGAGTTAGTTTCATATGAATTACAGAAGTCCAGCATAGCACAGCATTATATGTGCATGCATGAATTAGTGCAACTATCTTCTACATTTTTTAGTAAAATTGCATGTAATTGCATCACAAAAATGAAAACTTGAACAATACTATCCCAAAGTTGCTAAATTTGCAGCAAATACCCCTTTCAGAACCCACTGCTGTATAGCACAAAATTACTAAACTGGTTAGAACTGCTCCATCAGCTAACATATACAAAGCTTCTTGCCACCTATAACATTTTCCAACATCCATCTGCTTGTCCAGCACTAAATAACATTGTACACAACAATGTTCTTAGTTGGTCTTTACAATCCAATGACCAAAAACTCCCATCTGTCTACAAACCTATCTGCAAGGCATTGTCTGTACTCGTACCATGTTGCTAAGGGCTGAAACTCCTTATCTCTATCTATCAGGCCGATACTCTCCCTCCAGTCCTTCAAAAACATTCTGCAAGACTTCCTAGCCAAAAGATGGCTCTTTTCTTGCTCAATACCAGGCTAAACTATATCCCTAAATGTGGACAAATACCTAGTGATACCTTACATTACCTTATGCTCAATTCTTCAGTTACTTCCTTACTTCTATCACTTTCCCACCCCTGGCTTTCTCTCATTTTGTACTTCAATTCCTGTTTGTATTTTACTAAATTGTCTACTATTAAACCATTGTCATATGACTTGCATTTATTCTTAATCACTGTTTTCATATTATGTCTAATTTGGTATAATTATTTACACTATATTTGTTTTTGTATTATTTTAAAGACTGTAAAATTATTATTCTTAAAATGTTTTGTAATACTTAGGAGCTTCTCTCCCCTCTGCTGAAAATGGGCTCCTACTCAGTCAGACTTTCACGGTAATCAAATGTCAATTAATAAATAAAAAGATACTGGAGTTTCAGGTAATTTATTAATCTATGGTTTTTACCACTTAATTGGTAGCTGGTACTCACAGGCAGTAATGACCAGCATAGACGTCAAGGCATTATGGGGGAAACCTAACAGCACTAGGATTCTTAAATTAGGGGGATATGCTCCTTATCACATTTCACTTAACAGATTTTGAGCCACATGTCCTACAGAGAGTTTGATGTATTCTGTTTTGTAATAGATGTACCAGAATACATGTATATATGCAGGATGTAGGGTAGATTGCAGTACAATCCCAGATGCTTTCAACTGATTTTTTAAAACCAGTTTCATACCACATGATGTGGCAGACTACAGCTAGCCTTTGTGTCCTGCTTATCTGTGCACAATGAGGAGGGGTAGAGGCCTTTATAGCATCTCATTCACTTAACGACCTTTCGTACTGAATCCAAGGAAGCATAATAAGCACAGGGGATGACTTCGGTCTAGCAGCCATGACAAAAGGGGTTCTTATTTATTTATTTCTAATGGAGGGCCTCTGACCCAACTTAGCATACATTGTTGGGGATACAACCCTATGGGAGTATGCAATCAGACCATAATGAACCACCACTATGCTGCAGATAATGGATAATAAAATATGTTCATTACCAGTGAATGCAATGCTAAAAGGTGAGGTCCATTGCAGATGTAGATTGCACAGGTAAACCTGCTCTATGCAGTTCCTTTTTATCTTATTCTTGTGAATCATACTTTAGTTGTGACAATATATTATATCCCATTTTTTTAAGTAACTATGCAAAAAAAATGGAAAAGTTATATCTTTCTTTTCCTGGAGAAGGCAGTTCATCTGACAACTGATGTTTTTGGTGTTGTCTCTGAAAAACAAGTGCATCACTGGGTGGGGTGGGAATGAGGGGCACTCTTAAGAAACCAAGTTAGAGAAGCTCATAACTGGTTATATTAGCTGTAAATAATGCAGCCGTCCTGCATAGAAGGTGTTGGGGATTTTCCCGATCATAAAAAAGTCACATCAATGCCCTTTGAAAAAGACTTTCCGTCAAAATTGCATTCGGGTAAATTGTCCATTTCCAAGCATTTTCGATTATTGTTCATCAAATGTAATGCAGAGTCATAAGTCTGAAGATTTACAATATTTTTCTTTTTTGATTTTCCATCTAATCATTTCATGATTTTACTGACAACTAATGTACAGGAAATATGAAAGCTCTGTTCTGTCATTTCACAAATATGTTTACAGTTATTGACAGAAAGAAATGGGGGTGGTATTCAGAAGACAATTGCAGAGCACACTAGGCACAATAGTTTAATAACCAGCAAAGCAGAAGATGATTCAAAGAAACCAAGATGTATGCACAAAAAAAAAAAAAAAAAATAGCATGGCATGTATTATATGTAAATCACCACATAAAGACATGCAAATGAGAGAAGATAATGGAAATGCTGGTCATCACCTACGCATATGAAAACATCATAGGTTCATAGGTTCATAGATTACTAGGCTAATGGCCCAAGAACCCTTACAAGCCTAGCCATATTTATCCTGTGTTGCCCCAATTGTCAGAGGTTAGGTGAGTGACGTTTGCAGAGGTAAGAGTCTATGGTAGTTAATACCGAGATCCTCTTTCCAGGTGGGACATGGGTGCCATGCCAGGAGTGAATTTGCAGTCACCCATCCATTGATCTAGGTTGCTTTTAAAGAGGTTCAGGGAGGGGCTATGTTTCACATGAACTAGAAGCATTTTCCAGAGAAGTGGCAGTCTCTGGTAGATGTATCTATCTCTCCAACATGGCTTGTTCATGTCATAGGGTAGGTTAAGATCTCTGGACTGAATGACAAATGTGTAGCATTTCCATCAGGGCCAGGTCAGCATGGACTTGAGAAATAAATTCTGAGCAGTAAAGGGTCCAGCACAGGACCTTGTGGTATGCCACTTGTGACTGGTCTTTTGCTAGAGGTGAAGTCACCCACTTTGACAGTATGTGCCCTGTCAGTGAGCCAGTTGGCTACTCATCTAATAATGTAGGAGTTAATTCCCAGTGGGAGAGTATATCTATGATACCTGCGTGGGGATTTGTGTCAAATATCTTGGCTAGCTCAAGATAGGCAGTATGCACTCTCTTTCCCTCATCTAGGGCCTTGGTGACTTTCTTGAAGAAGTCAACCATGTTTAACAGGCACAATCTACCTTTAATGAATCCGAACTGGGTTGGATACAGAGTTTGAATATTACCTATATACTTGTTAATAAGGTCCATAATGATGCTTTCCATGGCCTTGCAGATGAGACTAGTCAAGCTTATGGGCCTGTAATACCCAGGATTGGTTGATGGCCCCCCCTTTGTGCAGAGGGATTACTGTTGCTGTCCTCCATTACACAGCAACACAGCCAGTTCACAGGCTGTGGTTAAACGGGGATCCAAGTAAGTCTGCTAGGTCATGTTTTAAGTTGTTTAAAAGGAAACCAGAGATGCTGACTGGTCCCACTGATGCTGTGTTTTTAGCCTTGAAGAATGCCAAGATGACCTGCTCTCTTGAGATAATAGGCTGAGGAGTGGTAGCAGGTATACTTTGGGGAATGACTGGAAGGGACGGGGGGGCTGAAGTTTGCTCCAGATCTGTCAGCTAGCAGGTTGGCTATGACATCCAATTGAGTATGGGTGGTGCCATCCACAACCAGTTCAGCGCATAGCTGGGTATTCCTTTTTAGATTTTGGATGTAGTTAAAGAATGCTGTGTGATTTTCCTTAGCTAGGGAGGTTATTTTACTTTGTAATTGGATTTGGAGGACTTGACAAAATCTCTGATTTGTTTGTTTAAGGTACATAGGGATTTCTTCCTCTGCTGAGCCAGTTCCATCTTGTTCTTGAACATTAGTTCCTTTCTCCTTTAGTAGTTCCATCTTGTTCTTGAACATTAGTTCCTTTCTCCTTTAGTAGTTCCATCTTGTTCTTGAACATTAGTTCCTTTCTCCTTTAGTAGTTCCATCTTGTTCTTGAACATTAGTTCCTTTCTCCTTTAGTAGTTCCATCTTGTTCTTGAACATTAGTTCCTTTCTCCTTTAGTAGTTCCATCTTGTTCTTGAACATTAGTTCCTTTCTCCTTTAGTAGTTCCATCTTGTTCTTGAACATTAGTTCCTTTCTCCTTTAGTAGTTCCATCTTGTTCTTGAACATTAGTTCCTTTCTCCTTTAGTAGTTCCATCTTGTTCTTGAACATTAGTTCCTTTCTCCTTTAGTAGTTCCATCTTGTTCTTGAACATTAGTTCCTTTCTCCTTTAGTAGTTCCATCTTGTTCTTGAACATTAGTTCCTTTCTCCTTTAGTAGTTCCATCTTGTTCTTGAACATTAGTTCCTTTCTCCTTTAGTTCAGCCTTTTTATAGTAGGGGTCCACCACAGCAGCTTGTTTTTTTTGGCAAGACCTGATATTAATCTGGTCAGGTGCAGCCAAATCTAGACAACTGCTTAAGTGGTTATACAAGGCATTGGTGTACACCTCTGCATAGGAGTCCATGTTATCTGCATTCGAGGGGGGTTTTGAAACTTCTTATACCATCACTTAGTAGGAAGTAATATGCCTTTGAAAAATTCTTAAGTGTTTTTGAGCTTAATGGGGTATCTGATCTTATAATTACATCAAACAAGATTGATTTGTGGTATGATCTTACCCAGGAGGACATCACACGGGGGGGGGGGGTGCAATCCTCTCCCATGTTAGTGAGTACTGTGTCCAGGACATTTCAGCCTCTTGTGTGTGTGCTGACTAGCTGTTCCAGAGAATCTGCATTGACAAAGTCCAGGAACCTCTGAGCTAGCTTGTTTGTAGTCATGTATGTTTCCCTGTCAGTGGTAGGATAATTAAAATCACTCATGAGTAAGGTGTTACCTGTATGGCAAGTGACTTTGGTAAGCCCAGGTATGCAGTATGCTTTCCCTGTTTCATGCTGGGGGACCTATAGCTAGCTATGATGTGGTAGGCGGCTTTGCCTATAACAAACTGGACATGGAGTAGGTCAAGACAGTCACACTGTTTGACCAGTCTAGACGTGTACTTATCCTTAATGAAGATGGATACACCTCCTCCTTTGGTTCTTTCATGCTCACTTTGTAGTCTGAACTTAGCCACATCATTTCATCATTCCAAAATAGACAAAAAGCAAGACAAACCAGAGCAGTCAACTATTCCAAATCCAAACACCATGATGTATTTCTGAACAACATAATTTTCCATGTTAAGATGCTAGGAGTAATTTGTACTCACTTAAATTACATTTGTTAGTGGCCACTCTCACATCCAGTGACCATGATGTTGAATGCTGATGCCCAACGTGGCAAATAAGGGGCTGGCAATGGCCAGCTGACCACCACCTCCATGACAGGGGCATAGTTGTCTACTGCTGTACTACACAGGATATTGTAGATATGCTGTCCTCTCATGAAATTGCACAGGATGTGTGAAATTCCTCGCTGATAGGACACTAAAGTCTGTAGCATCAAACATTCTCAGTACAGGGGCTTTTCAACATCTGACAGGGGACATAGTAGAAGTTTCACAGGCTTCAGCCTCACAGATCTGCACCATTTCCTTGATGTGGTGCAGAGGAGAGAAACACAATTATGCAGGCATTCTGTGATATAGCTCATTTCCTTGAGGTTCTGAGGATCTTTGACTGCAACAACATTATCAAGGCCTCATCTACTCCACTTACCATGCAGTATACAGTATATCATCCAAAAAGGCTTCCTCTCCATTAACTACAATGCACAGGGCATTATTTACAATCTGTCAGTAAGCTATCCAAGCAATTCCCACCAGTAGCAGAGCAGGAGTGGGGAAGGGTGAAGCTACCCATTTGCACGGTGTTTGGGGGCACACTCAAGAAATATGGTACCTGCATGCCTTTTTTTTTTTTTTTGCTTTGTTTCCCGGCTTGTGTGTGGTATCACAGACCATAGCAAGTGTCAGTCTTTTTTTGTTCCCTCTTCAGTTAAAGCGCTGAAGCTGTGGGGTGCCAGATCAGGAACTGGCACTGGATGCTAGCTAAATCAGCTACAGCCCTGATTCCCACATCTGGTATACATGTTGCCTATACCAGAAGCTTGTGTGGGGTCATTTTTCAAAGGTAAACCATTACTATTAACTGCTCACAGCCACAAAGAAGTGGACATTTGGTGAAGATTGTTAGATGAGTGCTGGATAAAATGGACATTGAGATTTCATCTAATACCTAAATGAGAGCATGTGGGAAGTGGGTCTACTACCAGAGACTGAAATTACACTATTTCAAAATCCAGTAGTAGATGCCCACTAACGCAAAAGTGCACTTCACTGAAAGTGCACTTTCGCGAACACCACTAGAATGAACGGGCAATGTCCTCCACTGTGGTGCGGTAGTCACGGACCTTAGGGTTAGGGCTTGGGTTTAGGATAGTGGATAGCCCTATTAGGTATCCACTATCCTTAACCAAAGCCCTAACCCTAAGGTCCGTGACTACCGCACCACAGTGGAGGACATAGGACTGTGACTACTGCACCGTGGAGGACATACAATTTCCTCCACTGTGATGTGGTAGTCATGGACCTTAGGGTTAGGCTTTGGGTTAAGGATAGTGGGTAGCCCTACTAGCTATCCACTATCCTTAACCCAAGCCCTAACCCTAAGGTCCGTAACCATTCGCTCAAGTGGTGTTCGAAAAAGTGCACTTTCAGTGAAGTGCACTTTCGCGTTAGTGGGCATCTACTACTGGATTTCGAAATAGTGTAATTTTGATCTCCGGTAGTAGACCCGTGGGAAGTATATTTTGCTGCTAACTACCAGCTTTATTCACAGTTACAAGTTGCAAAAGACTCCTGTAGAGACCCTGTGAATGGCCACCGTGTAGTTTATTAGGTAAGGGGCAAAATTGGTTTGTCAGGCATTTCTTCTATTTCACACATGCAGGCACTCACACCCATGGACAGTTTAGATGTTGCAATTTACCTATCACATGACTTTGGAATGTAGGAGGAACTTTAGTACCTGGAGAATATAAGGGGGACATTCAGACTTCATCTTCATGATGTTCTTTATTTAGATAAGACAGATGAAAAGAATATGGAAGGTTTTGTTATGACTACCTTATACAGAAAAAACAATCACAAAGAAGGCTATGCTCTGTGCTAGAAGTTGTCACCCCCAACACAGCATCAGAAATATCCCCATGACCCAGCTCTTCAGGGTCAGAATCAGTCAGGTGATACAAGTTTTATACAATATTCTCAGGGGTTACCTAACTGATACTACCACTGAGACAATTGGACACCTGACATCATTTCAGCTCAGGAGGAGTCTGGACATTGTTCTAGGCATGACAAATTGTCATAAAATATAAAGGGGCAATACCTCTCATTATCCTTCTTTTGTTTAACCACATTTGGCAGCAGCATATTTACCTTTAAAAAATAATACTGAATCATTGGAATCCTCTCCAACCTGACAGAGATTTGGCCCTGATTTTACCATAGTTGCAGATTTATATATTGTAGAGGCAAAACTTTAGTTCATCTTTTATTCAACACAGTCTAAACAGTGACATAGAATTTATCCAGTCCATCATTTTAGGTCAGAAGCATATCTGTTGTTCACCCTATGAATCATGCAGTTTTTATAAGCATTTATTAAAAAAACAAAAAAAAAAAAACAATGAATTCAGCTCAGCCTGTACTTTGATAATTTATCCAATATTGCAGCTGATAGCTTGTTCAAGTGACTGTGCTATTTATATTGCTGTCAGCTTGTGGGCAGCATGTCAGATGATGTAGGATATGCCTTGGGGCTATAAAGTATGACATCTATCTTCAGCGCAAAGACCACGGTGGAGATAGCATATCGCACTTTGTAATATTGTTGAGCATATGTTTGGAGTGCTTGAAGATCAGCTTCTGTTGTTTAGATAGCATTCGTGATATACTGTATTATGGTCTGAAGGCCTGCAGCAAAATATGTGCAAACATAAAGTGTGGGCTTTTCTGAGGTGATTACTACAGGAAACTACTTACTGGCAGATCAAAGACATGTAAATTAGCCAATAATGAGGTTTTTCCACAGTGCAGGTAACAAGTCACTGAATCATAACTTCTGTCATCACAAGAAGTATCCCTTTTGGCCACACCTGTTAACGTCTTTGTCGGGATTCTTTCTGAATCCCAGAATATGTATGTAGCTAACCTTGTGTCTTAAGAACAGCAATATTTCTTCATAAAATTGTGCATTTAGTTTCAATAATGCAATACATTTTTTTACAATTTTGTAATGATCTGACATTTCTGGTTTTGCTCATATTGCATATATTTTATCCCATTTCTGAAAAAACTCACTAGCATTACATAACCTCATGTTGTTAATTGCTACTACCAAATAAAATGCCTTGAGATATTTAGTTTTTTTCTCATTTAATAGTAGGTATATGTCCATGTAAGTTAAAGCAAAAAGTGTATTATTTCTAATAGTGTTATCAAGTTTAGAGTTCTTTTTCATAATGCACAACTGGAAATGCTTCCAATGATTTTCTTTAGTTGTCAAATTAAATCTGTCACACAGTGAGCAAAGGAAGCTGTAGTTAGCTCCCCTTGTACCACTTTAAATATTCTCATAGTTCTTCCAAAATACCTTTATGTCATCTATTTTAAGATAGGCATTACCACAAATAGGAGTATCTTTTCCCACCATTGAGAAAATTGCTTGTCCCTGGATGAGTGTTTTCTAGAAGTAATATCAAGATACCATCCTGCAATTTTTAGCATACCATCCATATAACTCCATTCCTTTCCCACCCATCACGTTTGAATCCAGGTCTGTGCACACAGGGTTTTAATCATTCCTCAGTTGGTCTAACTTGCTATAGTTAGCTTGAGGGAACTCCAAGATATATGAGCTGTTTCATAACCTTTAACTGTCAGATTTTTTAAATCTCCTCTTTTGACACTGTGCCCATAACTTTTGCATTTCTGTTTCCCTCTCTTTAATTTTGGTCTTTTTTCCATTTAAGATGCTAGCTAGATGCTCTCTCTATAAATATATTTCAAGTGCTATTTATACACCTTCTGCCACACCAGAGGTGGCATTGTCCCTAATGGGTTGTCTTCATGAACTCTCAAAAGCTTTCAGTAGTCCGGTGTTTTGCTTACGTGTAAATATCAGAGAGTCCATCCTTTGTGCTTTAATTACCTTTTGTGTTATGGCATGATGACCCCACATGATCTACTGGACATGTTTTGTGTCCGACTAATAATTTCACTATTCCTAGAAACATATCTAAGTGGCTGTCCTTATTGGCTGAGGAAGTTATAAAAGTATACCTTCTTACTCAAGGTGAGTTTCTATCCATATGTTTCTGAGCCCCAATTCTGTTGCAAACTTTCTCAGTACTTTCTATGATATAACATGGATCTTTGAATTTGGTTTCATCCTATCTAAACGTTGATTCATCACCAGATTGTAATCGCCTCTTATTACTACATATTCTGCATCTCCCTTAAATTTGGTTGAAAAAACATGGGACCTGGGATTTATTAATAATGATGTAAGCTTCAGGAGAAGCCTACATGATTATAGCACATTACTGCGATGAGCAGTAGTGCTAATTGAATATGCATGCTGCTCATTGGAATTGTGCATTTCAGAGCAGTGCTTTGTGGCCAGTATCAGTGTTGGCAGCTGTGAAACGATGCTGGAAGCACAAACACACAAATTATACAAGCACATGCAGACAGTTTATATGAAGTAAAGGCAAGTGACTTTTAATCATGTAGATACAGGGGACATGAAATTGGGCTAATTTGCACAGAATACAATGTAGTAGTGCAGGGATAATTATGAGAGAAGAGTAAATGAAAAATGTCCTCAGTTAATGCATTCAAATGTGATTATGTCACAAAGAAACAGTTTCAACAGAAAGACATCTGTATTAATGGTAATAAAAAAGAATCCTTTTTCTAGTTGTTTACCCATGTATATAATTTAAAAACAGACACCATAACAATGTATGTGAGATGGACACACTGCAATACTATGAAAAAGGGGAGTAATTGTGATATTAATGTTGATAACATCCTGAGCTGAGATAATAATTAGGAAGGACATTGACTACATTAGGGGCCATTCACATACAGTGCATTTATTGAATATGACATGTATATACAGGAAATGTAGGTATAATAACTGACTGTAGAGTTATATTCTCCACTCTATCCTGTATAAACAAGGCATGAGCCGTACAGTAGCTATGTCATGCACAGCCAAATGGGACACATTTTAACAATTGTTGTCATTGGACAACCGTAGATGGGGGTATATTTCATTGACACGTCTTAGACAAACGCGTACTTTATATATATATATATATATATATATATATATATATATATATATATATATATATATGTGTGTGTGTGTGTGTGTGTGTGTGTGTGTGTGTGTGTGTGTGTGTATGTGTGTGTGTGTGTGTGCATCATAAACATTAATACAATAGCAATCAAAATACAGAAGTGCTAAATGGCAGCACACATCTGATTACATGGGAGTATTGCAAGGTCTCCATTTGTAAATGGAGTGCACCTAATACAGGATTATACTGAGCATGCTCACAAGAACACTGCTATAACAGCATGTAAACAATACAAACAAACAAGAAAGTGTCCAAACACAGGCCAAATCACACGTTATGATCATCTGGCATCATGCCATACAGGAAGACATATTATGTAAGTCCTCGTGTCCAGTAAAGCTGTACAGTTTGAAGAAAACAATTACAGTAGTACATAATGTTTGGAGGAAGATATGCAATACAATGCATTATTATTTGGAAATGAAGAGATGTTTGTGAACAATTCATAACATACTCAACATCTGCATCTTGCCAGACTTGAACACATGCCAGGCAGATATTAGACAGATGTATATCAACCTGTGATGCCACAGAAATAGGCAAACTGTGTGTGTCCTGACAAACACACTTATAAGGCTTACATTACTTCCCTATTTAATGGGTCTGGATCCCCTACCTTGGAGGGGGATGCCTTAAAATGCTGCCCTCTGACTGTGCACTAAATGCTTCCTTTGCCTAAGCCAGCCCTGTCTGACACAGGTATCTGCCTGACAGATTTTACTAGATTCAAACCCCTGCCTATCACACTATACACTCTATAGAGCTGGGTATTGACTGCATCTGCCACATGATATAGCAATGAATCTTGTCACAAAGAAAAGAAATTTATGTGTGAAGTAATAAAGAACATCTGAAGATAATGTATACAATATGATTTTGTTACAATGATGTTAAAGAGGTAACTATGTTAATGTTCACACAACTATGAAAATTGCGATATTAAATGTTTTGTCCAACAACATCACCCCAGATTTGAAACACATTGTATCTGTGTAGATATGCCATACAAGTCATTACTGAATGCTTGTGACGCAGGAGCACCCACACCATGACATTTACAGAACTGTTAGACTGGCAGGATATTACATGACAGGATATTTCTTTCTCCAAAGTAAAAATTGAGAATAATAACTTCACACATTGTTGTTTGTGTAATGCTAGTCCATTCATAGAATGTTAACCTTTCTGGAAATAAATAAGTGCATGGACTATAAACATGTATAAATCACTTGTGTTATATTCAAAGTCTTAACAAAGCTGTGAGAGTCCACTTATATAATAACATCATTACATAATATGACTGTGTTGCAATTTGTATGAGATAAAATGTCTGGGGGAAGTTTCTTTCTCTGTAATTGTACACATTATAAGCTTTGCATAAATATCATTCATGCATAACAGCATTAGGATACACAATGCTTACACTCAGCCAATGGGGTTTTGAACACCTGACTATGTGACGAGGAAAACTATATGATATTGGAAAGAATGAGTGTGCCACAGTGTCAGTGGTGCTACAGTTGCAACATATTTAGGTCTTTGAAGTTGTGACATCATGTTATTGCTGCAAGTGATATGTGTGGCTGTCATTTCTTCAAAATACTGTTGTTATAAGTTTGTTTCTCACATAACATTACTTGCTGCTGAGTATACAAAGACACACAGGATGTGTAATATATCAGTCACTGTAACAGGAGAATGGCAAGCATGTATAATGTGTGGTTAATCTTGATTTTAAACACCTGCCCTACGAAGGGAACAGTATCACCTTCAGAACTGTCAACACTATCTCTTGAGTCAGATGCCTGGGTCAATACCAGACATTGTGATGTTGTGGAAATACTATGCAGGACCATTTCTACCTTGTCAATTCAAGCACCAAGATCCCTCTCCAAAATTTTTTCAACCAGCCCTGTCAGCTTCTGATGGGTGACAAAGTTGCTGCCTCCAGTACTTCTCCTGGTAAGTACCACTGCACCAGTCACAGGGTAAGAGTTGACACAGGTGAAACAGTAGGGAGAAGTTGTGCAGGCAATGCTGGCAGGTTGTGACTCAGATGTGCTGGGTGTCTGTGCTATTTGTAGTGGTGCCACCACAGCCACGTCTGGAGGGATGGAGTGCCAAACCCCAGTGGTCAGTCTACCTTCCTGTACTGATGGTCATTTTGTTATCTGCAGTAATATATTAAAAAAAAAAACTGGAGCAATAGGATGTGGGGAGACAAAAAAGAGAAAATTAGATCAATGGTATATCACATTTCTTAGTTATTTCAATACATCCAACGATATGTGCACCTTGACCACATCAAGATATGATAGGAAGGTATGAATGTTTCATAAAATCAGTCAATCATAAAGGTATTATATGCCTAATAGAATCATGTATTTAACTGTGTCATATCAGATATCTGCTTTCTAGGGTAATAACTGGATTTGCAAATATTAAATTGAATTATTATTGTCATTCAATATTGAAGTTAAAATATCTTATAAATAGTAGTCTGTAAAAAAATCAAATATCTGCTTCTGGTTATTGAACCCACCCACAATTAATCTGCTGTACTCATTGCCTGATGCAATACCCAAGAATATTGGAGCAGGCATGTAAGCTTAATATTTAAGTTAAGGTACGTCTGCTCAAGGTAATATAAAGTGATGGACTGAGAATACTCCTGTACCTTGCAATCAAGACCAATGCATACTTACCCCATGCCTCATTAACCACTTGTTCTCACCAAAAAAAAAAAAAATTAAAACTGAAGCAAATTAAACCCACCCATGTGTGGGGCTTCACCCCCACAACCCCACTAACTGAATATACCAACTCCGAGATAGCAGTACAGTGGGGAAAGGGGCAAAGTTCACCATGGTGGCCAAGTGGTTTCTTACTGTGAGTTCCTCATCAGTGATCCGAGAGTTTGTTCAAATATGGTTGTGGCAAAGTTGCTTAACTATTCAGAGATTCAGGTAAGTGGGTTTAGTGGGGTTTCGTTCATTAGAAATAGACCGTATATATATATATATATATATATATATATATATATATATATATCTATAAGCATAATGAATAACTGGTGGCTGATTTATAGAAAGGATATGGGTCAGTCAGTATACGTACACAAATGAGGGGTGTTTGTAGTCTTAAATTCATCCTCCCATCAGCCATGGATGTCCATCTTGCGTCTCTTCATGTCACTGAAGTAGTGATGACATTGCTCCCAGTGTGAGGGATGCCAGTTGCACTGGAGACAGCCTTGGCCAAGCTACTCCAAGATACAGTATAATATTGATATCCACACATGGATTCACTTTCAAACCTCGAAATACTGAAATTGTCAAATTTCAGTATCTCGAGATGAAAATATCTTAAGTTAAAAGCACGAACTATGGAAATGATCCCAGGGAAGTAAACACTTGCCCAAAACCACAAACAACATACCACATCATCGTAGACCCACCTAGGTGGGGGGGCATGCCCCCCACAACCCCCTAACTATATATATATATATATATATATATATATATATATATATATATATATATATATATATATATATATATATATATATATGTATCTATATATCTATATATATATATATATATATATATATATATATGGGTCTATTCGCTGACAGCCCATTTCACTGAAACCCATTTCGTTGACAGCTCATTTCATTGACAAACATTCTATGCCCCCCCACACCCCCCCAACTATATATAACAACTCCACAGTTGCACAACAGTGGGGAGGGGGGCAAAACCCAGGTTTTTGCTTTGAATACTTTTGTCAAAGAAATGAGCTGTCACCGAAATGGGTTTCAGTGAAATGTTATCGAATAGAAGTAGACCCATACACACACACACACATATATATATATATATATATATATATATATATATCTGGGTCTACTACGGTTGATTGAAAATGAAATTACTAGGACCACTTCATTGGAAGCTCACTTCACTGAAAACTCATTTCTTTGAAACTCATTTCATTGAAACTTATAAATGGCCTTTGCCCCACTGTAGTGCGACTATGGAGTTAGTATATAAAGTAAGGGGGGGTGTGGGGGGCTACGCCCCCCATATATTATAAACATTTTAAACTATACACAGTGATACTTATAATAAATAACTGTTTCCAAAACAGAATATATAACCAAGATATGTGGGGGGCATCACCCCCACATCCCCCAGTGTGGGTGGCTGTGTCCCCTACACCCCCCCCTTACTTTATATACTAACTCCAGGGTCGCACTACAGTGGGGAAAAGGGCATTTATAACTTTCAACAAAATGAGTTTCAGTCAAGTGAGTTTTCAGTGAAGTGAGCTTTCAGTGAAGTGGTCCTAGTAATTTCATTTTCAATCAAATCAGTTTTCAATCAACCGTAGTAGACCCATAGATATATATATATATATATATATATATATATATATATATATATATATATATATATATATATATACCACCTCTAGAATCACAATACAGTGGGGAAAAGGGCATATCTCCCCATGATGAGCAAGTGTTTACTTGCCCTAGGATAATTTCTCTGGTTTGTGGTTTTAACTTACGATATTGTCATCTCGAGATACTTAAATTCGACAATTTCAGCATTTTGAGGTTTGAAAGTGAAACCACACACACACAATTTTATTTTTTATTTTTTTACATTTTACAGTCTCTCAACAACATAAGTGAGCATAAAATAATGGTGGCCTTTAGTTTTTTTCAGTCCAAGCTTGATATGCTGCTATGAAGCAGCAGACTCATTTTTCAATGGGCATAACTTGTACATTAATAGTTTACCCATTCTTTAATATTATTTAGTACCCTAAAAGGACTAGTATTTGACAAATTATGTTCTACTCTTATATATGTATAAATATATAAATACATACTGTACACATTTATTGCATATCCCTGTCGTATACATAAATAGGACCTATATTATTAAAATAAAACCTACTTACATTGACGAAAAAGTTATTGACTCCCAGGGCAGGATTCACGAAGCCTCCGTGTAAGAGTTCTAACTCATACACGGAGGCTACAGTTAAACGGAGTAATGTCAGCATGCTCTGCATATTCATGAGAGCATGCTGAATCACACCTAAGGCTAACACGCTCCGTGTAAGACAGTAGGGGGCGTGTCTATAGGCCGAGCCCCGTAAGCGGACACGCCCCCAGAAGAGTAAAAGTTCCCAAAGTAAACACCCACGACAGAGTCCATGGAAATGTGAATAAACACAACACAACACATGCCCCCACAGACTACGAACATAAAATGTACAAATGAACATCTCATAATTTTTTTAAAAATTGTAAACATGTTTAACCGTGAGTGCGCTTGTTTGTGCGGGCGTGCTCGTAGCGCAGCTACAGTTAGCAGTCAGTGGGAAAGCATATAAGAACTAAATATGCAAAGTAAGCCAGGAAGCAATAGCTTAGCGGTAGAGATGTTGGCTGAAGAGCAGGCATTCATGGTTCGAGCCCCCACAACACCAATTTTTATTTTTAGCAAAATAAGCATGAAACAAGTCCCTGATAAATATGTACACATAAAATCACATTTTATGTAAAATGTAATGAAATAGCCCATTTATATGGAAGAAATGTGAGGTAACAAAACAATAAAAAATGCCAGATGTGCCCATAGCTGAGCTACAGTTTAACAGGGTGAGTGCATCTGCCCGTAGGTGAGCAGTGGTTTAACTGGTGCAAAATGAGTGCCCGTAGCTGAGCAGTGGTTTAACACGCTAAATCTATGTGCTCCTAACTGAGCTGAGTGTAATATGCGTGCTGATAGCCAAATGAGGCTTAAACCAGCGTACCCCATTTGCGCGGAGCTGCGCACCGTGCAAACAAGCTAACCAATGGGCAACGTTGAGCAAGCCGTATCAAAACAGCCTTTACACAGACACACCCCTCAGCTTGTCTAGACAGTCATAAAAAATAAAAAGTAGTGGCCAGGTTCAAACCCAGGATACTATATACCATAGTCAAGGTACTGAACCACTAAGCCATGACAGCAGTACCTATAAATGCAATAATAGCTAATATATAGGAATGAATACAAACTGGAGCATGACAATGCAGGTTTAGTGAAGTTGATACAATTCCAAATTGGCCAATCACAGATATGTGCGGGAAAAATGGACTATATAAGCCCCCTAGGTGGGAATACACAGCATAAACGATTGTAGAACTGACTTGCAGCCAGAATGACAGAAGTAGGTGAGGGTAGTTGCTTTCGAGCACAGAGGTGGGGCGTTGAGGAGTCCAGGTACATGGTGTGGCTCCTAGTCCACAATCATGAGGCCCAACTCATGCAGGGCCAGGTCCTGTGGGGAGCATATAGGGCTGAGGCGTGGGACCAGTTGGCTCATGATCTCACCAGTGCCACAGGGATTCCAAGGACTGGTGAGCAGGTCCATCACCACCATGCGGATCTGAAGAGACGCAAGCAGGACCAATTGAACCTTTGGATCCAGGAGGCCCAGCAAATTCCCAATGCCCCACTACTGAGTAAGTTACATTTAATTATGTATGTAAGAAATTAAACTAGCTGATATTATGGAGATGTGTATTCCAATATTACTTCATTTATATTACAGCTGCAGGTGTCCGTTCTGCGAACCACAGAGCCTATGACGATAGGCTGGTGCGGTTGCGCCACCAGGCAGGTCAGTAATCCACTACCAGTAACTGTAAAGAAATATAAAAGTATGATAGTCAGCAAAAGAGTGCAGTGTAGTCACTAAGTAATAAAATGTGCAAGTAACAGTGTGAAAGTGTTTGCAAGTATTGCTTGATTACAAAAGTGTGTTGCAGTCTGTAATCCAAACAGAAAAATGAAAACGTCTGACATAAATTCTGAAATAAAAATGCCCCACCTGTAAGAAAATAGTACACAACCTGCAGCAAGCTGAAAAGTATAGCTGCAGAAGATGATGAAATCACATGTGTGAAATATATCCCTGTTGAAATACTGAAACATGACAGAAGTGAGACTGCTGGAAAGGATTGTAATAACTACAGGTAAAACATGTCAATAAAGCGTAGAAGTAAGTACCATCCTGAATAGTAAAATGAAAACAAGTGAGAGAGTGTGAAAAAGTGTCATGAATCCAGCAATACAGTAGTAATAACCCCTGAATAACGTATACTGCAGTCAAGACAGAATGAAATGCATGTGAGAATCAAAACCAAACAGCAAAATCTGTTCAAAGTGTTGCTGCATCTGGAATGTGTATCCCAAAATCTGGATATGTTGCTCTCAGTCTGCAATATGCAGATAGTATGATTATCTGATATACCAAACATTCACACCTGTCTATAGCTATATAAAGCAAATGTAGCAGGATGATGTAGCTGAACAAAGCTAGATATGAATGTGTATGAAGAACAATAAAATGTATATTGATGTTGCAGTAACAGTCCTATCACCAAGTTGAAATAGTTATCATATAGGAAACAGTAGTTAGAACAGTAGTGTGTATATATGTGTAGCTATTAGAAATGTACAGCATATGTATTGGTATTCGAAGGTGTTAATATTATTTTCTTCACCCCACCCTATAACCACATATAACCCATTCCATGTGAAAATGGTATGTGCAATCACAATTAACACCCCTGGACATTTGTCCTGTTGGGTCATATATATTTGCATATCCGTTGATGCATCTGCCCTGTTCATACATCCAAACCTGATGGCCTGTTGCCATCAATCAACCCTGCATGTTGTTGGACTGTGTATTGCTGTTCAAATTATGCATGTGTTATGCTTGCTGTTCAATGGTGTGAATATCTGGGTGTTTGGTTAATGGGAATACTAATGCATGCTGTTACAACTAATTGTGAATGGTATTATATGTCACTAACCCAAACTGTCATGACATAATGCAAAACATTGGACGACAGGGAAGGTGGGTTCCAGCGGACCCACCTCTCCCACCTCAGCTGGCGAGTGCACCTGGCACTAGTGCCCAGTCTGGACCCTCCTCTGGTGGCCCTGTGCCACCTGCGGGTGGAAGCGCTGCAGGGGATGGGGCTCACCCCCCCTCTGCAAGTGTGGCCAGAGGAGAACCACCACTCACCCTCTGTAGCGTCAAGACTGTGTTGTGTAGGGAGATCCGGGACTCTGTTCTCGAGCCCCTACGCCAGCTTGAGACACAGGTGGCACAACTTACGGGCATGCCTGTTGCCCAGCCTACACAGCCCCCAGCACAGCCCCGTCCTGGGCAGTGAAGGAACAGTGGCAACTGCCTATGGGTGGGGATATCAGTTCCACTGTTGCCATCTGTGGGCTCATGGGCTCTGGAAATCCAAACCTCCGTCCCCGTCAATTGTGTAATCCCCCCACACATGTCATACACCGCCCCTGAATGCATCTTGTTTGTCTTGTCTGTTTACCTACCCAAACTACCTCCCCAGCTATACCGACTTCTTTCACCTGACATACTACTCTCACCTGAAAAAAAATAAATAAATAAAAAAGGGCACTCTGTACCCACAAAAAAATTACGCCCCATACATAGCTGCCATTCCACACACATGTCTGCTGGACATGGAAACTATCAATTACAATTGGCTGTACAACAAGTATTATTGTTGTCCTGACACCTCTCTCAGGGGTGGAAGGTTTTAAATGTCACACCAAATTACATACATATGCACAGCTGTTGCTGATGAAGAAATGGGCAGCTATGGGCCTTACCTACATCCCTCCTGCAAATCTCAAGCTTGTTTCCCTACTGTCTTACCCTCTTTGTGACCCCTTTTTCACCACTTTCCTGTCTCCCCATTTTCATTTCTTTCAAAGAAAATAGCACGGGTATGCGCCAGAGTAAGCACTGTTAGGCGCGTGTGTGCGTGGAGCTAACCGCCAGTGCGCATGCGTGAGCTCTGGGCAAACCAGCGCTATCCCGATTACAACTGCTTAAAAGTGCCTTAGTCACTTTGATTGACAGGTCCTGTAGTCAGTTCAAAAGCAAAATAAAATCCCACTGTCAGTTCCGAACCCAGGACCTTGGAAACAGTAGTCTGTATGACCTACCACTAAGCCATGACTCTTATATAAGACCATTTTGCTAAAATAAATATAACATGTAATAGTAGGGATGAATGTAAAGGGAATATAGGATGTGTAGTACACAAAGCATGTCATTTAGAATTACTGTCAAAACTACTGGATTCCCATAATAGTAGTGTGTGAACAGAAACAGCCATGCTAGTTGGTAGCTTGTAGGTAATAATGTCAGTTAATGTACATATATAAATGTATGTATATTTACATATATATATATATATATATATATATATATATATATATATATATATATATATATATATATATATATATAGTTGTAGGTGTCATTGTGCATACACACTTACTACAGGGAACAGGAGAGAGGAATGGAGAAATGTGAATCTACAACACAGCCTGAATCATGAGAGAGATACTAACCTTTACACTCACAGAACAGTGTCCACAGCATACCAGCATGGTCCCCACCCTTACAATCTGAAACGGCAACGCCTATCTCACATACCCTTTTATAGCACTGTCCTGAAATCACAGTGAGAACTGCAATCAGTACACAACTGGCTGCATGCAATTAGCAAATGCTGGCTTACAACTGGTGCAGATGCCATCAAATGGACCTATGCAGATACCTACAAAAGCATCCTGTACTAACACTCCACACATGCAACACATTCATTGCACTGTCTGGAAGCAGACAGAGGGAGAGAGACAAACCGAGACAGAGAGAAAAAAAAAAAAAAAAAACACGCTACACACTGTGACTCTAAGCTGTCACCAGTGACAGTAGCAGCAGGAAGCAGAAGCAGTGGTAACGCAACCAGCTGTGACAAACACAGGTAATGCAAATTAGCAGGTTAATAGTCTGCATACTGTGAACCCTCCAAATGTGTCATAGGTCTGTATCTATAGGTATGTCCATGTGATATGTTGTGTGTACATAGTTCCACCAAAAGGGGATGACTATACATTACATGTCAATCAGTGTTAGGCCATGATCCTGGCAGCAGTTGTACGTGCGTTGCCCTCAGCAATGGCTGTAGTGACTGCTTTGAAAGGTCAGCCAGGTTCAAAAGGCAGGATCAGCCCATCACAAAGGCAAACTGGCTGGGAACAAGTGTCTGCAGGTACCCAATATCACTACATATGCATCCCATACTGAATAATTCCATAGCTTAGCAGACCAGGCCAGTTATGCATATGATGTGGTAGTTCCCAGGGTCAGTAGAGGTGCCTCCTTAGTGGTGTGGGACCACTGGTACTGTATGCCAGTGTCCAGGTACATATCCTGTAGTACGGTCAAGATTAATTATCAGTCTAATATGCGGTTGTATGTCCTCTTGGAGTGCATGTAGCACACATCCAGGGATACCATCAGGTCACAGTGATGCTGTGTGTTCTGCTTTGCTGAGGGCAGCCCTCACCTGGACATGTGAGATGATAAGGAGGTTACATACAGCTGTGATAAGTATTTCAACTGGTGGGGGAGAAAGAGGGGGGATACGTGCACCGAACCTGTCTGCAAGAATGTTGCCAATATCTGTGTGTTTGGTGAATGTTAAGTAGGTGTGTATTAACGCAGAGCATATCTGAGGCATTTGGTCCATATGTGTAACATAACTGAAGAAGGCCTTGTGGTTAGCCATAGTGTTTGTGGCCATTTCCCTCCCAGAGTAGGCCGTGGCCATTGCTATGAGAGACCGTAGCGTAGTACCAGTGCTGACCACAGATGCCTTCCCTTAATGTGAATCTGCTCTGTCCTGCAGTAGCCTCCTGCTATTGTTATACAATCTGCCTCTGTCTGGGGTCCATTGGACAGGATGCCTAACCTTTGTGCATAGGGTCTGGGTTAGAAATGTGTGTGCAAGTTCCATGCAATCTGTGGCATGTCCGTGATAAGCATTTGCAAAGGGGTCAGCAGTGTGGGTTGTGGCTTCCACTGGCCCAGTGTGCTGCATGTATACCATCTCAGTCTTGACAGTCTTAACAAGTGAATAACTGTCTAATCACATACATATCAAAGTAGTCTACTGTGCTGGTGGTGGTGGTGGGATATGTATATCCAGGCCGAGTAACTTGTGTCCACATCACACTAGTGGATGGCGTCCCACATACAGTACCTTGGGATGAACCCCAAGAGTGAGGTTGTGCATTGGACCTGTCAGTGTGTGCTGACCGATGGGGCATGCTACTATGTTGTGTGGAATGTGGCAGGTATTGTTGCACAGGTGTTGGCTGAGCACTGATATCTGGCCATGTACTTGTGTATCCACCACGACACACACACATGCAACATATGGGAGTAGTAGTATATCACTACACATGAGTATCATGTATAGTATGTGTGCCATATATTGCTGACATAGTCTGCTGATATCCTGTTTGTGTTCTCTTCCAGGGAGATGGCACGTCAGCGTAATCCCACCTACTCTGCAGTGGAAGATAAGGAGATACACCAGAGCCTGGTGTGGGAGTATGACATACTGTTTTCCCGCACCAGTCAGAATCAGCAGGAGAGGGCTGCACTGTGGCAAGCCCTTGTCCGTAGGGAAAATGACATTGGCACGCATAATAGGACATATGAGCAGGTACGACATCACTGCTGTGATTTAATCAGAAGTGTCCATCAGCATGCGTTGGATATCCACAGGCAACAGGTTGCCACAGGAGGTGGGGTGGCCACACATCCCCCCCCTCACCAGACTGGAGGGGCTACTCCTAAGTGTTGTGGCTCCAGCCCCAGAACAGCAACAGCAGCACACCTGCATCATGATGGAGGCTGGATCCACACAGCAGCACGACATGGAGCATGCAGGTAATATGCCATATATACACTTAACTGTTCTGTACACTGTTAGTTTATGCATGCGTAAGGTATGTCTGTGGTATGTATCTGTCATCATAGTATGTAATTGTGCATGTGTGATACTGGCAATATCAGCAGCTGACGTGTGAAAGGCAACTGGTGTACTACTGCACTGTATCATATGCAGTATCAATGGCACAATTGTGCCCACTGACATTAATCTCATCATTTCTGCAGGTCCCTCCGGGGTTACAGCAAGGCAGGCCATCCATGCTGGTGAGTGTGTTTATAATAGTCCTGATAGTGCTAGTAACACTAGTGTAACTCAGTAGTGCTCTGTGTGTATACTGCGGGGTGTGCATGTGTGCATGTGTGCAGGTGTGCCTGTGCCCATGTGTGCATGTGTGTATGTGTGCAGGTGTGCCTGTGTCCACGTGTGCATGTGTGCATGTGTGCCTGTGTCCACGTGTGCATGTGTGCCTATGTCCACGTGTGCATGTGTGCATGTGTACACGTGACCACGTGTGCATGTGTGCATGTGTCCATGTGTGCATTTGACCATGTGTGCATGTGTGCATGTGTCCATGTGTGCATGTGTCCACGTGTGCATGTGTGCATGTGTCCATGTGTGCATGTGTCCACGTGTGCATGTCTGCATGTGTGCATGTGTGCATGTGTGCCTGTGTGCATTAGTGCCTGTGTGCATGTGTCCACGTGTGCATGTCTGCATGTGTGCCTGTGTCCATGTGTGCATGTGTGCCTGTGTCCATGTGTGCATGTGTGCATAAGTGCATCACTGGTAACAATGTGTGGACACTGTAAACTGTGTTTCCTGTCTTCCTCCCATAGGTTCTGCTGCTGCTCTGGTGTCCTGCAGCAGGGAACCTGAATCTGGTGTCACAGGTACTGGTAATGATGATATCTGTGTAATGGTACAGGAAGGTGTGTCAGGGTCCGCCATTGGTCAGCCAATTGACAGTACACAGCTGTCAACCCCATCATTGCGCACAGTCATCCTGCCAGTACATCCTTTGTCACCATTGTCCCTAGGTGATGGACAGGATACAGTGGGCATTGACCAGGGTAATGTGGTACCTGTAGCACATTCGTCCGCACACAGCATCCATGGGCAGGGTCCTGCGATGGTGCCACACAGAAAGTTGCCCATGGGTTCTCGTGGGAGCATCCGTGGACGTACTGCCTCTGGCAGACGTGCCCAAAGCGGTCTGTCAACCTCAGCTATGTTTCGGGCTGTCAAGCAGGCACAGTCGCGTATGGAAAGGCACACCAGACAGGGTCTGAGGGAGCTGAGAGCATGTCGCACAGCCATGACTGACAGTATGCGTGACATCGCGGATGCTATCCGTAATTTCACCGATGTCATAGACAGACGTTGTGGGGACATATTACAGCAGTTCCACAACCAAATGTCCATGAGCCAGGGCAATGGTGGGTGTTTGCGGCGTCAATGTGGCCGTATGCCAGCAACAGCAGCAGCTGGCAGTCGGCGCGGACGACAACAGGCCCGTGCACACCTCCATAGTGCTAGCAGCAGCCCCAGCAATGCTGGGTCTGTGCTGTCATCGGAACACCCCAGGAGACCACGTGCACGTGTCTCTGGACAGTCCCAACAGGGACCTGTGTCCAGTCAACACACTCCCGCTTCTGATGACAGTACCCAGTCTGGCTTAGTACTGGATATGGTCCATAGCACCCCTGCCAGGCACAGGTACCATGTCCGTGCCCACAGACACTGATCTGTATGACCTGCCAGGTGCAGTCTTTGGCTGTCCAAAAACCCCTGTATATGGCAGCCATGAGGTGGAACTGTGTGCGTGCATACACACATGTGAAATGTTAACACCTAGGGTGACCACATATACGCACACACTGCACCAACAGTGCCCCACCCTGTACTGCTGCCCCTCACCAACACACATACACACACATGTCAATTGGTGGTATCAGTGGCAGACTCAGGCATACCTCATTCACACCCTGTGCATATGATGACACTGTGCCACCTCCTGCAATCTCCAACATCATTGCAGGAACAGGTAAACACGTTCCTGATGCACAGGGTGACTACATAGAAGTGTATTAGTAGTATCATGTTGGTAACAGTACAGTGTACTGATATGACTGTGTGTATATCCCAGCATGCCTGATGCAGTAACCGTATGAATGTCCTGAATTGTCATCTGCACCCATAGTACGTACCAAAGTGTAACAGCTGCACATAATTGCATGCCGGTGGTAAGGATGTCAACAGATAGCCACATACATGGGTAGCACAGGGGGGAAGCTAACGCAAGTAGTGATATGCAATGGTGGACATGTACAGTAATGGTGTCAAGTTGCCCACAACGACTATGCAATGTGGATGTTTGCGCATGTTGATATGTGTGCAGTACCAATGTAATCCAAATCACAATTAACTATGACATAATATCAGTTCTACCATGGGCATCTGCGCTGTGTATTCCTGGGTACATGTTGATAGTGCCTACATATTTGCATTGTTACTTACTGTTAGTGTTACCCCTTCTTTGTTGTACAATGCACTACTTCCAGCCCTGCTTACTGTAGCTTTGTTTGCATGCATGTTCGCTTGGGGTTCCCTGGAACACTGCTTACACCTGCAATGCAGAGTTACAGTGCTTCTGTAGACTCCTAGTGACATCTGCATAGCGTACGATACGTATGTCAAGTTTACACATGCCAGAACATCACTGTCTATCCTGTTCGCATGTACGTTGCCTGTGACACATTGCCCATGTCTTACCTGGCATTTACCCACATGTGTAGTCATATATGCCAGTGCTATGAAACAGTAGCAGTACACCCACACATACACACCTTCAGTATGTTGTTCCCCATTGACCCTATGTGTTGGTACTCACCATGGCAATCACACTACTAGGGTAGCATGTGCAAAGGTAACCTGTGAATCACCTCTATGGTCCAGTTGTGGTTTATGTGAGTCATGTGGCAATGTCACAGCTGCCACATGTATGCAGTCAGCCATCACCCTTGGCCAGGAACGTACAACACATGTGTGGGATGCCACCACACAGCCAATCTGGTGACTGAGCTCTCTGAACCCAGTAATGCCATACCCTGTCAGGTGGCATGTCATATTACAGTGACTAGAATACAAGTCAGACATAGATACGCACTGACAGCATGCTGAACACACTGGGGCATACATAGGGACTCAGAATAGCATCCTGCCTGAGCATCACACACCTCCGCACTGGCACACAGGCATATATTCCGTCAGAACAGAGCACATGCCACACATGGCACACACATCCCATGCGCCACACACTCACAGCCTGTAGGGCTACACAACACACCTGCTACAGACATGTCAGGTACCTGTCTTGGGTGCTGCACTGGGGTCCCATTCAACAGGCTGTATCTGGTGAAGGTCACAGTGATATGCCTCAGGGGCACTATGGTCCACCACAGAACACATGCATACACGTCAGTCAGAGGCATGGACACATATGACTCACTCACTAACCATGCCACTATGGCTGACCTGAGACATACCTCCCTGGACTACATGATAGGGAACATAGAATGGATCTCTCAGCATGTGGCACGGGCCAGTATGAGCCTGATCTTGGTTGCCAACATACCCTCACCAGGTATGCTACAACTATATGTAGGAAGGGTGTTGTATGTTTACATTCTGCTCAGTCTCCAATGTCATTCATAGGCTATCCGCTGGCTGTCAATGTGTGCTTACATGCTAGGGAAGCCACAATGATGTGCAAGGGTCATCTTGCACGTGACACCCATGGCCAGATGTATATTGGCAAAGCTCCTTGATGCACACATAGTGCCTTATGCTGCAGGACATGGATTACATAGCCACCTCCGTGGGTATCACACAGGTTAGGACACTAACAGTGCTGCTACACAACACCAGCAGTGTACACCGCAAGATGCATGCACTGGACACTGTCCTCAGCATGGTGAACTGCAATGTCTGTGCAGTACCAGAGTCCTGATTCATGGCTCACAGGTGTTACCCATCACTGACAGGTTATGCCCCATACCATGCCTGTCGTCCCCTACACATGTAACACACATGGACAGGGGGTTGGTATCCCAAGGCACCACAGATACACACACCTCCAGGTTGTTGGCACAGCTCAAAGCATCTGGGCCTAATCATGTGCAGCTAACAGTGTGTCGGGCTGCCATCTGGTTCATAGCCTGGCACACACAACCCTCCCATACATAGGAAGACCACCTATCCTCCATAACAACACTGGCAATATGACAGTCTCAAGAACTGTCTTTATATGGCTGGACTGCATCCAGCCAAACATTGTGCGTGAGCATTACTGTAGCTACAACACACTAGTTGAAGGGTTCACAGCATGTGGTCACTGAATTGCAGTGGAATGACATGTTACCACTCCCACAACAGGTGGGAACATGCAGCACCTGTACATCGACTACATGTAGACTATATGGCCCAGCCAGATGTGTATCCCCTGCTGTAGGTATTTTACCATATACACCCACACTGTATAGGCACATACCGTGTGCGGCCCCTGCACAGTAAGACACAGTTATATTGGTATACATTGCAAATACCATTTATACACTCGAGGCATGTGTTAGACATGGTAACTACTGCAGGTCACAGGTATTTATGTGTATGTGTCACACACATACATCATGTGTGCAATGCCATTGCTGGTTTAGGCAATGGCATGCATTGTTATGTACAAAGACCCACACAAGGTCATAATGTGTGACACAACCACACGTGGCAGTTGTGGGTTACCAAAACATACCTATCTGTACTCTGACAATGATAAGAGACCCAGTAGCAGAGCACACTATTGGCATTACTGGCCAACTAGCCCTGTTTGGCTGTGCTGATAGTGTGGTGACATCCCCTGTGTTTACTGGGGGAATATGCAGCATCTGGTGTATTGTAGTATTTGCCAAAAGGATCTGTTCTCTCACACTTGCATTTATACACACCCTACTACCCCCACACACACTTGCTGAATTCGTACCCCTACCTAATTAAGTCACGACACATGAGAGAAACGCATTAGCAAAGCGCACTATTCAGATTACGAGATAGTTTCTCTTCTCTGGCTGTACTTATAGGGAGCTGACATCATCAGTATTTTGAAAGGGTAATGTGCATCAGGTAGTGTGATCTCCTGATTACCAAAACGAACATGTTTTTCATACGGAAATGCACACACACAAACTCCCTACATCCAAGCACACACACACTTGCCACTTGCAGGTTTCAAACCCCTACCTAAATATGTTATGGCACTTGAGAGTGACGCTGTTGCAGGTTGCACTATTCTGAGTACTGGCAGATGTCTCTTCTCCAGCTGTATGTATAGGGTGCTGTCATCATCACTGTTTGGAAAGGGTAATGTGCATCATGTAGTGTGATTTCCTGATTTCAAAAAAGCACACATTTTTCATACAGAATTGCACACACACAGAGTCCCCACATCCAAACACACACACATGCCATTTACAGGTTTCAAACTCCTACCTAACTATATTATGACACTCGGGAGAGACACATTAGCGGAGTACGCTATTCGATTTACTAGGAGGTTTCTTTTCTCCTGCTGTACTTTTAGGGTGCTGACATCATCAGTGTTTAGAAAGGGGAATGTGCATCCTGTCGTGTGTTCTCCTAGTTGCCAAAAGGGATATTTCCTTCATACAGGCTTGCACACACACTAGCTCCCTCCATATACACTGAGCATTTGCAGGATTCAAACCCCTACCTAACTATGTTATGACATTCGAGACAGATGCATTAGCAGAGTGTGCTATTCGCATTACTGGGAGGCTTCCCTTCTCCTGATGTACTTATAGGGTGCTGACATCATCAGTGTTTAGAAAGAGGAATGTGCATCCTGTAGTGTGTTCTCCTAGTTGGCAAAAGGGATATTGCTTTCATACAGTCTTGAACACACACTAACCCCCTCCACACACACCGAGCATTTACAGAATTCAAACCCCTACCTAACTATGTCATGACACTTGAAACAGACGTATTAGCGGAGCACACTATTCGCATTACTTGGAGGATTCCCTTCTCCTGCTGTACTTATAGGGTGCTGACATCATCAGTGTTTAGAAAGGGGAATGTGCATCCTGTAGTGTGTTCTCCTAGTTGGCAAAAGGGATATTTCTTTCATACAGTCTTGAACACACACTAACCCCCTCCACACACACTGAGCATTTACAGGATTCAAACCCCTACCTAACTATGTCATGACACTTGAGACGGACGCATCAGCAGAGCACACTATTTGCATTACTGAGAGGATTCCCTTCTCCTGCTGTACTTATAGGGTGCTGACATCATCAGTGTTTAGAAAGGGAATGTGCATCCTGTAGTGTGTTTTCCCAGTTGCCAAAAGGGACATTTCCCTCTCACACACATAAACCCCACTCACCCACCCACACTGAACATTTGCAGGATTCAAACCCTACCTAACTAAATTATGACACTTGAGGGAGACGCATTAGCAAAGCGCACTATCCAAATTACTGGGCATCTGTTCTGCACCTGCAGTATTTATAGGTTGCTGACATCTTTATTTCTACAGAGGTATGTACATGTAGTACTACCTGTCAGGTGGGGGATAGCATATATATGCATTTGCAGCTACCTACGTCAGGGTCAGATATGCACATCACACTGGCAGGTTATGTTCTATACCATGCTTTGTGACCACAGGACCTGTAACACACAACACAACCAGTCCAGAACACCACACCCACATCCAGGACACACACTTAGCTTCCCTGGGAACAGTGCCAGGATATGGAGGTGTTCACATACACCATTCCAGTCGTTAACATCAGGTACAGGCATATTGTGTGTGAGAAGTACTCAGGCCTCTACCACTTTACCCTACAGCCACTACAATTTGTGGGTCCATGTGCTATGGCAGAACCACACACCACAGCAACATGGGGGAATACATATTGCACCTGTCCATCTGCAACGTGGGTACTCACTGTTCCACACCAGAGGTAAACCACCATTGTTGATATCTGACCATACCCATATTTCCCTGGACATCCATATCCCATCTCCACCCCCAGGCAAGGTTGTCACTGCACACAAACTGTATTTAGCACAAGCAGACTCTACACTTGTGAAGACTGGGGTGGACGACTTCAGAGAACCCATGCTGGGGGACTATACTGGCCACACAGCATAATCCTTGACAATTGCATTCTATGAGCATGTGTACGGTTTGCATTGATCATGCTATCCCACATATACCCATGACTGCTCCACAACAAGACACCTGTCAGCTGTACACCAGCCATATATGAGCCGTACAACAGACAGAGTGAGCTACTACATTGGAGAGCTGTAGCCCACAGAGGGAGGACATCTGTGAACAGTTCCGGAACGGTACTTCATTCACATATAATCATTACAACACAGTGTTGACAGTGGAATTGTCTAGAGAATGCAGATAGGGCTCCCCTCAGTCTGTTATTGATGGACACCTACTGTCAGAGATCCTCAGCAACCCTCTCCCAGCACACACCGACAACATGGCTGTGGCTTAGCACATTCAATCCCTGGGACCTCCACGGTGCCCCTGTTTGACAGAGGCACAGCTCACTAGCCTCACATGTTGTCTTCTGTGACCTACTTTACAGTGGCACAGTAGCCTACTGTACTGGGGATGCAGATGCCAAGCACACTCTGGCTGAGCTGTCATTCCCTAGGGCAACAAGCCTAGTATTGACCTCTACACCTATATGTTCAATTGTCGGATGCACAGTAGTTGTTGTGCTGTTCTACTGATTGCAGGTCTTTATTGCCATAGCATTCCCTGTTCCTATGACCAACTTGTGTATCTGTGGAAGATGTTTGCATATGACGGTGATCCACTATATCACTTATGTCTCTGTAGTCATTTACTGTGTGCACTGGGCAGATTGCTGTGTTGTGGTTGGTTCCTGGACTGACACGTACAAATACCAGATATGTGTGGCCAACTGCTAAACGGAGATATGGCCTAAGTGTGTGAGCATGCCCAGTTCAGCCTTTCCATGGCATGTTGTCTGACATATGCCTCATTTATCAAAGTGTGCGAGCATGCCCAGTGTGAGCTTTCCATATGTTGCACTCTGAAGTCCACGACATATTTGGGTGTGTGTGAACTTCAGCAATATCTCACGTTTATAGTTGTGTGTTGGGTGTCATGTTGTGTACTAACTGGCCAACTGCTTCATGTCTGCCACAACAGGGATTATACTGTGCCTGCAGGGATTGCATGGGATACTTTGCAGACAGTTCTCAACATACTTTCATAATGACCTAACACTGTAGTACCGTATAGTGTACTGGTTCAGTACTTTCACTGTGGTGGACAGTATCCTGGGCTTTAGTCCTATGACTGCTTGACATCTTCATAGTGAGCACAACAGACTGTGTAGGGGCCAGTTGTGCACATATGACCATGTTGCATTATGTTCAGATATGGACTACCTACACCAGGCTCGTCCAAAATTGCTAGTGTATTCCACAACATGGGTGGACATTGGCAAACACTAGCAATGTTCCCTAGGCCATTTCTGATGCTAGTCACAGAGTGTGTTTGTCCTTCAACACACATTGTAACTGGAGTTTGCCATGACATATGTCATGGTTAGTATACTGTGCCTCCTTCTACCTCTGACATAACAGTGATACCCAGGGTTAGCCAACCATCTCGCATCCACTCATCAGGATTCCTCTTGAGGGGTGTCGATAAGCGACTCTCTGGCTGACCTGTACCAGGAGTTTACTGAAGAGTGGGGGTGCCTTCTGTGTTATGGATCATTCTGTACAGCTTGTCCTATGTATGTCAGTGCTGGGGTTCAGGTCTCTCATGTGCATAGCTCACTGCCATTCAGATTGTACAAGGTGCAGCATGTTCATTGATTCCAGGTTGGACATGGCTTCATACATCAGGCACAGCTTGCCTGTAGCTGGGCAGTATGGCAGTGTGTGGGGCTGCAGTTTGTTTACTCAGGCAACACATGGCATCTGTTCATGCTCTTTGCTACTTCTGGTGGGGTACTGTTGTGGACTTTACAGTTGATGGAGGTGTCTGTTGCGGTATATCCCACAGGGGCTATTGTAGTCAATTGTGACTCTGATGGAGGATGATTGCAGAGCCACAGTGACTTCCCCTTATCTACATCTGCCAACCTTCATGTTTGGGTGGGTATATAGTATATGTTTCTGCGAACACTACAGCCACATGTTTGTCCAGTGCAGGATATCTATCACCTTTTGTACCCAGGTCTCACATTACATGTTAGGTACGTCATGGGTTAACACCTGTGTGGTAATTTGTGGGCACTTACTGTATATCCATGGTGGTTGTCTATACACAGTACTGCAATTAGCTTGCTGACATGGCTATGGCTCCAGTTGTCTGTTTGTAGGTGGCCCTTTTGTGGGTTGCTTGTGTCAGCTGGGGGTCGGATATGGTGGGCTGTTTGTACTCCTCTGCATACATGTTCAGTCACAGTCCTTCCATGTTGGCCTATACCTATGGGACAAATATACAGAACGGGGGTGGGCAAGACCAGGCCTTGTGGGATGCCACTCATATCTGCTTTGTAGTCTGACATGGATACGGCATGTCTGACCATGTCAGTTCTGTCATTGGTCTGGTTTGTAACCCCTCTACTGACATAGGGGTATATATTTAAGCTGGTGAACATATCCATACTGAACTCGTACAGTATTGTGTAGAAGCATGTGCACGGTCCAGCTACACTGTGTGGACCACATTGCCCTCATCAATGACCTTAATGACTGCTTCAAATGGGTCAAACATGTTTAGGGGCAGGATTTGCAGTTACGACAGCCACACTGTGTAGGGTCCAGTATCAGTAGGTCCACAATAGCCTTCTGTCTGCGGTACATACTGATCCTTTCCATAGCTGTGCAGACCAAGCTTGTCAGGATCCTGGGGTGGTAGTTTGCAGTATCCATTCAGGCAACACCTTTGTTGTGATGGACCACTGTTGTTGTACACTGCTCTTTGGGTACATATCCTGTGGTAAGGCTGACATTGGGCTGTAGTGTGATTTGGCATTCCATTATTCTTGGAGTCCATGTTGGCCTCAGCCCAGGACACCATCACATACCTTTGCTGCTGTGTGTTTTGCTTTGCAGATGATGGCTGTTACCTCAGCATCTGCAATGTCAGGGGACCAGCAGTCTGCTGGGATAGATATTTTGCACTCTGGGGGGGGGTGTTTGCACTGCACCTGACAGGTTGTATGTTAGCAATATGTGTGTGTGTTTGGTATGTTGTTTGTAATATCTGTGTGATTCAGAGCATATCTGTGGATGCCCAACATGGTTCCTACTATCAGTTGGGTAAGCCTTGTGATTATCCTTAGTGTCCTGTACATTTTGTATCTTCATAGGTTCATGGGTTCATACTGGGCTATACACCCTAGGGCATTAGTAAGCCTAGCCAGAGTGTGTGTATCTTTCGCCACCCCTTGCTATGTTCTATTATGGCCATTTATGAATTTCTTCACTGTGCCTCTGTCTGGTCGTGACACAGTGAAGACCCCCAGTATTCATGTACAATCATCCATCCACTTGGCAATATTCCTGTTGAGGGGTGTCAGTGAGGGGCTCTGCCTAACATGGATCGGGATCCTGTTTCTGGGTGTGGGGAGCCTCTGGGTTATGTTTCTGTCCCTCCAGCACATCTTATTTCATTATGGGTTGAGGCTGACATCTGTCACTCTCACAGCTCCAATGGCTTTGATTTCCTGTGGTGGAGCATGTCCATTACTCCTGTGTTGGACATGGCCTTGTACAACAGACATACAATGCCTCTGTGTAGGCAGTTTGTGACTGCATTCAGCTGGGGTGTCTACAGCCAGGCAGCATATGACATATATTTCACACCCTTTATCCTGTTGGTGGGGTAACTATGAGGTCTTCTGAACCGCTGCAGGTGTCACGTACGGTACATCCCATATGAGTCATTGTATTAGATTATGGGTTGGATAAGGGAACAGTACAGCGGCACAGTGACCTCTGTTGGTGTAGATGTGAATTCTTTCATGATACGGTGTCCAATATCGACAATCTTCCTAGCCACATTGGCATTATGAGTGTCACATGACAGATTACTGTCGACTTGTGTCCCTAGGTCCCTGATTACTCCTTGCATACATAATGGTTTGCCACCTATGTGGTAATTTGTGTGTACCTTGTCTGGTATTTGGTGGGACATTCATACTGTCCAGTGTCTTCAGGATGTCTGGGTGGAGTTATTGTGTGTGAGAGTGTGGTCTGTCGCATGCTACAGACTGTACAGCAGTTTGGACTACACTTAGGTGCACATGGGTGGTCTCCGCTGCTTTGTGCATTGTCAGTTACCTGGCCATATGGGTGTCTGTGCTGCATATGGATACTCCCCCTCCTTTGATGTTTTGGTGCAGGTGTTGGGGCCATAACACATGATATGTGGTATAACCTAGTAGTGCTGGTGTGCTATCACTAGGCTTGCAGCAGGCTTCTGTCACTGCACAGACATCGATGTTCTCCATAATGGGAAGTGCCTCAGGGGCATGCATATTGCAGTTTACACATCTGGCATTGGTCAGCATTACCCTTATGTTTCCTACCACTTATGTTTTCTAGGGTAGTGGGTAGTCTTTTTGGCCTTGCCTACATACAACTCTATGGAGGTGGCAAAGGCCTTATCCAGTATCCAGACACACAGGGGTAACAGGTGCAAGCCATCCCTGGAACAGCAGCATGGCTTGTCATGCTTGACATCTCAAGCAGACAGACATTAGACCCTCTTGGACTGACAGCTGTAACTGTGCCAGCTGTTAAACATGATCATTCTGTGTTTGTACTGTGGCATCATTCTTGGTGAGGGTTGGATGCTGCACACAGCCAGTGTCATACCGGCCTGGGGTACATACTCAGAGGGATCATCCATGTCTCTTTTCATGTTGACCAGGGAGGTACATCTCAGGTCATTCACACCAGCATGGACATTGAGTGCATCATATTTCTGCTTGCTTTGGGGTGACCTGCGTACTTGTGTTATGTGGCATTTTGTGGCAGCCTACAGGCAGCTTACTCTACCCTTTCCCTTGTTCAGTCTGGTGAGTGGGACAGCAGTGTGTCTGCCTATGCAGACACCTATTACAACTGTATCAGGCATGTTGTTTCTCCTTCTGGCCTGTGACTGTTTGGAACACCAGCTTTGTGTACTATTCGTTGCATGTGCTATGTTTGGAGGTTGTGGTTGCTTGTGATCTGCTTTGGAGGCTTCTGTTGGTGTGGTGTGTTTGTAATTAAGGCCTCCGGGAATATTTTTCTGTGTTTATGTGTTTGGTTTACAGTTGTGGTAGGTCTATGTGGGACTGGGTTTGTGGTGTATGTGGTTACCTTCTCCTCCTGACTAGTTTTGACAGTACTGAGTTGGTGGAGCTCAACCTCTGGTTTGGATACATGGTTGCATCTATCACATATATTTGTATTTATTGGGGGGTGTTGTGGTTGTCTGTGTACTTGGGACAGGTGTCACATTGCCTCTGGATTCACAGATTCTACTTGCTGTAGCTGGACTTAGTGGATTGTATGTGTGGACATATGTTATTGCCATACTACTGGTCAGTAATTACTTCCCTTTTTATGTTTGCTCTATCATGTGGTAGCTTCCTCATTCTCTTGCATGGTTTGGTAATGGCTGGAGTCCAGCATGCCAGATGCCTGCGTGTATGGCATTGTGTGTTGTTGTTATTTGTGATTGCATACTCCAAGCATTCCTGGCTGTGTTCATGGAATGCCTGTATAACATGTTATGTTGTGTGTCCCATATTCTGCACTTGCACAGGGCCTTTTGTGGATTCAACATCAGTTTGGAGGGCTGCAACCTATGCTTTCCACATGTTTTTCACTGTGGTATTCTGGCCAGGGACTGGGGTTGGGATGTGTATATCCAGTGTGATTACTCTATGGTCTGGTCTTACCGGTGAGGGATACACTTCTCATCTTGCCATCCAGTACACATGTTGCTGATTATCACATCCAGTATGCTTACCCCTCTTGTGGGAGTGGTACATTATTCCTGGGCATTTTGGTTTATGGATTCTGGGAACTTTTCTCCTACTGTGTTGATGCTAGTATAATGCTCCCGGTGTATGTCTGGGTATTTTTAGTCAAGCAATATAATGTAGTTTGGGGGGCTTGGTATATTCATGTATTCCAACATAGGCCAGGTGCAGTTCCTGGTATTAGGACAGTAGTCTGCAGCAGGCTATATACTGCGAGGCGGTTTTAGCCATTGATATTTGACCATGGTTAATCCATGCTGCTTCTTGTTGTGGTACCAACATGGGGGTGTAGTTATCCTTGACATTTATTGCTAGTCACCCTCCTTTTGTAGCTTGTTCCATGTTTTGTGGCTGTACAGCACAGTATGAGGTGTGACCTGGTAGTGTTAGGGTGCTGATGTGAGCCTTGACCCATTTCTCTATTACAGGACTGGAATCTACATTCTCCATACTGTGTGCGTTTACACTGAACACATCTTGCTGTTTAGACTTCTGGCATTGGGTAGCATTACATCTAGGTTCCTATCCCTTGTGGTACCTATGAAGGTGGGTTTGTGTTTTGAGACTTACCTATTCAGGGCATGCTGTGGGTACTGACAGCCTTTGCCAGTATCCATGGGGCATGGAATAATAGGTGCACGCCACCCCTAGCAGGTGGTGCATCATGTCATGCTCCGCATGTCTTCCCAGCCTGAAACACATTGGCTCCCCTTTGACTAACTGCATTACTTCAGCCAGTTATTGCACTTGATCATCCCATCATCATTTTGTGGCTTCATGCTTGGTGAGGGTGGACGTTAGTCAGGGTGCTCAGGTGTGCATATAGTACATGGTGTTACATTACTTAACACATGGCATTCATGCCTCAGGTGGTGCTGCAGGGCTGCCTCTGTCGGATGCACATATTACACTTCCCTGTACATGTTTGTGAGCAGGTCATATCATTTTAGACATCCATGTTATTATTTGAGTGAGTCAGAGGGGGTATCATTCCCAGGGTTCCTACTGAGTCAGTGTATGTGCTATGCGTTGCCTCTTTGCCAAGGCCAGGGCATACTGGGCACGCCTCCTTCTGCCTACTGGGGCAGGCTCAGGTTGTTCCTCCTCCGAGTCACGCTCTGCCTGTGATGGCCTTGGCAATGGTGGGGGGCTGTTTGGCCCAGCCCTATGCTGGTCCTGCTGCAGCTGTTTTCGCAAGATCATATTATGTAGCATAGCACATACCATGACAATTTGGGCACATGTAGTTGGTGTGTACTGCAAGGCTCCACCAGATGTGTCCAGACACCGGAACCGTGATTTGAGCAGCCCAAACACACGCTCTATTACATTACGTGTTTGTGCATGTGCCTCATTATGGCGTTCCTGTTCAGGTGTGTGGGCATTTCTGATGGGTGTCATCAGCCACAGCTCCAGTGCATAACCTGCATCCCCCACTAGGTGTCCATGTGGGATGTCCCCATTGGCAAATGTCTGGTACAGCTGCGTCAAATGCCAGATGTGGGAATCGAGGTAACTCCCAGGGCAGCCAGCACACACATTCATTATTATGCCCTGGGTATCACATACGACCTGGCAGTTGATGGAGGGGAAGCCCTTGTGGTTAATGTAGGCCCTATCCCCGCTCACCGGGTGGTGCTTTGATGCGTATGTGCGTGCAGTCTATTGCACCCACTACCTCAGGGTATTCCGCTATTTGCTGGAAGAGACACATATTGCTGGCCAATACCTCACGGGCATTGGGGAAATATACATGATCACCGGCATGTGCTGACATGGCATCCAGGAACTGGTGCAGTACCCTGGAGGCTGATGCCTGTGATATCCCCATCATATCGCCAGTTGGTCTCTGGAAGGTACCTGTTGCTAGTATTCTTAGGCCAACACATACCTTGGTTTCCACTGGGATGGGTTCCCCTCGGTTGGTTCTGTGTGTGAGGTGTGGCCTGCACAGCTCAACAATTTGCTGCAGGAGCTCTCTGTCCACCCTATAGCGCTCTACTATCTCCAGCTCATGTAACCCGTGGTAGGTGACCCTGGGCCTGTACACTCTTCTCCGTCTCCTCACTGTGGGTTGTCTGGCACCATCTGCATTATCTCCACCCTCAGCAAGTCGCCTATGTCTCATTATGACAGCTATGGCAGCCCCTAACAGTTCTGCTCTGAGTGAAGCTTTTTCAGTTTTCACTTCTATTAGCATACTCCTGTCTTACAGTGTCTCTTAAGAGAAACATCCTGCACTACTGTTTGCAGAGTTTTAAGTGCTGGGCTGGGCTACTATTCTGCCTGTGTAATTGCCTGCTTCTAATTGTTTTCACCTGCTAGCTTCAGCAGTTATCCCTGCTAGCTTCCTATTAATTCTGTTGCTTCCTTTTTCCTTTCTGTTTCCTCAGGGGGGAGCAACGTGCATACCAACAGAAACACGCTCACAGTGGCTTACATGCGTGCACACATGCTTACACGGTTCAGAATCTACTTATTCAGGTTAAAACGCGCGCACACCCGTGCAAACACTGTTACACGTCTGCCAACAGCGTTCAACATGCTCAGCCTGCCCTACATGCGTCACACCAGCACAAACAGTATTAAACATCTCCCAACACGCTCCCACATGCTCAGTCTGCCTTACACGCGTGTACACTGTCCTACTTGCGCTTCATGGCGTGCACATGTGCGCATGCACGCCCAGCAAGAAGCTTTGGTGTAAGTAACAGTGTACACCTTCCATTTCTTGACTTTCCCTGACTTATCTAGTGGCACACCTCTTTCCATGATTTGTGTCTGTCATCTGTCATGTTACACTGACCTCCAATGAACTGCCATTCTTTTCTACCATCCCCCTGTGATGTCACCTATCTCCTACTCTATTCCTCCCCATTATGTATCTCTTACACTACTCAGACTGTGCTCATTTGCTATGTGACTGTGAGATTCAGTATCCTAACCCTCATTTACATGAGATTGCCTACTAATGCTTAGTTACA
This sequence comes from Protopterus annectens, assembly GCF_019279795.1. Classification (NCBI taxonomy): domain Eukaryota; kingdom Metazoa; phylum Chordata; order Ceratodontiformes; family Protopteridae; genus Protopterus; species Protopterus annectens. Next base: position 1,361,872,758 of record NC_056728.1, read on the forward strand.
TGTCTTAGACTCAGCTTCCCCCCTTAGCAACCACTACACGGTGGCCATGTTGTTTTTGGTCTGCTGGTCCCTGCATTATCATTCCATGTATTGCATGAAACCCACATTTGTGGGTTTATAACCTTCTTTTTTATGGTTTTATACAGCGCAGCCCTTTTGCTGGGCTGCTGGGTTTAAACATCGCCGAAAAAAAATTATATTTTTAATATTTTTGCATCAGGTTACCTTGCCAATGGCCACATATTTGGCCATTGGCATGCTGCCTGAGACATATGCACCCTTTATTTGGAGCTGACATGGCTCCGTTGTGGAATTTGTAGAAATGTACTCAGTTGTCAACTGAGTACATTTCTGCAGCTAAAACGTCTCTTACACGGACTGGTTTCTGCTTCGTGGATCGCTAATATACCTCATTTGCATACCTTTCGGCTGCAAGTGAGGTATTTAGCATGTCCACACCCAGTCCGTGTAAGAGACGTTTTAGCTGGTCTCTTACACGGAGTTTAGGGCTGTTCCTGGATCACGAGGCTTGCATGGAGTGTTACACGTCTCTTACACTCCGTGCAAGCCTTCGTGAATCCTGCCCCCAGTCTATTGAATACAACCAAAAACCCATTTTACAACATAAAATAGCAATTGCCCCAATTCAAATAACCTAATCCTCCAAAGTTACATAACCTCCAACAACCTGATCCTCATAAACTATATAACTTTCCCAGAATCCTGGCTTTAATCCTAGAAACTCTCCTCTCACTCTGAAAACCTAAGTTCTTAGATCACTTTCTAATGCTAAAGCTTCTTCCTTGCTCCTTGAACTTAAATTCCCCATTCACTTCCTATGATACTCCCTCCCTGCTTGACCTTAACTCCCCCACACTCACTAAACCTAAATTCCCCTCCTGATCCTTGACCCTAATCCCAAATCCTCCAGTTAGTAAGTTATCAGTGCAAGTGAATGACACATAACTATTCACTTATACTACTAAACTGCAAACAAGTGTATTATTTTGCACAAATACAATTTTACAAACAGTACAGCAGAAGTAAACCAAACATAGGTCAACATAATATTATTAAATGAGGTAAAAGCAGACTTGATAAAAATTATGAAATCCTACACACACACACACACACACACACACACACACACACACACACACACACACACACACACACACTCGTCTTCTCATCACTGTTCATCTGAATTATATTATGTTCTCCATACAATTTTGGGTTGCAACAAGTTACTAAGCTACCATACGAATAAACCTGCTTTCATAATTTTTTTGTGCTGTTTGAAGAAATTATAATGTATACTTAGTTTGCAAGATGGCATCAAAATGCAGTCAGGCTTGCTTGTGGGTGTGTGTGTGTGTGTGTGTGTGTGTGTGTGTGTGTGTGTGTGTGTGTGTGTGTGTGTGTGTGTAAAATAGCCCAAATACCATTATATCTTATATCATTATCGAGTATCTTGTGATATACCTACAACTACTACCTCAACACCTTCCATTTTTGTGACATTTATGTTTATTTTGGTCTACTCTGGTGTTTCTTTTGTTCTAGTACCTGGTCAAGACAGCACAGAGATATTAAATTATTGCATGTCAGGCACTTATGAACTTTATGTAGTGTAAAACCACAGTCCAGTACAGAACATGCTGACCTACTGAATTCTCCATCAAGCTTTCCATGTTCATTAGGAATGATTATAAGAAGATAACAACAAGAAGCAGAAAAAAATAAGCTTCTCCTGTTTACTACATCCACAGCACTAATCATAGCAATATTTGTATAGTGCAGACAGTACTCATTAAACTGGCTGAGTTACCTGCATGCATTGTAAATGTGAGTGCCACTGCTATAGTAGTCCAGCATTATGCGATTAAGAAACTTGCGGCTGCACACTGATTTATACTTTCAATTATACATTATTATCTAAAGATTAATTGAATGAGCAAGTTCATTTCGTAATCTAACTATGTCAGAAGTGCTAAACAATGACAGTTCCATGAAGGTCACAGCTTAGTTCAGTTGCTTAAAATCCTCCTTTAACTGACCCTAAATTGGTAGCAACTTGCTGATTAAGTGAATGTTTGCTGTGTCTTGTAGATTTACTTTGAGAATTAATTAATCAGTGTAACTTCTTTAGACAGCACAGGAAAAATATGAAAGAATGTTATTAAAACAACAACCTACTAACTTGTTGCTACTTTCATTGTAGGAAAGATTTGACAGTTTATATGCTGTTTTGAAGTATTTTAATTGCTTGACAACTTGTGACAACTTGTGAAATGTGAAAGCATCCTTTTTTTTCAAGGTATCAATGTAAAATGATATACTTTGCTGGTTTGAAGGGCAATGTAAAAGATGAAGACCAGGGATTCAATGACTGGATTCAGAGACCGGTTGGCATAATGGTTAAGGTCTTTGCTTCCCATGCACAAGGTACAAGGTTTGATCCTGACCTCTGACCAATGCCTGTTTGGAGTTTGCATGTTCTCCCTGGGGTTTCTACCACATCCAAAAAACATGCTCAGTGTTTCCATCTTAGTCTCACCAATGGATGGAGCTGTGGGCATCAGCACAGACTCTACAAGGTGCCCTATAGTTGTACAGGTGAACTGCTTTGTGCATTTACTGTGGTGTGCACTATCCTCAAGATAGGAGCTCACAGACTGCGAGCTGTGACAGGGCTAGCCACTCAATGGTGTAAAATGTAGCTCTAGGTAATTCGGTCATGATGACTAATGTGCCCAAAATGGGGAGTTATTGGTGATAAGTGGGTTGAGGACCTAGCCTACTCTGACCTATTGACCTGTGCCAGGGACCCTTGTTAACAGGAGGGGTATATGTGCCCCTAGTGTGTCTGCCTGCCATAAAGCACAGCAACCCTGGGTCAATAAGCTACTGGCAGGCTGGTGTTTTGTTGCCCTGCCTGGATTACTTGGGAGAGCTTTGTTATACTTAATGTAGGTTCACTGATAGATGACATTATACAGAGGAGGCTGGACAACAGATGAGATGGAAGGCAGTACAGCAAAAGCCACTTGACTTGGGATCCAGACTCTACCACTCAGAAAGGAGAGACAGAAGCAAGTGTGATGAGAAAGAGGCTTCAGAGGGATATCATCAGAATTATGACAGTCAGACTCCAGTGTAATGATAGGGCAGTATTCATAATCTCAGCCTATGCCCCACAGCAGGGTTGTGATAGTGAGGAAAAGAGTGCATTCAGACAGCTGTTGCAGGATCTATGGACAACATGAATTGAAACATGAACTGGTGTTGATAATGGATGTCTTGAATGAACATATCAAGACAGACAGGGATATGAGGACTTCCTGGGTCCACATGGGTGGGTCAGCTTTGAAGGAGAAGCCATTCTAGACTTCTGTCAAATGGCTTGATAGTAGCCAATACATGGAAAATGAAGTCAGGGAAAGCAGCAGCAGGCTCAGATGAGGTCACAACAGATATGATAAAGATGCTGGGTGAGATAGGGGAGAAAAGGCTCCTGAGGGTACTAATAGCAGTGTGGAGGGAAAGGGGCATCCCAAATGACTGGAGAATAAGCATATGCATGCCAGTGCACACCACAAGAACAAAGGGGACATCCACAACTGTGGGCAGCACAGAGGCATCAAACTCCTACTGAGCATTCCTAGACTTAGACAAGGCATATGACAAGGTCCCAAGAAAGCTGATCTGGGCAGTACTGCAGTGATTTGAAGTCCCAGAAACATTGGTAGAATTTGTGCAGACTATGTACAAGGACCCAATGACTCAAGTACGAACAGTATTCGGCCTCACAGAGGGGTTCCCAGTGGGAGTGGGTGTGCACCAGGGTTCAGCTCTGAGCCCACTGCTGTTCATACTGGTGATGGACTACATTAGCAAACAGGTAGGAGGGGACAGATCAACAAAGTTGCTGTATGCAGATGATGTGGCATTTCAGGCAGACTCTGAGACACTACTTCAGCAAAGGATAGAAGAATGGAATGCAAAACTGAATGCACGTGGGAGGAAACTAAGCACAGATAAGACAGTAGTAATGGCAGAAAACTGGGGAAATCAGAAGAAGCTAGAGATAGAAGGGAAGATAGTGGAATAGTTAAACAGCTTCAAGTATCTGGGAGGAGTAGATGAGGAGAAGTAAAGTCTGAATGAAGAGGTCAAAGATAGAATCAGAGAGGCTGCAACCAACTGGCATAGAATGTTAGGTGTGGTCTATGACAGAAGAATGCCAAAGAAACTGAAAGGCAAGGAGTACAAGACAGTGGTGCAACCAGTACTACTGTATGCTACAGAAACCTGGTTAAGGCAGAGCAGAAGAAGGAGTTAGAGGTGATGGTAAGGAAGTGCCTGAGAAGGAAAGCAGGATGCACACTGTGGGACAGACAAAGAAATGAGGACATGAGAGCAGAAGCCAAAGTAGCTCCAACTGCAGAAAAGATCAAAGAGAACAGATTACTGTGGTTTGGACACAAATGCAGGAAAGCAGAGGACAATCTGGTGAGGAAGATTTGGGACAGACAGGGAGAAGGCAAGAGGAAGCAAGGACATCCAGCAAAGAGGTGGATGGATTCTGTGAAAGAAGATCTGCAACAGTCAGGCATGAGTGTTGAAGAAGGCAGGAATGTGGCACTGAATTGAGTGAGTTGGTGACAGTTACAATACCCTGACCCCATGTAGAAAAAATGGGAAAAAGGGGGCTGATGATGATGATGATGATGATTCAATGGTTGGATTCAATAAATGCAGCAATGGCTTCATCTCTGTAAGTATTTAGTCATCTGACTGAAGACAGAACAAAGTTCAGCACAAGTATACATAGTGTCACTGTAAGATGACATCATCTTGATGATAAATGACAACATCAACAACAGCAACAAACAAAATATAAGGTAATACATTTATAAACATGTATGTTTTCAATACTCTTTCTGTGCTGCCTCTTGCTGTTACTGCTCTGTATCATTTATTTCTCTTTCATTGCTCATATAGAAGCCTCATGGTAAAAAAATCACTTTAATTTTTTTTACAGAGTAAACCAAGCTTGAAAACATGTTCAGCTGTATGAGCATTGAGGAGAGCACAATGTTGAATGTTCAGTAAAAACTATAGCCTTCATAAGTACTGCACCACAGAATCCTGTGCCTTCCTCATCCAGGAAGAATAGATGCACTAACTACCCTTTTCCAGGATGTGGCCATGAGGATAGAAATCACAGTCAGGGATTTTAGAGAGTAAACCAAGCTTGAAAACAGATGTTCAGCTGTATGAGGAGTAAGGAGAACATACTACTGAATCTTCTACTTTTAGTATAAGAGTAGCATAAGCCATGTTGTAGTCTCAGAACTGATGACAAAGTCAGACTAATTTAACCTTTCAGTAAAATGTGGCAGGCAGACATCTATTTTACAACTTCTCTGTGGTGGCTATGAGAGATTACTGTTGTTTATAGGCAGTAGACAGATTTAATAAAAAAGGTACCTTTACTAAAGAAGCACTGTAATAATTTGTTGCAACACTTTCTGATCACAATGACATTTTCTGAACTGACAAACTGTTCTACAATCTTCGTGTGTTTCACTGTTGAAGTTCTGAGCAATGGGATTTCAGCCACAGATTGAATCCAACAATCAGCCCAAATGTTTAGAGCTGAACATCTTTCCTCCTTCATGTTGGTTTGACAGAACTTTCACTAGGATGTCAGCACATGTTATCATAAAGGAAATGTCTACCCATGCCTTCTTTATGTCTTTCTTCCTCTGTGTATATGTATGCATGTTGTTGAGAAAAGACCATTTGCCACACCATTATCAGCTTTGGCCTAATGACACAGGAGACAGAGAAAAACTTACTCCATTGGGATACTTTTCTGTTCTTTGATAGAAGTGATAAGTCTTAATTAAGTATAGTCTGGTCAGTGCTCTAACATACTGAGGCATTGATGGTATGTCTGTCTTAGTCAAAGAAAACTGATTAGTGTTTGTGTTGTCTTGGTCAGAGCATCATAATCTGAACTGCAGTGTTTTTCAAAGGTGAACTCACAAGGAAATATGGAGAAAGAACTTGCACTAAGGTGTACCAAGATAAAAAGTGAACTCACAGTTATCATTAAGATATCTACCATGACTGCAAAGATGCAGCAGCAGGGAACTGCAGGTGTGCAGGTGTCCCACCTAAAAAGAAGAAATGTGTTGAGATAGAGAAGTGCACTCAGAAGGAAAATGGAGGAAGAACTGTATAACCAGTTGGCTCCCAGAGTCTCTCTAGGTCCAAGGGTATCACAACTATGGAACTGCGCAACCCCCAGCCCTGACTCCTGCTTTTGCTAAGGCCTATTGCATTCCCCTTGTGGAGGCCACTGGGCCATCAGTCTCAGGTATATCTTCTGAGATTGAAATATAACAATACTGATGGAGATGAACATAGACCCCCCATACAAATGACTCATAGCACTCGTGATAACCCCTGTCTACACCAGTAATCAAGGAGCCTGAATCCTCACCACTGTCACTGGAGAGGATTATACAAATGGATACTCTCAGTATTTCCAGATGCTGACCTCTCTGCATCAAGCACAATTTCCCTTAAGACCCTACAGGGAGCACATTCAGTCCAGGTGTGGATCTTTCTATCTGTCTCCCTCCAGGTCCCCAGTAAAACTCCCCAATTGTACAGCTGTAGGGCTAGGTCCTCAGCTGAGTGGCCAAGCCAAGTCTTCCATCACCCTCTCTATGAAACCAGTGTTTCATGTCCCTGTTCCAAGTAGCTGACATACACACTGTGAGATTAGATGTTTCACCCCCCACACACACACACACACACACCTGGGAAAGGCTGGCACAGATTTACCTGCTGTTCTCCTTCTGCCAAGAGTATAAGGTAGTTATCACTACCACCGGACACTCCAAAATCATCTACTCTAAGGCCCTTAACAAAGGGTTCCAACTATACTGTGCAATATTAATACTAATATAAATGCTAGTAGTTGACCAAGACAACTAGGCCTTCAGGAGTGCCCCACACAGTGTCACCAAATAAAAATAAGCACTCTCATAGGTTAAATACTTTTTTAAAGGACCAGCCACAATAAAAGTTTTAAATATATTTAATAATAAATAATAAAAGAACATGAAAATACTGAATATATATTTACAGTAAACCACAAAGTTCAAATCACAGGAAATATTGAAAATAACATTGATGGACAGACTCAGCCAAATAAAGAAAAACAATGTCTAAACTAAGCTTCATTATATTTTCCTGACTCAATCTAGGAGAATTACTATTCCCTACTTACTTTATAGAGCAAGGCAGATGATGTGGTGAATGGTATTTCTTGTTGTCAGGCCCAAGACAGAATACTCAGTAGTGGGAGATTTCCCACTGTAATATCTAAAACATAATTTCCAAGATGGCTGGCAGAATGACATCATCTGGTCATCTGACTGTAGGCTCTCACAGGATTCCCCTTTGAAGTTGAGACAGGAATTTAGCACAGATGGCTACAATGTACACCTAAATGTTTATGGCAGTGCCCTGGAGACATGAAAATATTACAGTATCTCCCCTGTTCTTTACAGAGCCTATTAAACAATGGTTTCTCCCAGATCTACAGACTCCAATTCCATTCAGCACAGTGGGGTGGTGTGTTTGTGTCTTAACAGCTAATTTAATTTCAAGGATTTTCCAAAACTAACTGGACTGAGATTAACTGTTTCTCTTTCAATGTCCTTTGCTAACAAATATACACACAGTCTCACATGTATATTCCCTCGCTGTCCAGCAGGACCCACTGTTGATATATTTTTTAACACTAACAACTTTACAAACACATTTTAATTTTCAAATGCCATACAGGTCTAATACATTTGTGACATAAGCATCTGTACAAATCAGTTTGATATTCCAATTCCATACAGTTCTAATATGATGGTAACATAAGCATTTGTGTAAATCAGTTTGATATTCAAATGCCATCCAGTTCTAATACATTTGTAACACAAGCATCTTGCATAAATCTGTTTAATATTCAATGGACATATCATTCTTTACAGAACTCCAGCTGGTTATGCTGGCACTAGCCCATATCATCACAGCACTGTTCAGTAATTATAAAACAGTGGGTAGTGCTGCCATGGGGTTAGTAAAAGAGTATATCTGAACCCATAAGATGAAGCCTATGAGTGTACCACTGAAGACTACAAAACTGATGACAACCATTAGACATGCAAAGAACCTTACATCTAAGCTGAACACCCAGAAAAGTGTTGGAGAATTACATTTTTCTATTACCAGATAACATAGAGAAACAGTAAAAATAAAACAGATTGTCAACAATAAGAACATATAGGAATAAAAGTACATCATATAAACATACAGTTTATATGCAAAGTTAATGCATACAGATTCATAGGTTTATAGGTGTTTACTAGGTAAATGGCTACAAGGGCCGTTTTAAGTCTAGCCATGTATCCCAAATGTCTGACAAGTTCTGATGCCTTTGGTAAGTGTAAGCATGGGCCTGGGAGATGAACCATTTACAGATTGTCTGTATCCATTAGATACATAGGTACCAAACCAGTGATGAATTTCCAGTTTCCCATCCAACTGTCCAAGTTGCACTTGAATTGGGTTAGGTGGGAACTCTGCTTTACATGAGTAGGGAGCCTGTTCCATAGACATGGTAGTCTCTGAGATACATACCTACCTCTCCAGCAGATCATATTTATATCACAGACAAGGTTTATATTTTTTGAATGAATAATTCTAGTGCTGTTTGTTTTGTGGATATGCAGGAGGTCCATCAGAGTGGGGTCTAACAATGCCCTGTATGCCAGGCATAGATCTCCTCTCAAAAGCCTGTAGCAGACAGAATACAGGTATAGGGCATTGAAGCAGTCTGCACAGGATATTTTACTTTTGTCCTGTATTCTTTTAGTGCAGAACCTCAGTGAACATTCCAGTTGTTGGATATGACTGGTTAGGTACATATCAAAAGGGGAATTATACTCAATGATAGGTCTCATGAATGCTGAATACAGTGGAACAATGACTTCCTTGTACTTAGATGCCATACTTTATTAATAAGTTGCACAACATAGAATGATTTTCTCCCACTGTAGACACATCATGGTCAAAGGCTAGATGACTATCTGTGTGTGTCCCTATGTCCCTGATTACTGGGTCAACTCTAAGGGGTGTGTTATCAATATGATAGTTGCCAGGGATGGATGACTTCCCAAAGGGTACTACTATGCACTTCTTGGCATTAGTTTTAGTCCATGGCTCTGACACCTGTTATTTGTTTGTTTCAGCCTCTCCTGGAAAACATTTGTGTCAGTGTGAGATTCAATGGCAGCTCCTAATTTGCAATCATCTGCAAATTTAGTCAGCCAGAGACCACTGACAGTGGCCTTAAATTCTAAGAAGTAAATCCCAAAAAGGAGCGATCAAACGACTGATCGCTGAGGTGCTCCACTTGTGACTGGTCTCTTTGTAGAGGTGGACTCCCCAAATCTAACTTCCTGGGTCCTGTCTGTGAATCAGTTGGCTATCCACCGGGTGACATACAGGTTTGTACCTAACCTCCTGAATTTGTCAACAATGCCCGAGTAGGGTATTGTGTCAAATGACTTGGCCAGGTCAAGGTAGGCAGTGTGAATGATTTTGCCCTCATCCGTTGCTTTGGTGACCTTCTCAAAGAAGTCTGCCAGGTTGAGTAGACATGATCTGCCCTTGATGAAACCAAACTGGGTTGGATTTAGTGTCTGGAGGTTGACTATATCTCTGTTAATCATTTCCATGATAATTCATTCCATGGCTTTACATATAAGACTAGTGAGACTTATGGGTCTGTTGTTTCCAGGGACTGCAGATGGCTCTCCTTTGTGCAGAGGAATGACTGTTGCCTTTCTCCATTCATCAGGGAGGAAACCTGTTTAGACACTACAGTTAATCAGTAATTACAGAGGCTCTGATAGGTCATGTTTCATGCTATTTAGAAGACATCCTGGGATATTGTCTGGGCCCATTGATTCAGTGTTCTTGGTCTTAGTGAAAGCATTAAGGACATATTCCCTAGTGATAGTAGGGGAAGTTATATTTGATGATATTTCCTGAAGGAAGGTTGAGGGGGAGAGAGGGGTAAAGTTGGAGCTGAATTTATCAGCCAGGAGGTTTTCTATGTCTTCTGGCTCAGTATTGCCTTTGAGGATGTGGACATAGCTGGATAATGCTTTGTGGTGGTCCTTGACCTGGGAAGCCAAACTTACCTCAAAGTTGGCTTTGGTAGACTTTATTTGCCCTCTAAGATGTTTGTTTAATTTAATGAGAGTGCTTTTATCCTGCTGGGTGCTGCACCTCCTAATTTTTGCCATGATTTTCTTCCTCCTGTTATACAGCCTATTGTTGTATCTTTCAGCTTTTCCCAGTTAGGGGTCACCACAGCGGAACTCCAGTCCACTAATGATTGGCAGTAGATTTGTATGTACCGAGTTGCCAGCTCTGATGCACAACCTTCAATGAAGGTACGCCCATTCAAGCATGTCTCCACACAGAAGACGCTTTCGCTGAGAATTGAACAGGACAACATCTTACTGTGAGGCAACAATACTACCACAGCAGCACCACTGCAGTGCTGTTATACAGCCTATTGATTTTGTGATTTCACTAGGGTTACTTGTTTTTTGAGTTAGTTTTCTACTCCCTCTTGGTGGGTAAAGCTGACTCTATGCAGCTATTAACATACTTGTACAGGGTTTCTGTGAATAGTTTTGCATATGTAGCAATCTTCTCATGGAGGCTTGAAATTTTGCTAGATTCTCACTTAATAGCAGAAGGTTAGCCTTAGAATAGTTCCTGAATATTCCAAGTTTAGCTGGGGGGGTCCAGGCTTTACTTTTACTTCAAAGGAGACCATTCTGTGGTCTGACTTTACCAGGGAAGTATGCAGCATTTTCCCATATTAGTAAGGACCAGATCCAGTATGGTTGCTCCCCTGACTGGTGTATTGACTATCTGGTCCAAGGAGTTTATGCTTACAAAATCCAGGAATCTCTGTGCATGTATGTTTAGTGTTGTATAGGATTCCCAGTTAATAGTGGGGTAATTAAAGTCACCCATGAATATGGTATTGGGTTGTATGGTTAGTGTTTCTAATAAGTTTGAATACACAATATGGGTTTCCTGGGTCATAGAGGGGGACCTATAGCATGCAAGGAAGTGGTATTGTATTGTGCCTGTGGTGATTTGAACATAGAGCAGTTTATGTGCATTGTCCTGTTTGACCAGCCTTGAAGTATATTTATCTTTGATGTAGAGACACCTCCACCTTTAGTCCCTGCTCATGAAGTAGTTGGTCTAATGTGTGAAAGGCATTATATCCTAACACTGTTGGTGTGCTCTCTACAGCTTTAGACCATGTCTCAGTGACCACACAGACATCAGCATTTCTAGGGTAAAGAGAGCTTATAGGGAGTGAATGTTTTTGCTTAGACTCTTAGCAGTGAGCAGTAATACCTTTAGATTTTCTTGGGTTTAATTTGTTATGCTGGAAATACTTTCAGTTTGGCATTGCCTAAAAAAGGCACTATGGGGGAAGACAATGTTTTAGCTAATATTTGAAAGCAATGTGGTCTGTTGACCATCTCCTTCCATGCTGACAAATATTCCACCCCCTTTGAATGACACCAGAAACTAAGCCAATTATTAAAGTCAGTCATCTTTTGTTCATATTGTGGCAACATCTTTGGAGAAGGTAAAATGCATATCAATGCTAGGCTCATACCAGCATAAGACACATATTCTGAGAGATCCATGATATCTCTCTTCATATAGTCTAGGAGGTACATCTCAGGTCATTTATTCCCACATAGACTATGGCTGAGTCATATTGGTAATTGTGGTCCAATGACCTGAGTGCCTGCATAATGTGGTGAATCCTAGCCCCTGATAAGCAACTGACCATGACTTTCTTCTTAATCAGCCTGGTGAGAGGGACATCCATGTGTCTCACAATGGAGTCTCTGATGAGAAGAATGTTGGATTGTGTGGTGGCTTGCCTTATGGGCTTAGAGGTAAGAGGCTCCATGAGATGTAGCTCCATGTGTTGATGTGGACATTTTTTGAAAGACCGCATTTAGAACTTTTGTGGGTATCTGTTATGTGTACTTCATCTATGAGGTATTTGTGGTTTAGGAAGGTTACATTTAAGTGGTTCAGCATATGTGGGTTGATATGTCTGCTTTGAATTGTGCATGATGGGTGCAGCATGTGTACTACTGACAACCTTATTGACATTAGAAGTACTTTTATGTGAAAGCTTTGCCTCCAGTGACATTGTGTAAATACATCTCTCACATAACATATCAGTTTGTTTGAGAATGAACTGGTTGTCAGTAAATATGAGACAATTTTTACATTGCCTCATGATGCCCATATCCACCAAGTCAGGAATGGAGATAGTAGGAAAGTTCACATCCATGGCAACAGACCCTTTTTTATTGATTAGACAGTTGGAGTGAGAATATCAATCACTGTCAGGAGTATCCAGTTTGAAACTATGGGGACAGTGCTTGTCAGTGCAAACTAGTTGTCCTGTGTGCAACTAGGTACTGGAGAAATTTTAGTTGTGCTTTTACAGGAAAAATATCACTCGAGGTGTCTGAGTCCATACAGAGCACTGCCAAATATCTGAGGAGAAACTAATACATATAGCCTTAAGGATGAAGAATTTAGGCAGATATTCTGAAGTTAGAAACAAATCAAGCAGTACTTACTGAAAACAAAGAATTAGCTTGTCAAGAATGATGAAAAGAGGGGAGTTGCATAAATGCCTACTGCCTGGCTACTACTAATGCTGGTCTCACCACAGCATCACTCTGTTGGGATACAATACTCCTTTGCTTCTTTTCTCACCAGAAGCAAAATTTTAGCACCAATCCCAAGAAAAGAAGCAGGCCACAGCCTGTTTGGCAATCCACAGTCTTGTCCCAGATGATGCAAGGGTCTGTAGGCTTATAGTCTTTTCCTGGTAGATGCCTTGAATAGCAACCAGACCAATCAGGAGCTTTAAGCACAGACACTCACTCTCCAACCAGAAACAGTCAGAAATCAATGCACTCTGTTTCTTCTCTCACCATGACCAGAATATAAGCACAGATTCCAACCTGTCACCTATAAAGCAGTTATTACTCTTTCTGGTGATCAGCAGTCTCCAGGAAATAATGTCCTGGTACTCCTTCTCTCACCATGAGAAAACAGAAGCACTAATTCCAAGATGACCACTGAGAGGCAGAATGTGGGCTCTCCAATAACTGGTGGTCTTGCAATAGATGCTTAAAGGTAAGATGAAAAAAATGGTTTATCCTAAACACTGCAGTGTACACTAAGCAGTTAGATATGAAAGTGGGTAACTTAAGTTTTAGTTGTCTAAGTGGAGAGCCACTATTTTTAAAAGAGCAAGATAGATTGAAAGGGGGTGGGTCCTATTGTATTCTGATACTATAGAATACAGTGGAATGGCCAATAAATTTAAATAGTTGAAGGGGTGTGATTTCACAAAATGATAATTTTGTGCTTACTCACACCAGCCAGTGAAAGGAGATAGGGAATGAGATATATAGTTAAATTAACATAAAGGGCAGGTAACTAAAAAGACTGTGGTGTTTATGAACACAGTACTAACAGGGTGGGAGAGTGGGGAAAATTTCTGTCTGACTCACAAGACTCCCAAGAGACATGGCTGTGGTCTCTTTTCAAGTTTTAATATGCATTTAAAAGCAGAATACAAGTAAAACAATGTAAAGAAAACAAATCACAGTATACAAAATCGAAAAAGGCAATAAAGTAATACAAACTACAAAAAATCAAAAGCGAAATAACATTTCCCTCACAGCAAGCTGTGGCAGAGTCTAGGTGAGCTTTTCCTGTAAACTATTGAAAAACATAGCAACAGAGTTAATAATTGCTTACTCAAAAACTAACAAATAAACCACAAAAACATAACTACGTTTTCATTAACTATTATAGATAGGGTAAAGTATGAGGCCAAAATCTGGACATTCTGCGAAAATCTGTACAGTTGAGAGGTATAACTTTTCTCATAATCCTCATTATGGTGACCCCTAATATTAACCAGGGGAGAAGAAGGTATGTTGTGGATGATGTCAGAATGTATATGATTCACACATTTTTTCATGAACTATTCCCATCCTTTCATTGAACTTTGATCTGGGGATTTCCAGTCAGATGCAGTATATAGCCTTGTTATTAAAGAGATCTGTGTAACCCATAGGGTCCAAGAGGTAGATAGGCCCAAATTAGGAGGGTAAGCCCCTAATATTCATAAGAAAGCCTTTACATGTAATGAGGATTTAAGGATATAAGAGGTTATCTCTGCAAGGTTAGACCAGAGAAATTGCTGTACACTGCCAACATTTATGAGCCTTGTCAGCACAAATCCACAGAGTGGGCAGGTGCCTGATATAACATAGCCTTTCTCTGCTAGATGAGTTGGAGTCCAGTAATCCTAAGATACCAGCTGAAGTTGATGAGTCATTAGTCTAGAAATCTTTTTAGGGTTACCAAAATGCCTAGCTGCCTCTGAAATGAGGAGTTGAATGTGTCACCTTTAAATCTTTGGCAATGGCCTGATTAGGTTTTAATAGAAGGAAATGTATTTGGGAGGCTGTCACTTGATTTGATTATAGAGGATTAAGTGATGAATCACTGAAGCAAAAGTCATAAGTCAGCTACAGGCTATTGTCAGGAGCTGAGGATTGCCATAAAATATGAGTAAGATGCTATAGATGTAGCATATGATGCATCTTCTACTGGGTTGGTCATAAGGAAACGTTCTTGGGTGGAGGACCCAGTCATTGACTGAGGAAACCATGGCACAAGGCTTTTAATGTCAGATTAAAGAGAAGACAAACATAGAAAGGGAAAACAATGGAGTTAGTAAAATACAAGCCACCCCCCCCCCCCACAATTCCCAAATACATTAGATAGTATCCCACAAAGAAATGGTCCTATTATTTGAGGCAGGACAAATAGAAAAAAGTTACAAATTAACTAGGGCCACCAAAGTAAACAGGGAAGCATGAAGCTAGTGGGAGCCTGTGGGCCTCCAGGACCTAACCCCCAGTATGGAGCAGCTGTGATTATACCTTTTTCCTCACTCCAAGCCAAAATCCCTATCTTGACCATTAATTGCCCTTCCTACTCCAAAGATAGAAGGAAGATTGGATCTATAAAATCAAAATTGAATAGATGTAGCTTTAGACAAGTGTGTTCTTTACTAAAGGTCAGAAACTCCACTTTCTGACACTCTCAAAAATCACCCAGGTTCCAAAAGACCAGAAGGGCTTAATCTGAGTGATACTTGTTCTGGTCACTGGAGGGTCCAGTCCGTAGCCTGAAGGCCAGTAGAACATGATATTTAACTCAATAGTATCCTGGAGCCAAGAAAAGATTGTGCTAGAGAACCACCCTACACCTCTCAATAATAGACAAGTTCCTTTAGCTTCCCATATTCAAAATTCTGACCATGCAGGTCTTAGGGCCTTCTGCCCCTCACGGAAAACCAAGCTTACAATTTTGTCCTACACCTCAAAGATGACTGCTTTCCCACTCCTAGCCTCAAAGATGTCTACCTTCATAGTCCTACCCAGAAGGACCACAGATCTTATCTAAAATTTGTGCAGAGGACCAGCACTACCAATTTGTCTTACTGCCATTTTGTTTAGTGACTGAATCAAGTGCATTATCAAAAATACCAGATGTTTGCTCATTACAGAACAAGGGACATCTGTATCTACCCGAATGATTGTTTTTTCAAAACCAACAGCCAGGAGGGACTACAGAGGACCCTGGCCTATACTCTGCAGTGCTTCCAGAAAATTGGTCTTATTTTGAAACTGCCCAAGTTGAATCTGACCCCAGCTAAAACTGTATTCTTCTACTTAGGGACTATACTAGGCACCACAGTATCTAGATCCTTCTCTGCCCAGGAAGAAATAGATGCCTTAACTATCTTTTTCCAGGATGTGAACCCAAGCATAGAAGTCACAGTCAGGGATTTCCTAACATTCTTAGACTTCATGATTTCTACTTTATTGATTATCACATAGCCTAAACTGCACACAAATAAACTTTTCTGGTTCCTGAAGAACATCTGGGAACAACTCAGCAAATCTCTGTATTGCATCATCCAATTAATAACATGTGGGAAGAAACAAATAGAATGGTGGGTGATACAAGTACTGGGGTGGGAGGGAGCTTCAGACAGCCACAATCACCCCAGACAATACCATATTTAACCTGAGGAGCAAATATTCAGAATCACACTCTATGGGGATCTTGCAGTCTTAGTAGATCAGAAGAAGCGTATCAACATAACAGAAAATATGACAGTTAACCAGGGTCATGGAGTTTTTCAAATTTGTATAGAAGCCAGAGATACAGCATACGATCACAGAGAATGTAGCAATCATGCGATTCATAAACTAACAGGGGGCACTCTCTCCTATCCTCTCTGTATGCTAGCCATGCTGGTGTGGAAGGAAGCTTAAGCAGATGCTCCTGAGTGCTTCCTACATATTTGTATTCTGTGAAACACTGTGGCAGACAGTTTAACCAGAAAAACAGCAGCCCCCCCCCAACAACTGTTGAAAACAGATACATTCCTGCACTTTTCAGTCAGGTGGTGGGGTATTAGTCCTAGACCATTTCTATTTTTTTTTGTTTATTTTTTTGGAGAACACACAGCTGGGTAAATTCTGCTCTAGAGCTCCACAGACAACGTTTGGTATTGGATGCTGTCTCAATAAATTAGGCAGGCCTATTTCTTTACAACTTTCCTCCAACACCCTTAATCCTTAGGGTGATTTAAATGGTAAGGGAGGCCAAGCCAGAAATGATATTTATTGTCCTATTCTAGGCAACAACAAATTCTCAATTCTCTTACAGGTGATAAGGGAGAAACATTAACTGTGAATGCTGAAGCAGTAGAAGTATAGAATGACTAAGTGGATGAATTGCTACCTTATTGTCATCAGTTTTTTGTATTATTACTGTGTGGTATTTCAAAATATTTCCTTTAGATCCAGAATGTGGGTCACCTTATGTTCTTCATGGTATCCCTAGTACACCCAATCAAGACCATGTTTGGATAAACTGCTTGGAAAATTTGAACTTACTACTTTTTAGGCAACTTTATTCAGAGGATAAACTTAAAACTGTGAGTGAAGCTAGAAAGAGGAGACCTAGGAAGTCATACCTAGCAAAGTGGAAGAGATTTCCCTTCTGGTGCCACAAAAGGAACCATGACCAAAATAAAGTGCAGAGGTCCTTTGTTCTGCAGTACCTATCTAACTTAAGCCAGAATATGATCTCCCAATGTGCATTTGTCAGCTATTTCAGCATGTCTGCCTATGGATCCTCCTCTACCCACAAGGATCCTAATCATGCAGCTTCTGAAAGGCATCCTCCATCTTAGACCTCCTTGGAAGAGAGTGACCCTAGCTTGGGATCTCCATTTTGTCTTAGAGAAATTAACAGCTACTACACACATTACATTTCTGATCTGGAAATCTGTACTCATTGTAACCACTGAATCAGCCAGGAGGATTTCAGAACTACAAGCTCTAGTGTGTGTGAAGACCCTTGTTTATGCTTTCACAGATATAGACTGACATTGAGGACTAACCTCTCTTTTATTCCAAAGGTAATAACAAGCATTTCTTTGAATCAAACAATACAACTTCCACTTTTTCCCAGCCTTGAAAACAAAGGGAATGGACTTCACATTCCTTCAATGTGCATATATAATTTATGTTTTACTTGGGTAGAACCAAGGAGATTAGGAAATCTGCCTATTTTCTTTTGCTGATAAAAAATAAAATAACAATTTCAAAACAATTTATTTCTAAACAGTTGGCAAACTGTATTACGTTTTGTTAATATTTTCATAGCAAGAGTCCACCTGGAAAGGTAACTTAGGACTTCCCCTACCAGGGGACAATGAGCATTGCAACTTTTCTTGGGGGGGTGGGCGGACATTTTAAAAGTGGCTACGTAGTGCTCAGTTCATACTTTTTTGCAGGCACTACATGCTGGGTTTAATATCCAGAACTAGGACTTCATTTGCATCAGATATCTTGAGGGGCATGTCCCAGCCTCCTCCACACATTAGTCATTCTGCCCTTCTCCTTTGAGGGGAACTGCTTTGGGATTCCTCCCATTGCTCTGAACTGCAACAGTTGTGGAGTGTTTTCACTGTTACAGTCATATTTCTCTCCCTGTATCCACTCTTATTATGGGGTTATCACTGGCTGCAGAGGTGTCCAAGATCCTTTCCCCCCCTCCATCCTTATATTCTGTCTAGTTGAACTTCTTTTCCCCTTTTGTCACAGTTTCCTGTGAGGACTATATTCTCTGTTCCTGACTGTAACCTCATAAATATATTAGGAGAAGTACCATTTTAAGAGATTACAACGCTTTGAGCCTCAGATGGAGCAGCGATAAACCATACCAGAATGTGCTGATATCAAAACAAAGGTGGGGTCAGATTGGCATGAGCAGGGAAGGAGTCTCAGCTCTGACAATTTAGGACAGACATCAGACTCAGTTTGTAGCAAAGATTCCATTATTCAGGATTGTAATAACAAACACACTTGAACATCTAATTGTATGGTAAGGTGCAGCCACAACTATAGTCCTTGCTAAGGTAGTAACAAATTATTTGTTTGCGTCCTTAATAAACAGACTTCTTATAATTATGTGCTGTGTAGAAGTGATCGTGATCACTTACTGACAGGTTGTAAACTGTCAAATTGTTACCATGGTAATGCCATAACAAGTCAGCACTGTTTAATTAAACCCTTGGTCTGATGGCAATGTACCATATTAGGACAATTCAGCAGTGTGGCTCATGTTATTTTTCAAGGCTCTGTATAATCAGTTTGATCAAGAAATTAATGTATATATTCAAAATAAATCAAGTATGCCCAGTCGCAGGTGCAACACTGATTTCAGTTCTAGAAATGCAAAAATACATGTGGAATATGCATTCTGTATCAGTGTAAAGACATTTAGAAATAAAGCTAAGTGTTATAATTTTTTACAATTTAAAAATCAGTTTATGATAAAAAAAATCTATTTCTAGCCAAGGAAAATTAGGTGATGGTTTTATTTCAGACATACCTGTGATTGTACCATTAGTAATATGCATCAGACACAAAAGGGAACATAAAGCTTTTCCCACAATACTGGCATATCTATCATTAATCTAAAGTAGATAAGGACAAACAGCAGACCCCTGCAAACTCTTGTAGCAGAAATAGACACATTGCTTTAAAGGAAGATTATTAACAATAAATAATAAAAATATTATAATCTTGGGCACAATACAATAATGCTGATATCAGATTAACTTAATTTGACATAATAAATATTTGCTCTCTAAATTTTTACCACCATAAGGCTTGTTTTTACCAGGCTAAGGAGTGGTGATTTATCACTGTGACATAGCAGAAATTCCCTGAGGTCCAAGAGCAGAATAAGTTTTTTTTACATTTATTTAATTGAATTGCACTTCTTAATGCTTATAGTTGTGCTATACAGCTAATCTAGTACATTTTGCATGGTTATAAAGCTTTTTTTTTACTGTTTCACTGCATTGTTGTATTGTTTTATACTGTTTTCACTGTATTTTAATTGCTACATAGCATTTCATTACTTTAATTGCATTTTTATTGAATTACTTAACTGTAAACTGCTTGTTCATACTGAGAGTTTTGTTTTCTGTTTGTGAGTGGTCTATCTGTGCTTTTCTGTGCATTTTCTTTGAGGTTTCTGTGTTCTAGTCAGGTAGCATAGGTTGGCTAGAGGCCTACTGTATCCAGGCCTGGTTGTTTTGCTTGTTGAGTTTCCTGTGTTTCTGGCAGCCATCTTATGCTGGTAGGGGCCTCTCTTCTCTGTTAGTGAGAGTAACAGGGCTACCTGATCTTCTCTAGCATGAGTGATTGGTTGAAAGTGCAAGGGTATAATTTCATCTTCTGGATTCTTCCATCTTTTCTGATATCTAAACCCTGTGTTTGCAGAGTGTTGCACTTGCTTGCTTGTCACGCACTGCTGCTGCACTGTTTTAACCCATTGCTAGGTATCTCAGTTGCATTTTTTCCCTTACTAGCACTCCTGTGTAACTGATGCCCTCCCTTGCAACTACTGCATTGATTTTATGCAGCCCTACTCACAGGTATAAGTACTCCATTCTGATAATACCCAGTGTACCATCCTTGACCTCTCTTCCACAGATTCTGACAACCATGGATGGACAATTCCCTGTGGTTTCTCCTGCTAGTCTGGTTGATATTGGCATCCTGAGACAGTGTAGCAACTGCCTCATGTACACAGACAACCCTCTTCATCTACCACCTAGGAACACAATATGCGAGAGATGCAGTGAAATTAAGAACCTAGAATCCTTGCTGTCTCAATCACAAGCTAGTATGTCTGGCACTGAGAAGGTTGTCTGCACAAACACCACACCTCTAACAACACCCACACCTGTACAGTACATTCCTACATATGTGGAGGTTCTCAACAAAAAACATACCTAAACAAAAGAGACCTCTGAGGCAAAAGCACACAATCACATCAGAACCCACCACACCAAACATCACACATAGTACACATGCCTGTCTCTCACCGCCTCTGAGGCCCAGCCACAAACCCAAAATACTAGTCATAGGAGAGTCATGAGACACAGAGATGTGCCCCTCAAAAGGCTAAACAAGGGGAAAGTCACGGTAAGTTGCTTGTTAGGTATTAGAATCCACCATATCACTCACACACTCAAGTCTGTCAACAACAGGTACTGTTATGACTCTGTCATAGTCCATGCTGGTGTGAATGACTTGAGACGTACCTCTCTGGACTATATGAAGAGAGACATGATTGAGTTCGCTGAATATGTGTCCCTAGCCTTAAACAGCATCTACCATCACCCAGAATGATGCCTCAATACAAAGAGAAAATGAATGAGTTTAACAATTGGCTTAGTTTCTGGTGTCATTCCAAGGCGATCCGGTACCTGACAGCCTGGGAGGACATGACTGTCAGACTACGATGCTTTGTCAGAGATGGCCTTCATCTGTCTCCCCTGGGCTTCGGAATTCTGGCAAATGCTCGTACCTACCCCATAGTGCCTTTTTTACGCAAAGTCATGAGGACAAAATTGCCAACATGAAAAATTCTTCAAAACGAAATTTAAAGTTCATGCTGCTAAACGCTAGGAGTCTTAACATGAAACTGCACTCATTTCAAGCATTCCTCTCCCTGGAAGATGCTGACATTTGTACAGTCACTGAAACCTGGTTCAAAGTTGTGGACAGCACCCCATCCTTACCAGGTTACTTGCCCTGCCATGCTTTCAGATCCCAAATGGAGGGCTACAAAGCCAAAGGAGGTTTAGTTTCAACATTTATCAAAGACATACACACCTCCAGGCTGATCAAACAGTATGATGCACAGGAGACACTCCAGGTGCAGTTAACTTTTGGCAAAACATGCATTCAAATAATAACTAGCTACAGACCCTCAACCATGACTCAGGAGGTCCACTCCATCTATCTGGACATACTTGAATACATCAAGATTCAACCCTCTACCCTGATCCTGGGTGACTTTAACTACCCAGCCATAGAGTGGAAGACCTATTCTAGTTCAAACATGAATGCCCAAAGATTCCTCAACTTTCTCACTGCCAATGCATTGGATCAGCTGGTCAACACCCCCACAACAGGTGAAAATATCCTGGACCTGGTACTAACCAACATAAGTAGCCACTGTAGCACCCCTACAGTATCATCCTCCTTGGTAAGATCCAACCATAAAGCAATCACTTTCGAAGTCACCACCTCCCCTGACCCCCCCCCCCCCCTGCTAGGAGCAAACAAAAAAAATTTCCAAAGCTGACTACAACCTCCTGAGTGCATGTATAAGCAGCTTCACAGCCACCATTCCTTCAGTTGGAAAAAGCACCTGCCCCTCTCCCCTCATCATAAGGTAGCAGGTCATTAATGCCCTTTCAAAGGCAAAAAATACAGCCTCCATGGGATCCAACAACATCCCTGGTTGTGTCCTACATGAACTCAGGCAAGAGATCCAAGCACCACTAGGCACCCTATTTAACCAAAGCCGATGCACCGTCTTCATTCCAGCAGAATGGAAGGCAGCCACTGTCATCCCTCTACACAAAGATGGAGCATCCACCAACCCAAGCAATTATAGCCCCATCAGCCTAACTAGCTGATCTGCAAGGCCATGGAACACATTATCATGGACCTTATAAACAAGGACATTGGCAACCGCCAAACACTTGATCCCACACAATTTGTTTTTTTTCAAAGGGAGATAATGCCTGTTAAAGTTGGTTGCCTTCTTCAAAACAGTCACCAAAGCCATGGATGAGTGGAAGACAGTGCACACTTCCTAGCTTGACCTAGCTTGACCTAGCCAAAGCCTTTGACACTATTTCCCACTTGGGCATAATAGATAAACTCTCCCAGCTAGGCATCAACCCTTACATTACCAGATGGGTAGCTAACTCACTCACTGATAGAACCCACTCAGTCAAACTAGGTGAAGTCACCTATAGTAGTAGGCCTGTAACAAGCGGCATACCTGAAGGATCGGTCTTATGGCCTCTACTGTTTGGGATACACTTTTCTGAGGTGCAAGCCAAAACCAGTGGTCTGTGGCTGATCAGGTTTACAGATGACTGCAAGCTGGGCACTGTCATAAATTGCCCTAGTGATGTGAACATCCTCCAAGAAGGCATTACTCAAACTAATGACTGCTGCCAGAAGCATGGCCTCAAACTGACTGCCATGACATGCATCATTATCCCCTTTGGTGAAAATGACATCCCCACTAATTATCACATTAATAACAATGTACTAAGCATGCAATAAGTTGTGAGGGACTTGGACACCCAGACTGATAGCAATCTGACTTTTGACCACCACGTTGCCTCCGTTGTACGGAAGGCTTTTTACATGGCACACCTCATAAGTAAGGATATTTCATCCAGGAACAAGGAGGTCATAACATCCCTGTACTCCTTTCTTATCAAACTCATTATCGAGTACAATGCCCCCTATGGCATGTACCTTGCCAAGCACATACAGCAGCTGGAGATACCACAGAGGTTCTTGACCAGGAAAATCCAGGTGTCAAACACCTATCCTATACAGATAGCCTAAAAGCCCTGTCTCTTTACTCAGTCTCATAGAGACTGCTCAGAGGTGACCTGTGTCTGGCATACAAGGCCATCTCAGACTCAGCCTTGATGGAGTTACTGCATATCTATAAGTCATACTCCACTCACGCAACCCGCATGCAAAGTCTTAACCTGGTGTGTGACATTAATAGAACTTGTTGGCAGGATAGATTTGTGTCCCAGTGACTCCCCCATCTGTTGAATAGACTCCCTCTAAATGTCAAGCAGAGTACCTCACTAGCCCTCTTTAAGAGGAACCTGGACAACTAGATGGGAAACAGAAAAAAATACCCCTGGGATCCCACCTGTGCCCTTGCTGGACAGGGAAAACAGGTGCTGACTTTGTGGGAACATGGGTAAAATTCTTGGCTAGGCTTATAAGGGCCACTGGGCCAATAGCCTAGTATCATCCTATGCACCTATGAACCTATGATAAAGTCAAATATATGAAACTAGAGTGCATTTTTCACATCAGCGTTTGTAACATGCAGTCCATCTGATATTAAGGTTTGACTAACAACACGTGATGAAATGATTCCTTTCGGGAAGTAATAGGAGTAAGAAACATACAAGAGACTTTCCAGTCTAACGATTCTTATATAAGCATGAAGAGAGATTAGCAAGAGATTGAAATGAGGGGTTATAACCACTACAAGTTACCTTTGTTAGATAATGTCTGGTAAAAACTGTGATTCCTTTACCAAAATAATATTTGGCTACACAGTATGCTGTGTGCCTATTGTGCCCTGGCATCCTATGAAAAGTATATTTGCCTTACATGCATGCCATGTGTCTAGTATTGCAACTATAACACAATAATTGAACTATTTGCAATAGCAATTTTTATTGTTTTCTGTTTCAGACTGGATGGTGGAATGTAATTTATGCTAGATCTCTAATACTTTTCCTGATTTACTACTGCAGGCACATTTTGACTGAGACAACTGTTTATAGGTTAACCTCAGGTGAAAAATAATTAACATAAAACTGTACATATTTTAGTGGGGTTTCTAATTATCCTGATACATGATGTTTATCAATAATTTCTTTATATTATCTCTTTAAGAAAGAATAATTCTAAAATGAACGTATTTAAAAGATGCGTCCCATTACAATAAGTGGTACCTTCACTGAGTCTCTAAAATAGTAGCAATCATAGGTTCATAGGTTCATAGGTTTATACTAGGCTATCTGCCCGAGCTATACCCATTGCTGTCACAATAGAAGAGTGACACTTTGAAGGTAATCCCTGGAGGTATATCTGCTCTCTCCATCCATTGGTGAGATTTCTTGAACAAGGCCAGCGAGGTGCTCTGCCTCACATGTACGGGATTTCAATGGCTTTTTCAAGAAGTCAAACCAAGTTTAAAAGGCATGATCTGCCTTTTGGACAAAGCCAACTGTTGCTGGATCAAAGTCTGCAAATTCCTATGTCTTTATTTATGAGGTCCATTATGATTCTCTCCCATGGCTTTCAGATAAGGTTTGTCAGGCTAATGGGCCGTAATTTCTTATGATCTTTTCTGTCTTTGAGTCTTTGATTTTTTTCTCCTTCTCTTTAGTTTTTTATTCTTTTATTTTGACTCTTAGTTACTTTTTTAGTTTTCAAGTATCTTGATTTATTTTGAAAAGATTTTATTGTAGAGTTTGTTTTGTGTGTGGCTTCTTTGTTTTGGTACTAGCTTCTTTGGGTGCTTTGAGTCTTTGTTTGTTTTTGATTGCCTTATCCATGCAGTCCCTTTAAGAGTCTTGTGATTGCGGGTGCTGGTAGTCAGCTGCTGGTGCTTTTGAGAGGTGCTTTAAGAGCTTCCACACTAAGTGGGAGAGCCTTCACACTAGTGTTTAGAAGACCAGCTGTTTCTTTTGAACAGTTCTTTACTGTGGTCTTTTTTATTTCAGGTTTTTCTGGGATGTGGATCTGTTTGTGTTAGATTAAGGATTGGTGACTTGAGAATCTGCACCAATTGTTGGGTGTGGTGTTGAACATTGTGCTCCCATGTTCGTGATGATGAGATATTGTATGGATCTCTTGTGGTATAGTAGACTGATTTTCATTTGCATTTGAGTTGTGTTTAGACTATTTAGTTTGGGCTTTTTGAGTTTTTTGGTTCTATAGAGGTGTTTAGGGTATGTGGTGTTTGAGTCACCATTAGTATGATGGTTTTTGGTGATACAGTGTTTGTTTTGGTGTTATGTTTGTGTGTTTTAGTGGTTCTAGAGTTGTGAAGGTGTTTTGTACCTTGTGAGGGGCAGAGCAGTCCCTGCTATGGTTAATTGCACATGGATGGTCTGCGATGCATTAATTGCCTGTGGATGGTCTCCGTGGGTGTCCAGGTCCTTGGTGTGTCCCCCTCCTTAATGAATGTTTGCTTCCTTGGATTAGCATGATTCTTTTTTGGGGAGGAGGATTGGGGCCGCTTGGCGCCTTGAACCAGCTCTCATTGCTAGCCTGGCCTACAGACATCGATATTCTGTACCAGGTTCTCCATACTGATGCTGAGCCTTTGAAGTGCATTTTGAGATTGAGATTTGCCTTAGTTTTTGTTTTTTGCTTTTTTTGTGGTTTTTGTTTAGGTTTTGGGTTTTTTTGCCTTTTTTAAAAAGAGGCACGCACCTAAAAGGGGAGCCCTTTGCCAAAATATCCGGAGGATATCCGAGGAATCAAGGTTGATGCAGAAATAGGTCAGCCCGGTAGTTGTCCAGCCAGGCCCAGCCAAGGCAGACATGGACGGAGATCCTTTGAATGACACACCAGTGTTTAAATTTAAAGCTGATCAATCATCATCTCTCCTGTATTTGTGCATCACTCTTGGTGAAGGTAGGATACTGCTCAAGGTCAGGGTCATACCTGCCTGGGCTACATAGTCAGAGGACTATGGACCAGTCACTGGCCTGTCCTTAAGTGACTTTTGGCCTTGACAGCTGTGACTGTCTATGTTGCAGGTGTTGTGTTCTGAGTGTGTGGTTTGTTGGTTGTGTTGGTGGTAGTTGTTTGGGTGCCTCTGCTTTGGTGGCTGATTTTTGCCTCTTTTTGATCAAATTGTTTTGTGTGTTTAGTATGATTTTTTGTGTGTTGTGTGAGTATGTGAGACGGCTGGGTCTATAGTGACTGTGGTAAGTGTGTGTGGTAACCTTCTCCTTTGGAGATCAAGTTGGGGAGGAAGAGGTGGTAATAGAAAAGGCTGATTAGATCAGTTAGATAGTTCGTAGGAATTTAAATGATCTTTTAGTTACCGCGCTGCCTATTGGATCGATTAATTATGGATTCGCCTAAGGTCAGTTTTGAGGAGGCTGCTTTTGGTTTCGTTGGAGGGAGCTGGAAAGACCTGCCAGGCCCACCAAAAACTGGACCAACTATCCGTCTAAATCTGAAACCTCAAACACCAATTTGCAGGACTGGTTCTCCACCCCACCACTTCTTTTGGTTAGCGGAATATCACACCTCCTGGACAAGAGCAAGACAAGCACTACAACTGGTGAAACAAGGGTTGCAGTACACAACAACAAGAAACTGACTAAACTAGTAAAGCAGGAAAACAAGAGATATTTTTCTTTTTTTTTTTTTAAGAAGAAGAGGCAGGTTTTTTTACAGCAAACACTTAAGACAAATGGTTGTTTCAGCTTACACAGAAATAATGCTGAATCAGCTACTACAGCTACAGCTTAACAAAGAAAATGCTACAAATACAAGTCAAATAGTAACAAGTAAAAACAGCTTCAGTGTAATAGAGAAAAAGTACTAAATAAAACAGCTAGGAGTGTAACAGAAGGCAAAACAAACAAAAATTAGGTATTCAGATGTGAAAAGCAAAAAATATATACTTGTGTAAGAAGAGTAGTCCCTCCCTCATCCAGACAGCAGTGTTCCCCTCTCCTCCCACAAATAGACCTAAAATCTAACACAGTAAAATAAACTACATGAAAGCCAAGTAAAAATACACTAATACACACTTAGAAGCTCAGACACTCAATCAGCAGTTCCATGTTCTGTGCCTGTGAAGCTGCCTCTGCCTGCCATCCTGCCCACCACCAATCCCACTAAAAACCTCTAGCCAAAACAAGCCCAAGTGCTTAATGCAACTAAAAAATTAGAAATAAGATACACTTTAATCAAGTTACTACCAGCATGTATTTTCTAACTATTTTAATAAACTATTAATGGAACAATATAGTCCTATGTGCTTCTCTAAACATAACAATGGCAGTAGCTTTGAATCAGCATGTTTCTGTTTCCTAAACATCGCTGAGAATTTTTTCTCAGATACATTCACATCAATTTATTTTATGGTACTTTGAAAAATGGTTGTAACATCTGACTGCAAATGCTTTTTCCGTACTACTTTAGGGTTTAAGAAGCACACTTTAACATTACATGGAAATAGCTAAAGCTACAGCTTGTACTGTTCCATACATTATCCATATACGCCAGGAATCGATCGTGGGTAAATCAATAATTATGCATTATATAGTTTCACTTGGGTTTTTGCTCCGTTGCAATGCCTTTCATAGTTTGAATTTCACTCATAAGTAGGAAATCACCTAAATTATCTAATCACTATTACAGCATTTGAAATAGATTTTATGTCACCTTAAATTGATTTTTTATAATTACTATTTTAAGAGGATCTTCTATAGTTATACATGGAACTATTATTTTCTATTATCTAAGAATGCACATATTTTCCTGTCTTTACCAAATATGTGTATCTACAAACACATACACAAAGATATATATGCGCGCACGTGTGCACACACACACACACACACACACACACACACACACACACACACACACACACACACACACACACCTTTACAAGCATCTTTTGTTTATGGATATTTTACAACATATAAAGTATATGTTTCAAAGCATCAAAACCGACAGAATGAAGTTCTGTCAGGGATTTTCATTCTAACTTTGCAGTTGTCATCCCCAGCCTTTTGTGTACCTCCTATAAAGTCTCTTGAGGCAGTCACTGTATCACATGCATATTCATGACACATGCAGCCTGTCATACATGTTTCATAGTATCATACCACTGCAGCCTAAGAGCTACATCCCTCCTCACTCCTATTAACATTACAAGTCATGTATAATGAGAGAAAACACGGTACACTTAGGAGGGGTATAATTCTGAAATAGTGCTTGCTTGGGTGTGTTGCTTCATTTAGCACCTGATTGAATTTCACTGGTGATGGAAGTCAGAAAGGTCTTGAGTGGTCTGCAAGATGTAATATTAGATGAATGGAAGGCCTAATGGAGTAGAAGAGTTTTTCATCCATTAAATATTTTAATATAAGCCAGTTTCCAAACTTCTAATGTTGTGAAATAAACCATTTTATAATCATGTTTGTAAACACTATACTTTTGAATTAATATCCTTTTCCGTACTGAGAATATTTTTTACTAAGAATGTGCCTATGTTTTGAGATCATGACACGTTTTAGTTCATATATACTAT
The DNA here is from genome assembly GCF_019279795.1 of Protopterus annectens. Classification (NCBI taxonomy): domain Eukaryota; kingdom Metazoa; phylum Chordata; order Ceratodontiformes; family Protopteridae; genus Protopterus; species Protopterus annectens. The sequence goes on from NC_056728.1 coordinate 1,361,901,516, forward strand.
AAAAAATGCATCATACCACAGACGCATAGAGCTGCTGAGGTTCAGCCTGACAAAGTTGCAGGCAAACCCATCAAATTCTATAATATTCTGCTTCTCAAACCAATGTACAGTATCTCAGGAGGGATGGACTTACTGTTGGTTACTGAAAAACCCTAACCCATTACATGCAGCTCTTACCAGAGATGAGGATCAAACCTTGCACCTGGAAAGCAAATGCCTTAACCATTGTGCCAGCTGGCCTTTCAGGAATCACTGTACCTATTAACATCAAACCCAAGGCATTGACTGTAACAAAAATTGCCAAGACAGTCCCCTGAAGTTGTAGAGTACTACCATGAGTCTTATATTTAACATAAATGAATATTGTTATCCCACATGCTGACCTCTGACCTTCACTTGCCACAGAGTGGGCCTAACATTTATTGTATCACTAAACATAATATATAGCAATCACTCACTCCTAAGCACAAATCTAACACAAACCGTAAAAGCAATCTCATCAGTTAGGACTAGGGCTAGTATTATGGCTGGGGTTGTTAAGATGCAGTTTGTGAATGAGGACTGCATTGGATCTGGGATACATTGTAAAGTCCAAGCTATTCTTTACCTGGCGGGTTATTTTCACCTCATATTTGGCTTTGGTTGATTTGATCAGGGTTTAGAGTTCCTTTTTTTAGCTTAGCAACAGCATTTTTGGTATCTTGAGAGTTCAAATTATTTTTGTATGCAGTGAGTTTCTTTTATTATAGAGCATAATTATATTAGGATTCTATCACAGGGGTTTGTTTTTGAATGTGGAATTGTATTTATTTCTGAGGTAAGCAGCTGTATCTATGCAGCTATTTACATATGCTTAGAATTTGGCAGTAAGGGATTTTACATAAGCAGTGGGGTTGTCAAGATAGAAGGACTTTTGACTTTAGTCAGGTCATCACCCAGTCTTAGTGAATTAGAGTTTATAATCTTTGGATAATAAGATATTGGAAGTTGTTTCAGGCTTCAGTCTTATGGTGAATGTGGCTGATTTATGATCTGTTTTAACCATGGAAGAAGTTATAACTGGTACGGAGCAAAGCTGACATAATGCTAAGGACCACCAGGATTTTGTCACCCCTGGTTGTGGTGCTAACTTGTCCAGAGAAGGAATTTCTGGGCTTCTATGTTTGTGTATATATTAAACATTCCAGTTTGTTGAGGAGTAATTGAAGTCTCCAAGAAGAGTAGTTCTTACCTTACTACACAGGGACTCAATACTAGTTATGTAGGAGATGTGGGCCGAAGGGAACATAGAGGGTATCCCATAGTTAGTTATGATATGATAATGGGTTCTGAAGAAGTCTGTAGATTACAGATGAAAGCGCTTAACCAGATGATTTGTTTGTATATGTGTAGAAACCAGATGATTCGTTTTTAACTGTGTGAATTATATTTTATTGAAGAAATCTTCTCTGTTCGAGCTGTGCCCTATTTTGGGTAGCCAGTACCAGCATCTACTTTTACATTTCAATGATAATGGGTTTTGTTAATAAGTTGGGCATGCAGTTGTTCCAGGTTGTGTTCTTATTTAATGAGTCTTGACATTAAATGTTTTTAAGAATATGGAGATAGAACCACTTTTTTTAGTGCCTCTGTCTAATGTGATGGGCCTGAACATGTGATAGGCATTGTAACACCGCACTTCATTGGTCTTGAGGCACATCTCTGTGATGATGCATAAATAAATGTTTTCCAGAGGAAATTAGTGCTTGTAAGAAGTGGAGATTTTTTGTTAAGGCTCCTAGCACTGAACAGCAATGCCATAATATTATTAATATTATCCTTAACGTTAAAAGCTTTAGAAGACTGAAATAGAGTACAAAAGGAGTCTATTTCAGTGTATTAAATGGCTGCATTGTTGAAACCCATATAGCTGAGACCATATGATAGACAATTCAGTCCATTGAATCATTCTGACTGAGATCACGGTACAGTGGGGATCAGTGAATTTGCCATTTTCCCCACTGTAATGCGCTCTCGGAGTTGGTATATAGGCTCATAGGAGATTACTAGACTGTCAACCCAGAGGTCATTTTAAACCTAGCTGCTTTAACCCAATGTAATACCATAAGGCACTAGTCAGTACCCAAAATTACATTTAGTGATGGCTGCCCATGTCCAGGAGTGTTGTTGGCATTATTGCTGGTAAGAATTTATGGTGCCCCATCCACTCATCCAGGTTCCTCTTGAACAGTGTTATAGAGGTGCTATAATTAGCAGGGGAGTTGTGTGGTGTAGGAGGATTGCCACCCTGCAAGACATTGTTTCTGTTGCTTGTGGGTGTTGTTGGGGTTTATGTTTTTTTTTGTCAGTGGACTGAATTGTCAGCCATATGGTCTCGACCATATTGGATTAGACAATTTGGCCATTAAGTACTTTGAAATAGATCCTAAAAAAGGACTACGGGGGTGCATGAGAACTTAGCAAATATGTGAAAGCTATGGAGATGAGGTGCAGGCCATCCAAGGCAAATCAGTTAGAAATGTCTACCATCTCCTCCCAAGCTGATATATATTTTAATCCCTTTTAATAACGCCAGAAGCTAAGCCAAATGTTGAAAATGTGTTTGTATTGTAGTATCATTCTTGGTGATGGTATAATACTGTTCAAAGCTAACACTAATCACAGACACATATTATAAGAGCTCGATCATGTCCCTCATCATACCCAGGCCATCATGTCTCAAGTCATTTATAGCCATGTGTAGTATGACTGTATCATATGTGTACTTGTGATGCAAGGACTTGAGTGCTTGCATGATGTGATTAATCTGGGCGACCGATAAGCAAATGACAGTGAACCTCTCCTTGCACAGGATGGTGTGTGGTGCATTGGCATGTCTCACTATAGAGATACTTATGACTAGGATATTTTATTGTGTAAAGGGTTGCCTTATGGGTTTTTGAACTGAGTCAAAAAGATTCTTAGAGATGTATGTTCCATGGTGGGCGATGCCTGTATTATATGTTTATGTAGTTGCCAAGGGCACTTGTTTCTTAGATTACTTTCAGGAGGCTTTTGTAGTTTAGATAGGTTACTTTTAAGAGCTTCAGCATATGTAGTTTCATGTGTTTGGTCTCAGCTGTGTGTTATGATCATGAGGCTTAGTGATGATTTACTGGAAGTGCTACATGTCTAAAACAATCTGCACAAGAAAAGCAATGTGTCACCTAGCATAAATCAATATATCTAAAACAAGCATTCCTAGACACTTACCCTCTGTAATTATCTGGCCCAGAACTGCCTTAAAACAAACAAAAGTTGCGAACTAATCTGACTGTGACTCACCAAAAAGGGTTTAATATCAATAATTAGACCACTTAAATTGCAAAATGCAGTAGCAATTACTCACTAACTAGTTGCTACTATAGATTTAAAGACCTGCTCTGGAATTCATGAATAATCATGTAGGCTTCCTTATGGGACATTTCTGACTATGTGTGCTGTGTATGTGATACTATTTTTTGACCAGATTAAACATGTGAAAAATGGGTTGATAGGAAAGTGGTGAAAAGGTGGGCAAGCAGAGGGGAGGACACAGGGGAAAGAACTGAGAAATGTGCAGGAAGGAAGTGGGAGAGAAAATTAGCTTTCCACTTCCTTACAAGATAAATGGTGACATGCAGCCAGAATTTGTTAATTTTGGACTGTCACCACACCATGGGTAGGTGACAACAGCAGAATAATGTTGTATAGCAAATTGAACCAAATCAAGTGAGTCAAGAAGACCCATAGGTGAAGTGGAGAGCTATGGATAGGTCATTATATTTTTGTGGGCCAGGTGCCCATGTTTTACTTTTTTTCCTTTAAAAGAATGAGGAATGTTCGGGAAGGGGTTTAAGAATGTGAAGGTCAGGCAGGAAGGTTAGGTGAAGAAGCAGGTGCAACCATACAGGACAAATAAGACAGACAAGGATAGTGATGAACACAAAATGTTGGGGGAACACCATGTTTGAGGATAGGCAGGGGTCATCAGAGGTGCACCCGTATCTGACATGAGAACAGTGAGAATCTAGTCCTCACCCTCAGAACTGTTGTCACTGTCTCTTGTCTCAGTTTCCTGTGTCAGTGCTTAATGTAGCATTATCTTGGCAATGTGACAAAGTACCTTTTCGACACAGCTGATTCAAACTCCGAGGCCCCTTTCCTTAATACCCTCCACCACCCCTGTTATCTCTTTGTGTGTGGCAAAATCACCACCTCCACTAATACTACTACTCCTGGATGGTCCCAGTGCACCAGTTGCCAAGTCACAGCTACCTGATGTGGATGGGGTAGGTATGGCAGGGGCTGTGTAAGCAGTGCTGATATCTTGGGATCCTACTGTCAGTGCTATAGGAGGCACACTGAATAACATTTTTCACTCTTAAGCAGATAAGCTTGATTGCATGATAGTTGCCTCTTAGCAGGTGGCAAGGGCATATTGTGCATGCCTATGTCTGCTGAATAACTCTGCAATTAGAGGTTTCCTTCAGATTTCTTGTCTGTATGTGTAAGGGGTGCTCGCCCTGCCTGTGGTCCAGGAATGTGTGGTCCTGGCCCTTGCTGTCCCTGTTGCAGCTGTTTCCTCAAGATGATATTGTGCAACATGACACATACTGTGAGAATTTCTGCACAGGTGCCTGGGTCATACTGCAGGGCATCCCCCTCATGTGTTTAGGCAGTGGAACAGTGACCTCAGTGAGCCAAACACATGATCTGTGATATTTCTAGTTTGAGTATGGGCATCGTTGAATCCTTCTTATGTGGCGGTTTGTGCATTTCTGATGGGTGTCATGAGCCACAGTTCCAATGCATAACCTGCATCACCCAGTAGATGGCCTTGTGGAACATCACCCGTAGCAAACCTTACCTAAAGCTGTGAGGTGTGCCATATGTGTGAGTCATGATAACTGCCTGGATTGCCTGCACAGACACTGAGGATGATCCCTAGAGCATTACAGACAACTTGATAGTTGATTGATTGGAACTCCTTCCTGTTGATGAACGTCCTTCCCTGTTCCCTAGGTGGGGCTTGGATTTCTATGTGAGTGTAGTTTGTGGTTTCCCAGGACTTCAGAGAAGTGTGCTACAGCATAGAATTCCTGCATTGCTTTTGCTCAATCCTCTAGTGTAGCATTTAGATATTGATGAAATATTCTAGAAGCTGAGGCCTGTGACACCCCTAGTATGTCCCCTGTGGGTCTTTGGAATGTACCAGTATCTAATATCCTTAACGCTACACATACCTTAGTTTCCATTGGTATAAATTCTCCTCGATTTCTCCTGCATCTGAAGTTGGGGTGGCAGAAGTTGCAGATTTCCTATAGTGTTTCTCTATCAACCCTATATCACGCTATTTCAATATCATGCAATCTATAATATGTTAAATGAGTTCTGAACACCCTTCTTCTCCTTGGATGAGGTCTATCTGCAGCATCAGCAGCATAAACTTGAGCCTGTTACACATGCACATGCAAGAAAGCAGGACCAGCCCCTAACATTGCTTTTTTTTATAAGTGTGGCTGTATTCCAATAGATTCTGGCATTCATAGCAAAGGGCTACACCATCTCTACACATTTACTTTATAGTTTCCTGAATGTCTCCACCATACTGGATTGCGTCATGCATGTAATTCAACTGCTGTATGTTTTAATTATCATACTGTGCTGTTTAGCTTTGTTTGGCAGCTCTACACAATGTGTAGAGCCATTTAACGAATACAGGGATGATTGGGACTGGGGAATCTTATCTTGAATGGAATTTACTGATTGGGGTGTCCTGCCATTAGAGGTTTAGTGCCATCTTCACCTATGAGAATAGGTGGCAGAGTACTGTACACCTCCTGACTCAAATGAGGGCTGTGTGTTTTGTGTAAGCTCACCCTATGGCCTCCCAGGTATGTATCCTCCCTAACTAGGGGTAGCACTGCCCATTTGGGTAGTGATGGATCCACTTGAAATCCTCTGCATGGAGGTGCACATGGAAGCCGTAGGTGCCCCATGTGTGGTCAAAACTGTAGCAACTGTTTGATGCATTTGTAACAAGCAGTCTTCTCCAGTTTAAAAGGGGAAAAAAAGATTTTTTATAGTAAATCCTTTGGGGCTGTAGTGCTCCATGAATGGTAAAAATGGTAGCAACTGCTATAGTTTAAAGGAAGAAATTAACTAAAATGTGAGTGTTGTAGCATTACGTGCATGGTATAAACTGTACCTTCTGCTTGTTGCATACTGTATGTAGCAAGCTGTTTGCTATAGTTTAAAAGAAAAACATGTTTTCTTTAACTGAAACCTGAGCGCTGGAGTGCTCTGTACATGGTAGATTGCTACAGTTTAAAAATGAAACTGGCAGATTCAGTAAACTCTGTGCAGGCTGTACGCAGAGAATACACAAAGTTTACGTGTTAGCACTACAGTGGACACTGCTTGTCAATGCATATTAATGAGGTGTGGTGCACCTAAGCTAGGTTTCGTGACTCACAACAGTGTTGCTATCTGCAAAACCTTGTAAATGAATGCAGATAGCAATCTCGTATAAAGCAGAGCACCTAGGGTGCGCAGATTTGTGTAGAATGCCATAATGATCCTCAGGGCATTACAAATAGCTGCCATTCTTTTCCTGCAACACATCTGCACAGAGGCCAATTTAATGAGAGGACAAATAACTAGTAATAGGGACATATTTGACATATATGTCACATAGGAATGTATTAGAATGTAACACTCTCAACCTCTTAGAGCAAGAAATGTGGATAAAGCCATAAAATGGTGGTTCAAAGGGCCAGAAATTGGGACAGATGTTTAATATTGCACTTCCAAACTTAAGAAGTTGAATATATAGGTTGCACATTAGCATGAATATGAAGTTTGAAACTGAAATGTCAATCATCACTTTCTAACTGCACTCTGCAATGACATGCCAATGATTTGCCAGGAAAAATGCTATGAGGAAAAGATCACAAATATGAGACAAAACTCCACATTCTGCACAGATCAGGACAGCTGAGAGGGATGCACTCAAATGTTTGTATCATTGAATCACATCAGTCCAGAGATCATCCCAGTGATATGACAGAAAGCCACATATTTGGACATCCTGAGAATATTTGGACAGTTGAGAGATCTGAATGTGAAGTATATAGTCTAAACACAGTACAGGACAGTGCACCTATAGTGCAGAGTATTGTGATGTCCCATTGCTGGCATATTGTCCTGAAGCTGTGTTAATGATGAATAACAGGGCATGGGACTGCCATGTAAAATGGTCACTCAGAGAAAGTGTGTGTATTGAATAGTGACACACAGATAAAGTGCAGAAATGAACACAAAGAAAGAGTACAGGTGAAACTCCTGCATGCACAGCAGAGGAGGGCATGTCAATGGAAGATGGTTGCAGCAGCAACACCAAGCACGTATCTATATGGTACAATATGGACTGTACAGTGAAAATGTGTTGTCTGTGACTGTCACACAAGGTGATATAACAATGGAGTTGTGTGTGTGAGATAAGCATCCTTACATGAATAATGCAAAGGTCATCTATCAGGGATCTAGCATACAATTGGGGTAGGGTGCATATTGGGAAGCTGTAAAAACTTTTAAAACCTCAATATGATTGTACTCACAGCAAAGGTCTCCAGCAAGGTGGTCACAGGTAAAGAATCATACAAACATTACAAGAACCAACCACAATCATGGACAATATTAGAACAATACTGGCACTAATCCCTTGCCTGTGACATAAAATATGTGATGGGGAGTGATAACAGATGAGCCTGCACACACACACACACACACACACACACACACACACACACACACACACACACACACACACATACTTGACAACTATTATGATATGCCCACACTCTATGAGGGTAACCACTCACACTGTTCTGGTACTATAATATATGCAGGAGATGTTAAAAGGGCCACTGCTATACCTGTATGTGACAGTATGGTCAATAAAGGCTAGTTGCCTTATGTGCATGGCACATATCTATGGCACAATCCACATTTCAAGAATGATATAAATGCCATTAATGTTGTCAAACACTTATGTATGCAGTGTGTGGATAAACTGAACAGGTAGCACATGTGCATCTGGTGTAACAACTCTCTAAGGCCAAGAACACTGCATCATGGGCCCAGGCAAATTCCCAGGATACCTTCTAAATAGCATGAAACATCACCTATCAGGCCATCTGGAATTAATATTTAACTGTAGCTTCCAAACATGCTTCATGCATCATGAATGGAGAAAAGCAACAGTCATCCCTCTGCACAAAGGTGGGCCATCTACCATACATCTCAACCTCTTAGAGACAGAAATCTAGACAGAGCCATAAATAATAGTGGAACAAAGGCCCAGAAATAGGGACAAATTTTAAATATTGCTCTTTCAAACATAGAAAGTTGATAAAATAACAGGTTTTGCATTAGCATGAATGTTCTTAAGGACATGAAGTCTGAAACACAATTGTCATTATTTTCTAACTTCAGTCTTTAATAATGTACCACTAATTTGTCAGAAAACCACAATTTTATGAAAAACGGACCAAGAATATGACACCAAAATCTGGACATTTTGCAAAAATCTGTACAGTTGAGAGGTATACCATCTACAGACCCTGGGTACTACAGAACATAAGTCTCACTAGTCTTATATGTAAAGTCATGGAAAGAATTATCATGGGAATGATCAACAGTGATATACTAAACCTCCAGACACTGGACCCAACCCAGTTTGGTTTTGTCAAGGGCAGGTCATGCCTACTCAACCTGGTGGACTTCTTTGAGAAGGTCACCAAAGCAATGGATGAGGGTAAAATCATTCACAGTGCCTCACTGCCTACATTGACATGGCCAAGGAATTTGACACAATAACCCACTCAGGCATTGTTGACAAACTCAAGAGGTTGTGTACAAACCTGTATGTCAACCGGTGGAAGGCCAACTGGCTCAGAGACAGGACCCAGGAAGTTAGAATTGGGGAGTCCACCTCTACAAAGAGGCCAATCACAAGTGGAGTCCCTCAGGGATCTGTCTTTGGACCACTCCTTTTTGGCATTTGCTTCTCTGAATTTAAGGCCAATGTCAATGTTTTTTGGCTGACTAAATTTGGAGATGGTTGCAAATTAGGAGCTGTCATCGAATCCCACACTGACACAAATGTTCTCCAGGAAGGGCTGACACAGACAAGCAACTGGTGTCAGAGTCATGGACTAAAACTAAATGCCAAGAAATGTATAATAGTATCCTTTGGGAAGTCATCCATCCCTGTTAACTATCATATTGACAACATACCCCTTAGAGTTGACTCAGTAGCCAGGGACTTAGGAACACAGATTGACAGTAATCTAGCCTTTGACCATCACATGAATACAGTAGTGAGGAAATCATTCTATGTTGCGCAACTTATAAACAAAGGTATGGCATTTAAATCCAAGAAAGTCATTGTTCCACTGTATTTGGCATTCATCAGACCTGTCATTGAGAACAATGCCACTTTTGGTATGTACCTGACCAGGCATATCCAGCAATTGGAATGTCCACAGAGGTCCCTTACTAAAGAAATACAGGGCATAAGTAAAATGTCCTATGCAGACCTCCTAAAGGCTCTATGCTTGTATTCTGTCTCCTGCAAGCTTTTGAGGGGGCAACTATGCCTGGCATACAGGGCATTGTCAGACTCCACTCTGATGGACTTCCTGCATATCCACAAAAACAAACTGCACCAGAATTACCTGTTCTAAAGACTTAAACATTGCCTGTGATATAAATAGTACCTGCTGAAGAGACAGGTATGTATCCCAGAGACTACCCCATCTCTGGAACAGGCTTCCCATCCATGTGAAGCAGATTTCCTCCATAACCCAATTCAAGTGCAACATGGACAATTGGATAGGTTATAGGAAATTCATTCCTGGATTGGCATCTCTATCTCTAATGGACACAGGTAACTTGTAAATGTCTCATCTCCCCGGCCCCTGCTTGTAAATGTTTCATCTCCTAAGCCCCTGTTTACACTTATCAAGGGTATCAGAACTTGTCAGAGACTTGGTATGCATGGCTTAAAAAGGCCTTTGTGGTCATTAACCTAGTAAACACCTATGAATCTATTGGTGTTCCACACCATCAGACAGTCATGTATATTCCCCAGAAAGAATACCAATGTATAGCTAACAAGCTGTGTGACAGTGCACTATGACAAAGCTGGTACACTTCAGTTACACATCACTGGAAGATGTGTGGGGAAGTACATGAAGAAGGGTGCATTATACACAGTTTTTGGTGTGATGAAGGCTGGGAATCATGAAGTTATTATGGCCTTTGACGTGCATGTCCTTCACATACCCAGTAGTTGTGTTATAACCAAGAAAATAGCCAGCACTGTGACCACATGCTGGTGGATGTACCATTTACCCTCTAGCCCAGTGCACAGGTCACATACCTATTGGTCTGATTATAGGGTGTGATGTACACATTATACTTGGGTGGTGTGTCTGTTTCCTGATTCAACAATCCCTCCATGTATCTCATCAATGAGGGTGTTGTCATGGCTGTGACAGCAGTCTTTGGTGGTATGTGTTGATATTGTCTGTATTATACTAATATCACAGTTGGAGTCAATGATTGCCCACAAGCTGTAGTCCTTCAGACAGCTGTTTGGACACAGCCTGTGTATGGCATATTTGATGTCCATCACTTAACTAATGGGCAGGAAAGAGCCTAGCAGACACCTCTGATGTATCGACCTGATCACTGGACCTGAGATATATGTCACGTCACACATTTCAACATAGTGAGATCCCACGTATGTCATGCACTGGTCTACCCATTTGGTGATATACAGTAGCTGCTCATTGCCACATATGACAGTGTTGATTGAATACCCCACTGTGGATTTTTGTCAAATGCCTTGACCTGGTCAAGTTCCACAAGATGGTACCATTGTCATTATGCATGCCCTCAATGACCTCTATGAAGACACTTATCAGATGCAATGGATCTCATGTAGCAGTAACAACTCACACAAGTCTGTTGCACACACCTGGAATATTACTAGCGTACATGTAGAAGAAGTCCATAATGAAATGCTGGTCTACCTCACAGTCAAGGAGAGTCAATATGTCCTTATACATGCATGCATTAAGTGCTGTCCCCCAACTCAGCTGGATGCATGTTGATGTACACACGTGTATGGGAACATAGGTCTTGTGGAGAGTGTGTTGAACTGTGTATTTAACCATATCAGGAAGGTGTATGTGCTGGGTCAAGCCATAGGTGATCGGTGATGTTGTTACAGCACATGGATTCAGTGTGATAGACCTGGATGAAGGTAAGACAGTGGCTACTGGCTACTGTGATCTGACATAGGGTTTTGACACAATCACACATGCATGTATCAGTGAGGAAGCCCCCAAGTTGGGGATTAAACATTAAGTCAGTTGATGGGTAAACAATTGACTCAGTGACAGAACACATCATGTGAAAGTTGATGAATAAACTTATACCAGTAGAGCTGTCACCTTTGACAAACCCCAGTGATCTGTGCTTGGTCCTTCATTGTTTGAACTGTAGTTCTCAACAGTTTAGGCTAAAGTGTATGACCTTTGGCATATCAAGTTTGCTTGATTCTTGCATATTGTGTGCAATCATTGAGTCCACCAATGGTGATAACATAGTACAGGAGGCACTAACACACACACACACACACACACACACACACACACACACACACACACACACACACACACACACACACACACACACACACAACTGAATGGCAACACAAGCACATGTACAAATAAATGCAGAAATGTGTGTTTATAATGTTGCCCATCCTAAAAGTGGAGTTCTATGTTAATCAGAGCATTGACAACAGTCCTGCCATGCAGAAACCCAGTAATGCAAGCACTGGAAACATATTTAGATAGCCAATATGAACTTTGACCACCAAGTGTCCACACTGCTATTAAAAGCCTATGTTGTGCACATCATAAGTCAAGTCATCATACTGAGTTCTTAGGATTGTATGATGGCACTGCGGTCAAACCTCATTATAGCACTAATAGAATGCAATGTGCATTTTTACATGTACCTCACCAGACAAATGCACCAGCTGGACAGACCACACGGCTTTCTCTGCAAGATAACAAAGGGCTTACACACCATGCCATGATGTATCTGGAGAGATTAAAAGCCATGTCACTGTAAACGTTATTTTATAGGATTAGATGACTTCTGTCTGGCCCTCAGGCGAGTCTCTGACTTGCCCCAGTGGGAGTACTGCATATCCAAAAATGTGATATAGCTGATGACATCAGCAATGTCTGTTGAGGAGCAGATGACAGTGTCCCACATGCTGGTGTAAAATGCTCCCTGTACTATCAAGCAACAGCTCACGCACAATACAGTACTTAACTAAAGTGCCACAGCTCAGGTATGACTTAGAGTGTGTCAGACAACACTTTATAGCTGATGACATCAACAGTGTCTGTTGAGGAGAACATAAGAGTATCCCACATGCTGGGGTGTAAAATGTTCTCTGTAATGTCAAGCAACAGCTCACACACACACACACACACACACACACACACACACACACACACACACACACACACACACACACACACTCCCTTGATGGCAATGAGAACAGAACCCCTACCTATCTAAGTACATGGACTACAGAACACAGTACTCAGTGCAACAATGCAAGCACCATGGCACAATTCTAATTTACACAAGAGTGCAGGTGAACTTAAAGTAGATGACATCAGCAAGTCATGTGGAGACAAGAGGTTGGGAGTCCTGTAAGAATCAGATATGTATGGATGAGAAGTATGAAAACTGTAGGATACACACAACTGCTCTGCTAGACACACACACACACACGCGCACACACACACACACACACACACACACACACACACACACACACACACACACACACACACACACACACACACACACACACACACACACACACACCCTTGATGGCAATGAGAACAGAACCCCTACCTATCTAAGTACATGAACTACAGAACACAGTACTCAATGCAAGCACCATGGCACAAGTCTAATTTACGCAAGAGTGCAGACAAACTTATAGTAGATGACATCAGCAAGTCATGTGAGAGACAAGAGGTTGGGAGGCCTGTAAGAAACAGATATGTATGCATGAGCAAGTATCAAAATACTGATGATCCATGTAATTGGAGAAGTAACTGTAGGAGACACACAACTGCTCTGCTGGCTAAACACACACACACACACACACACACATACACACTCTCAGTTGACTGCATTGAGAACAGAATCCCTATCTATAAGAGTACACAGACTATAAAAGACAGTATGTTACGCAAGCTCCACAGCACGTCTGATTCATACAAGAGTGCAGGTGAACTTATAGTAGATGACATCAGCAGGTCATGTGTCAACAGGTTGTGAGGACTGCATAGGCACATAGTTTCATAGGTTCATATGAGGCTACTTGCCTATTAGCACTAGGATGGTTAGAAGTTTAGATGTGTAAAAACACAAGTACTCTTACTGAGCATAGTTAGATGTTCATTTTTAGCAGAATGTGTTTGTTAGCAGCACCAACTGGCCCTGTCCATGAAGGGCATAGGTGGCAGCCTGGAGATGACTTTACAATCACCTAATCAGTAGTCAAGGTTGTGCTTGAACAGGGTCATTGAGGAGTACTGCTTCACATGCAGTGGGAGCCTATTAAAGAGGAGTGTGATTCTTTGTGAGATATATCTGTCGCCCCGGCATGCTCTGTTTATGTTACAGACTAGGTTGTAAACCCTGCAACAAATTATAGTTGACCCATTTGAAGTGCAGATGTCCATCATTTCCATAAGGGCAGGGTCTTAGACTGCTCTGCCTGGCAGTCATAGGTCACCTCTCAGCAGCTTGCATAATACCGAGTACAGTGACAGGTATGTCAGTCTTTCCATGTATGTCATTTTTAGAGGTCTTGGAGTCTCCCAGACACAACCCTGTATTCTGTCCAATTGCTGCAGGTGTCTGGTGTGTTATAGAGAGATGTGAGCATTGTACTCCCTTATTGGTGTGATAAGGGCAGAGTACAGCAGATGTATGACTGCCCTTATCTTGAATGTGATGTCCGTATATATGATGTGTGCAATGCAGATTGTGTGTGTCACCACTATGGGCACATAGTGGTGAAAGTGTAGATTGCTATCAACATGTGTTCCCAAGTCTTGCAACACTGTATTTGAGCTTAAGGAGTGCTATGTATATCATAATTTGCAGGGGTATATCATTGACAAAGGAGACAAAGAGTCTTTGTATGCTTAAAATTCATTTCATGGGTTTGTCACCAATCATCAGTTTGTGTCAGCCCCTGCTGTATACCATCATTGGGGGACTGTATATGAATGTTTCCAGTTAACAGTCATTTGCAGACTTGGTAAACCACAGATCATCTACTGCGGCTTCTGCTTCAGGGAAGTATTGCCCAGCACAGATCCTTGTGGTATTCCCCTGGTGAGTGAGCTACTGGTGGAGGTGCAGTCCCCAACTTTGAGTGTGTGAGGTCTGTCATTGTAGCAATTGGCTCTCCACCTAGTACTGTGTGGCCTAATTCCCAGATGGGAGATCTTCACTATGAGACATGAATGAGAGATAGTGTCAAAGGACTTGGATAACACAACATAGGTGGTATGTCATGTTATCTCTCATCCAGGTATTTGAGGTCAGTATCCAAGAAGTTCACAAGGGTCAATAAGCAAGATCTACCTTTGACAAAACCAGCATAGATAAGTGTGTTGAAGATCACCTATGTCCCTGTGGATATGGTTAATGCTGATTCCTGCAGTAGCCTTGCAGATAAGGATTTTTAGGCTTATGTGTCAATAGTTGTAGTTCTGCATGTTACCAGACTGATGTACATTGCATAGCACACAACTTTGGATATCACATTTTGTAGTGTGGTTGATACGTGTGGAAAAAGTACTGAGTTCCCAGGGTTGCAGTGTTTGGGGGGGTGCAAACACATGGATGTATTTTAAATGGGTCTCCTTCTAATGACCGAAACGCCGATTCGCCGACAGTGAAATCACCGACACGAAACGACCGACAACGCAGTTGACCGACACGCTCGAATCCCGACAGACGGAAGACCGACAAGGGGAATGTGTAAGCGCGACCTGGTAAGTATGCGATAGTGAGGGATTTAGGAGTAGGGAGCGGACAGGTAAGTGTGCAATACTCAGGGATGTAGGGTTAGGGTGTGTGATAGGTGAGTGTGCGGTAGTGTCGGAGCTTGGGGTTGGGTGTAAGTGAGTTAGGGTTAGGGTGCAGGTAGGGAGAGTGTGCGGTAGTGTCGGAGCTTGGGGTTCGGGGTGTGTAAGTGAGTTAGGGTTAGGGTACAGGTAAGGAGAGTGTGCGGTAGTGTCGGACCTTAGGGTTAGGGTTTGGGTTAGGGCTAGTGGATATGTGTTGTAGTGTACTGTGTTGTTTACGTGTAGTGTGTCGGTGTTATGGTGTTCGGTGTTTCGCGTTGTCGGGTTTGTGTGTTGTCGGTTTTCTGGCGTCGGTGATTTCACTGTCGGCGAATCGGCGTTTCGGTCATTAGAAGTAGACCCATTTTAAATATATGACATATAGTTAGATAGGGCCCTCACTTTGTAATATCTCTACATGTAATTTCATGTCATACAAAGGAAATGGACAGTAAAGAGCAGAAATACAGAATAATATATACATGTCGATAGTGCAACGAGCAGTGGGTTTGAGTGACAGGTAGCAACGTGCACACACATGCAAGATAAACAGGTTTGGACACTGCTCAAACGTGAGCCATATTGCTAAAGTCTGACAGCAGTGAGTCCCTGGAATATACCTGCTACTTAACTGACTCTGTGGTGGCAAGTGTTAATGCAGTTAATGCAGTGATACTTTCTGTTTTGAAGGCAGATGTGTTCAAATACAAGTGAACCTTACACTTTTAAGGACTTTCATATTGCTGTTGCTGCTCATTTGTGCATGATAAACACCACCACGCAATAATACATTTAAGAAAACAAATAGGCAAGATAGGACAGTGGTGAAATAGGGAGCAATTAGGGGGAAGGAGAAATGGAAAGCAATACAAGAATGTACAAGAGGGAGGAAGGAAAAAAACATAGCTATCCATTTCTTCAACAGTAAAACCGTATAATATATGCAGAATATTAGCTGAATTTGGACTGTTCCATCCAAAGAGAGGTGTGACCACAGCACAATCATATTGTATAGCCAAATGGACTGAATCAAGTCAGTCAAGAAGACACACATGAAAAACAGAGAGCTATGTATGGGACAATTATTTTGTGGGACAGGTACCCATTTTTTTCTTTGAGAGAGAAAAGGAATGTTGGGAAAGGGACGTAGGTATGTCTGGGTCTGGTAAGTTGGGTAGGTGAGAAAGGAATTGCAGACATTCAAGACAAACAAGACAAGACACAGGGAGAGTGATGGACACAAGCGTTCAGTGGACACCAGGGATGGGTGAGAGTGGGCACATCCAAGACCCATGATTGTCAAGCTAGGTGACAGTGAGAATTGAGTCCTCACCAACTGGACTGTCATCACTGTCACCTCACTTCACCACTGGCTGGATGGCTTGGTGTATCCTTCTTCTCCTCCTGGTCCTATGTAAGATAAGGGACAGCATCCCTTCCATCCAGTGTAGCCATGCACCAAATGTGTGGCACAATACCCTACACACTATCCCTAACAGTTCAGCATGAGTGATAAACTTGCCACCTCTATCACTGCTCCCAGAGGGAACTACTAGACTATCCTCTGGGGCAGAACTACCTGATTTAGCAGGTAGTGCAGGGGCAGCAGAGGTGGTGCTGTCAGGTTGTCTCCCAGATGTGCTGTGCATTGGTACCGGGGGCGGTGGAGTTGCGGCAGGTGGATCCTGTGGGGCAGGCCTACTCCGCTGTGCTCTGGAGCATTTTGTGATGTGGTACACATGGATGATATGGACAGATTTTGATGACAAAATAATATAAAACAAACTAAAAAAAAGAGAGATAAGGATTGGGGTGAGAGAAAAAAAAGAGATAAGATTATTACTTCCATATGTAACATACAGTGCATTAATGCAATTATTTGACTTTATTATCTAAACCTTTACTGTTAAGACTACCACCCCCTAACAGATAACTATTACTTTTAAAACTACCAGCTCCTAACAAATGCACACTATATTACAGATTGTAGCAAGTACTCCTTTACATGTGCATATATTGCACATATGTGTGTTCCAATTATACAGATTACAGTTTACAACAGGACACATGTACTCCACTGGTATAGAGCTTTAAGTTTAAATTTTTAAGTTACACATAATTGAAGAATTAACAGTATTGCATAGTTGGGAAGTGTGGTATTTGAACTCATCACCTCTGACTAAAGTATAATATTGTACTATTGGTTTGTGCTACAGACTAATGCATGCATACTTCTTTTACAGTTCCAATATGCATGCTGAATTTGATACAACTGCATAAAATACCAAACAATCTATCTTTAACCTTTAATGCTACAATAACACAAGTCTTCTGCTGCATACATACCACATGCCTCCCTCATCCATACCAATCTTGCACCATGGGTCCTAACATTGCACTTCCTTTCCATGGCAGCTGTGGAAAAAACAGAACAGAACATAATATCATTATAAATATGAGTCTTGCCTCTATTCAGCTTTTAAGGCTTAGAATTACTCTCTGTAGTTGATACTTAGACATCTGTGGGATGTCCTCCATCCCAAATTCCTTGATCCGAGCATCGACGGTACCACTCTTTTTACTCTGGAGGCAATTGCAGTGATGCCTACATTGGTCACCAGTGCGGGGAATACCAGTATCACTGGTTACAGCCCAGGCCAAGCCATACCAAGCCTCTGACTTATACTGGGACCAAAAATAGTTCTCCTGCAACAACCTAGCACTGTGATGTTTCACTAGGAGTCCAACAAAAACTTGGACTCCTGGACACCCCATCTCTGAGCCCTAAATCTCACACTCTCTCTCCATGTACACCTGCCATGTCTATCATGGATCAAGTTCAAGGGAGAATAATGTTTTCCCACCAATTCCAGTTATCTCATTTACTGGGAGTGTACACACTGTTTGAAAGTGTTGCACACTGCTTACCATCATGCAAACATGGTGCTTGGGGGTGAGCACTGATGAGCAATGTGTTTGTGCGATGGTAATCAGTGCACAACAGTGGCAAGCAATGCAATTTCATGATTATTTGATGTACAGCCAGTTGTCTGTGTGTGTTTGACAAATGTGAAGGTCATAGCAGTCCAGACAGCAGAAATATAGGAATATAGTACACAGAATAGCCACAGTCGTACATTTGATAATAAACGTGATAATAAATGGATAAATAAATAAATACATGGTGCAATATTAGTGTCTCAGCCCTCATATATATACTTAATATCATGTAAACTCTGTCAAGTGTTATATATGAGAGTGAGTATAATGGGAAGTGGAACAATAGTACAACTGTATAAAATATGCTGTATTTGAACATAAGACCATGTGCATGGCAGTCATAACACTAACATCTCTTCCCACAAGAGAGTTGAAATAACAGTTGTTCATTCATGTTTCAGTCCATTACTATAAACTGCAATAACACAACAGTAAAACAAAGGATGCACACCTTGTACTAAAATCCAGGACATTCTGTACTCCAGCCTTACACTTGCACCTGCGGCCACAAGATTAATTACATGACATTCCCTATCTTACTATTCATTCTTAAAGTCTCGCTGTTAACCACAGTGCAATGCCTCTCAGTAGGTTTTTGTGATGCCCAGTAGTATTAATTGAATGCATCCGGTTTCTATTTTTGGCTGTCTGGGTTCTAGTTGCTTCCTGGGTGGGCCAGTTTGTGCACTGCTGCACTTTGCACATACCAGATAAACACAGCCAAACCTGATATTCATTTTTATCCATTTCCTCTGTTTGTGCTAAGTGGCAGAGCAGTCAAACACTGGAAAAAAAAGAGAAAAGGATTCCAACCAGTACCATCTGCCCCAAAAATGAAAGTATCAATACATTAACACCTGCTACCAAAGAGTCAGTTAAGTAGCAGGTGTTTTTCATAGACTCGGTACCAACTGTCAGACTTTAGGAATGCGGATCACATTTGTGCACTTCTAAGCAGTGTGCAAACAAGTGTATCTCGCATGTGTATACACTTTGCTACCTGAAAACGTACAACTCTGGTGTTTCAGTACTTTTTCCACACATATATCGCCTACACTACAGAAGGTAATATCAAATTTTGTGTCATGCAATGCACATCAATCTGGTAACATGCAGAACTACAACTATTGACCCATAAGCCTATAAGCCTAACAAGCCTTATCTGCAAAGTTAGGGAAGGGATCAGCATGGACCCTATCCACAGGGACATATGTGACCTTCAACACACTTGAGTCAACCCATGTTGTTTGCCAAAGATCGATCTTGACTATTGAGCCTCGCGGACTTCTTTGATACTGACCCAGAAGGCCTGGATGATAGGTAGCAGGATGTACCACCTATGCTCAGTTATCCAAGGCTTTTGACAATATCCCACATTCATGTCTCATAGTGAAAATGGCCCATCTGGGAATTAAGCCATACAGTACTAGCTGGATGGCCAGCTGACTCACCAACAACATATTGTCAAAGTTGAGGACTGCACCCCCCCCCCACTAGCCACTTACTAATGGAATACCCCACAGATCTGTGCTGGACCCTCAAATGTGTGGAAACTACTTCTGTGAAGTGCAGGCAATTGTAGATGATTGTCTGTGGTTTACCATGTTTGCAGATGACTGGTAACTGGATGCACTAGTAAAGAGTCCACCAGTAATGGTAACATATTACAGAATAGGCTGCCACACACAAATGATTGGTGCCAAACTCACAGACTGAACCTTACAGCAAACAATGCCTCATTGTCCCCTTTGGCAATGAAGCACATCTGCTAATTATGATATACATAGCACCCTTCTCAGCTCAAACACAGTGTTGTGAGACTTGTGAACACATGTTCAGAGCAATCTACACTTTCATCACTATGTGCACACTGTATGTTAAGACATAAATTCTGCATTGCACCCTCATACATATGAACATTGTATCCAAGACCAGGGAGGTCATAGCTCTGCTGTACTCTACCCTTATCAGACCACTAATTGAGTACAATGCTCCCTTCTGTCTGTACCTCACCAGAGAAAATTGGAGAAAAAATAGAGATTTATGACTGGGAGAATGCAGGCCCTCCGAACATCACATACATGGAAAGGCTACAAGACCTGTCACTGTACTCAGTATCCTACAAGCTGCTGAGAGATGACCTATGCTAACCTATAGAGAAGTTTCAGACCCCACCCTACTGGAAATGCTGGACATCTTCAAATCAAATGGGACAGGAATAACTTGGCCCAGGGTTCTCAACCTAGCCTGTGACATAAACAGAACATGCTGGGGAGATAGATATATCCCCCAGTGACTGACACTCCTCTGTAATCGGCTCCCACTGTGTGTGAAGCAGTGCTCCTCAATGACATTGTTCAAGCACAACTTTCACTACTGGTTGGGTGATTGTAAAGTCAGTTCTGGGGTGACACCTATGTCCTTCATAGACAGGCTTAGTTATTGCTGCTCACAAAATCACTCTGCTAACAACAACCATCTAACTATTCTTAATAAGAGTACTTGTGTTTTTACACAGCTAGGCTTCTGTTGCCTCATGTATACTGACAACCATGTACTCCTAAAACTTACAAATACAATATGTGAGAGATGCAACTATACAATAAATCTAGAATGAATGCTCTCTCTCTCTCTCTCTCTCTCTCTCTCTCTCTCTCTCTCAGGTAATAACAAACCAGATATCAAACAGGTTGTCAGCACATGTATTTCACCTCCTCAACAAACCAACTGCAAAACACATAACCCCATACACACAGAGGTAGTCATTAGAAGCTTACCAAAGAGAAGAGCCCTCACAAAATGCAAACCTTCTGCATACATTACAGACCCAATGGAACCCACTACACATAAAAACAAATGTATCAGTGTGTCACCCATTAAGACCTTAAGGGAAAATACCTGAACACCAATGTGTTGGTCATAGGCAAATTCACAGTGAGACACACAGATGTCCCCCCACCAGGATGTACAAGTAGAAAGTCACGGTCAGCTGCCTGTCAGGTGCCAGGATCCACAAACTCATGCATGCACTCAAGTCTCTCAACAACAAGCACAGTTACACCTCTGGCATACTCCATGTTGGAGTAAATGACTTTAGACATACTTCACTGTACTATATGAAGAGATAGATGACTGAGCTCTCAGACTGTCTGTCCCAGACAGGTATGTCCATAGCCCTAAGTAGCATTCTACCTTTACCCAGGATGATGCAGCAATACAGGCAAAAGAATTATCGCCTTTAACAATTGACTTAGCTACTGGTGTCAATCCAGGGGGATCCAATATTTCTCAGCTTGGGATGATATAGTCAACACACCATGCTGCTTTGTCTTCATATCTCAACTCCTGCCTTTCGGTTACTGGCCAAGGTACTTGCCTCCCTCATACTGCCTTTTTAGGCAATGTCATAAGACCAAAATACCTGACATAAAAATATCCTTAAAAGATAAACTCAAGGTTATGTTGCTTAATGCTAGGAGTGTAAATCAGAAACTACACTCAATGGAGGCACTACTTACCTGGGAAGAGATTAATGTTTGGGTAGTCACAGAGGTGTGGTTTATGGCCACAAAGAGTACTCTGGACATGAAAGGCTATAATGCCTTTCACACAGTTAGGCTGCAAAATGAACATTAAAGAACCAAAGGAGGAGGTGTATCCATCTTCATAAAAGACAAATACACCTCAAAACTGGTTAAGCAGTATGACTCCCTAGAGTTACCCCAAGTCCAACTAACTGTAGGAAAGACCCCACCACCTCATTGTTAGCTATAAGTCCACCAGCATAAACCATGGAAACCACACAGTGCCTTCCTGGACCTATTTGAGTCACTCACAATACAGCCAAACACCTAGGCATGGGTGACTTTAACTATATTTCCACCGACTGGGATACATATATAAGCTCAAACACACTTGCCCTAAAATTTCTGCACTTTGTAAACACAAATGCTCTGGAACAGTTAGTCTGCTCCCCCACAAGGGGCTGGAATGTCTTACACCTAGCACTCACTAACATGGGAGATCGCTGCAGCGCCCCATGTGTGACACCCTCCCTGGTATGGTCTAACCATAAATCAGTCATATTCAAGGTAACAATCGTACCTGACCCCCTCATGATCTAAAAGTTTGAAAAGTTTCTCCAAAGCAAGCTATAGCCTAAGCAATGGCATAAATAGTTTCAAACCTCCTGCCATCAATGACAGTAAAGACTCCTATATGGAGGTGTTCACAAATGCCCTGTATACACACCTTTACAAATGTATAGACTCAGCCGTACCAGAATGGATCAAAACTTGCTCACAAAAAACAAGCTGCCCTGGTGGACATCTAGCATAAATAGATTATACAAAGAGAGAAAGAAACGAATATCCGGGAATTAGAGGGAACAGTCTCAGCAGAAGAACGCCCTCCATAGCTTGAACAAGCAAATGAGTCATCTTGCAAATCCTCTAAAGCTAATTATGAAACTAAATTAGCATCCATAGCTAAGGATGACCACAAGGCATTCTTCAGCTATGTCTGGAATGTAAAAGGGAAGGCCCAGCTGTGCACTAAATTCATAGTGGATGGCACCAGTCATACTGAACCTGAGGAAATCATCAACCTGTTAGCAGACAGGTTTGACATAAATTTCACACCCCTGCCTCCAGCAATCATACCCCAAAGCATACTTATCACCAGTTCTCTACCTATTATCTCCAAAGAACAGGTCATGACAGCACTCATCAAGACCAAAAACACAGCCTCTATGTGACCAGATAACATATCAGACTGCTTACTAAATGGTGTAAAGAAAGAGTTAGTGGAACCACTAGGTACTCTTTTCAACCAGAGTGTAATTACTGGGTTTGTCCTGGCAAAGTGGAAAACAGCAAGTGTAATCCCCATGCACAGAGAGGGCCATTCAACTGACCTGGGGAACTATAGACCCATAAGCCTAACCAGCCTTGTCTGTAAGGCCATGGACAATCAACTTGGACCTTATCGAAAAGGGCATTATTGACCTTCAAACTCTTGACCCAGCCCAGTTTGGCTTCATTAAAGGCAAATCATAGGTTCATAGGTTCAAAGGTAGGTACTAAGCTATTGACCCTAGGGCCTGTATAAGCCTAGCCAAACGATACCCTAGCTTTTGCCACCCAAGAAAATAATTTTCCTGTGCCCCTGTCAAGCAGAGCTACAGAAGTGATCCCCAGGGTGAATTTCCTATCTCCCATCCAATCATCAAGATTTTTCTTGAAGAGTGCTAATGAGGAGCTTTGCTTGATATAAATAGGTAGTTTGTTCCAGAGTATAGGAAGTCTCTGGGACAGGAATCTATCCCTCCAGCATGTTCTGTTTATTGTGGTGACAAGGTTTAGGTCCCTAAAGCATGTAGCTTGGAGGGATTGGGATTTCTTTATGTGGAGCATGTTCAACAGCTCAGGGTTTGACATAACTTTGTATGTTAGGCAGAGATCGCCTCTGAGTAGGCGATATGCGACAGAGTAAAGCTGGAGTTTTTTGAGATGGTCTGCATAGGGCATCTGTTTGAGGCCAGTAATCCTCTTTGTGAGGTATTTCTGTGGCCTTTCCAGTTGTTGTAGATGTCTTCTTGTGAGGTACATACCAAAAGGGGCGTTGTACTCTATAATGGGTCTAATGAGTGATGAGTAGAGGGGAACAATGACCTCTTTTTTCCTGGATGAGAAACCTTTTGTGATGAGGTGTGCCACATATAAGGATTTCCTGACTACTGTGGCGATGTGATTATCAAAGGAGAGATGACTGTCCACCTGTGTCCCAAGGTCTCTTATCATACTTTCGGTGTTAAATAGACTACCGCCTATGTGGTAGTTCATGGGTGCAGAGTTTTTACCAAAAGGGATGACAATGCTCTTTTTGGCATTGAGCTTGAGGCCATGGCTTTGACACCAGGCATCTGTCTCAGTGAGGCCCTTTTGTAGCATATCCACATCATTAGGAGTTTAGATTATGGCTCCTAGTTTGCAGTCATCTGCAAACTTTGTTAGCCAAAGACCTTCTGTGTTCAGAGAAGTAGATACCAAACAGGAGAGGACCTAGGACTGAACCCTGTGGAACTCCACTTGTCACTGGTCTAAAATTTAGTAGTAGTAAAATCAACACCACAATCCACACCAGCAGCTGATAAACTCCCCAACACTCGAGTCCTTGGATACCAACGAAACAAAGTATTTATTGCATAAAAAAGAATGACACTGGAGCTCTTACACAGGGTTAAGCGCTTTCATCTGTCAAATCGCAGATTTCATCAGAACCATTGTGCTCCTACATTTCATTGTATTTAAACACATTTAGGCGCCAAAATTCAATTAGATTCAATTAAATAAATTGAATTGAGTTAGAACCCACTCTAATTTTTTAAAAACATTCTGATATAAGAAACCTTATATGTGTTAAAATTAAGTTAGACAACATTATGAACACCACTATACGTTACAAAAATGGAAATTGTAACACACAACGCATAGTTTATATAGCAACCTGTACAAAATGCCCAGCCTTTTACATAGGCAAAACTGAGAGGAAGCTGAAGACACGTATCTATGAACACTTGTACAGGATAAAAAAGAGAGATACAAAAAATGCCTTATGTAAACACATTGTAGAAAAAGGGAATGAGCATAGTTTTAAGTTTGCTATCATTGACCAGGTAGAGATTAGTGACAAAGGAGGGAATTGGAAGACATACCTGTCATGGATAGAAAGTAAATGGCAAATATGTACTGACGCAACCACACTACCTGGTATAAATGATTTTATTAGTATCAAACCCTTTTTGGAATTAAATTAATATTGTACAATTCATATTTCATATTGCATATTCCCATTACAGGCATCATCCTGAATGTATGTTATTAGGGGTGCTTCCTTTAGCAATACACTCCTGTACATATCATTGAATAACCTGTTTACAATATAATACACTTGTTTAGTATGATCACACAAATTTGTACAGTTTTTTATATGCATCAAATATGTGTTTAGATATTATAGAACTAATTATATGTATGATTCATTATATTTATTCATTCATTTAATTCAGTATTACATTGGGTACAGCATAACAACATTATAACATTATAATGTAGCTTATAGGATGATTGTAATAGAATTAGGACTTTGATTTTTATATAAAAACATATATAATTGTTTATATTTTTTATATATTATAATTTATAAGTGTATAGAGGAGTAAGTATAGTGTAGAAATCCACCAAGGTTTTTATATGTATTACTGTGTTTTTAACACATATAAGGTTTCTTATATCAGAATGTTTTTAAAAAATTAGAGTGGGTTCTAACTCAATTCAATTTATTTAATTGAATCTAATTGAATTTTGGCGCCTAAATGTGTTTAAATACAATGAAATGTAGGAGCACAATGGTTCTGATGAAATCTGCGATTTGACAGATGAAAGCGCTTAACCCTGTGTAAGAGCTCCAGTGTCATTCTTTTTTATGCAATAAATACTTTGTTTCGTTGGTATCCAAGGACTCGAGTGTTGGGGAGTTTATCAGCTGCTGGTGTGGATACTGGTCTAAAATTTGATTTAGAGTATGCTACTTTCACAGTGTGGGTTCTGTCTGTGAGCCAGTTGGCAACCCATCTTGTGACATATGGAATTATACCTAGTTTAGTGAGTTTATCTATAATTCCAGAGTGGGGGATGGTGTCGAAAGCCTTGGCGAGATCTAGCTAGGCTGTGTGAACCACCTTACCTTCATCTACGGCTTTGGTGACCGCTTCAAAGAAGTCTATCAGGTTTAGTAGACATGATCTGCCTTTTACAAACCTGAACTGGATAGGGTCCAGAGTTTGGAGATTACCAATTTCATTGTTTATAAGTTCCATGATGATACATTCCATAGCCTTGCAGACCAGGCTCATCAGGATAATGGGGCAGTAGTTCCCGGGGTCCATGGTGGCTCCCCCTTTGTGGAGTGGGATAACCATTGCTGTGCACCATTCAGTAGGCACAAAGCCTGAGGTGAGGCTATGGTTAAACATGGTACTTTGGTGGTGTGCCAGTTCGTTCTGTAGTTCATGTAAAACCAGCCTGGGATGTTGTCAGGTCCTATGGATGCTGTGTTCTTGGCTTTGGAGAGTGTGTTTTTTACCTGTGCAGCCATGATTAAAGGAACTTTGCATTCTTTCAGTATAGAGATGGGCCCTTTTTGGGATGAGAGAGGGGTAAAGTTAGCACTGAACCTATCTGCCAGGATGTTGGCAATATCAGTTGGTTCAGTACATTTAGTGCCATTGTGCTGTAACTCAGAGCAGATCTGAGTGTTGCCATTGAGATTCTTGACATAGCTATATAATGCATTGTGGTTGTGTTTAGAATCAGTGGCGATTTTGTTTTCATAACTAGCTTTGGAGGATTTTATGAGGGATCTCAGCTTCTTACTGAGGCTCACCATGGAGTTCCTCCAATCATGGGATTTTACTCTTTTTTGCAACAGTTTTTTTCTTCTGTTGTAGAGTTTGTTTATAGCAGGGGACCATCAGATTGGCTTCATTTTTTTTAAGGATAGCATCTTGGTTCTGTTAGGGATTGCCCGATCCATGCACTCGTGTAAGTGCTTATAAAGTGTAATTGTATAGGATTCAGCAGTCATACCTCTATTGTCCATCAGCATGGGTATCGTGAAGTTTGCCACTTCTGTCTTAAGAAGCATGAAGTTGGCTTTGGAGAAATTTTTTAAAGTGTTTTCCCTAATGGGGGCTGGCTGTGGGATGTGGATGTCTAGAGTGATTTGCTTGTGGTCGGATCTGACCAACGAGGAATTGACCTCTGGTGTGGAACCCCGGTTGCCCATGTTGGTAATGACCAGGTCTAGGATATTGCTACCCCTGGTGGGGGTGTGGAAAAGTTGAACCAAGGTGTTGTCATTTATGAATTCCAGAAAACATTGAGCACAAGAGTTGGTACATGAGTATTTTTCTCAGTTAATGGTGGGGTAGTTGAAATTGCCCATTATTAGGGTGTTAGGTTGTACCCTAATATTTTCCAGTGTATCAAAAAATGAGGAGTGGGCATCCTGGGGCATGGTGGGGGAATCTGTAGCAAGCTACAATTTGGATTGCGGTCTTCCCAGAGTTAGTTGCACTTGGATAATCTCGGATGCATTATGCTGAGCAACTAGCCTGGAGGTGTGGATACCATTAATTAATATAGACACACCTCCGCTTTTAGTACTTCGGCCCAGGTTAGGTGGCCGAAAGGTGTGGTATGAATTATAGCCTGGTAATGCAGGGGTGCTCTGTGGAGCCTTGAACCAGGTCTCTGTCACTGCACAGACTTTAAGGAGTGCCTCGAGTGAGTGCATTTTGTGGTTTAGACTTCTAGCATTAAGTAGCATTGCCCTCAGATTTTGCTTGCTTGTACCTATTACGGTGATGAATTTGTCATTTGAATCTTGCCTAAAAAAGGCACTATAGGGGTGGCAAGAGCCTTAACCAGTATCCAGAATCCCAATGGCGACAGGTGCAGGCCATCTCTGGCAAAGTATCGTGGTTTGTCAATCATGTCATCCCAGGCAGACAGATACTGGATCCCCTTAGAATGACACCAGAAGCTTAGCCAATTTTTGAAGTCAATCATTTGTCCTTGTACTGTGGTATCATTCTGGGTGATGGCAGGATGCTACTCAGGGGTAGGGTCATATCTGCCTGGGCTACAAGATCGGACAACTCCTCCATGTCTCTTTTCATGTAGTCCAGAGAGGTACGTCAAAGGTAATTCACACCAACATGGATAATGACAGAGTCATATTTGTACTTGTTGTGGAGTGACCTGAGTGCATGCATTATGTGGTGGATCCTGGCACCGGACAGGCAGCTGTCAGTAACTTTCTTCTTGTTTAGCCTGGTGAGTGGAACATCAGTGTGCCTGACTATAGAGTCACCTATAACTAGAGCGTTGGTTACGTTGTTATGCCTTATGGGCTGTGGTTGAGTGGCACACTGAGTTTGGGGGCTATGTGTCATTTGGGTTGTGTTGGGGGGGGTGGAGGTTGCTTGCATTTCTGCTTTGGAGGTTCCTGTTCCTTGGGTAGATTTTTTTTGAGAGCCTCTGCGAATGTAGGAGTGTCTTTTGTGTTTCGATGTGTGTGTTTTGGTGGTGTACATTTTGAGGGACTATGTGATGAGTGTGGTGTGGTGCAAGTGTTTACCTTCTACTCTTGACTGTCTAGGCCAGTCTTGGGTGAAAAGAGCTTTGCTTCCAGTTTGGCTATATAAGTGCATCTCTCACAGGTTGTAGTGTTGGGTGGTAGGAGGAGAGGGTTGTCTGTGTACATGAGGCAATTGCTGCATTGCCCCAAGGTGCCCAGATTCATCAGGTAGACAGGAGAAAACACCAGAAGCTGACCCGTAGACATGCCTGGATAGGTGTTTATTTATTAAGTACTAAAATCTGTTTTCCTGTAAACAAATGAGGAAACTTGAGTGTTGTAGTAATTTGTAGCTTATTTAATGCTTACAATAAGTTCTGAATAAGTGCTGAGCTCAAAGAAACAGATTTGAGTGCTGAAACTAGAAAACTGGCTAGTTCTAAGAAACTAAATTAAGTGAGAAGGCTTCCATCCAACACAAAAAGGCTTGGGGTCTCAGAAGCTTACAAGCAGTCCTGGATACAGCAAATCTATATCTGGACTAGACGACTTACAGGAAAGGCAGGAAACAAGCTTAGAAAATATATATATATATTTTTTTTTGTAAAGTGAAAATCCAAAAGGAGGAGCAGAAGCTAACTGGGTTAGCCTTCTCAAATGTTCTCCCTGGATTAGGCAGAATGAGGTAATTACACTAGACTGGGAAGAGTGTCCCAGATAAAATTTACAGTAGGGGCGGGCAACTGCAAAGACACCAAGTATAGGGAGGGAGGGTAGGAAACAAAAATCAGAACAAACAACCCCAACCAGATGCTTAACAATTGTAGAAAATTCTAGTCAATACCTCACACACAGTGAGTAAAATAAAAATGCTATAAATAACTCAGAAATAAGCAAAAAACAGGATACTTAATTTTATATATCACAGATTAGTTAGCTCAGAGCCTTTCCTTGGACAACCTCTGATTAGCTCAGTGTGAAATGGCAGAAACACTCACAAGTTAACTTCTTAAGTAACAAAGTTGAAACCTGAAATAACTTTAAAAAAAGCTTGAAAGAACCAATGAGGTGCTTACGCCAAGGCGTATTCCAGGCAACCCCAGTCAACCAATGACCACAAACAATTCACTCTCACTGAAATGCTATACTGGCTTTGGTTATGCTATGATGGCCTGGAGCATGTGCTCAGACACACAACCTCTACTAACAAGCAACTAGGCCCAAAACACAAGCCTGAATATGGACAATGCTACACCACCAACACTACTTAGATAGAAAAAAACTGCAGAAATGTTTAAACAGATAAAGGATCAAGGAGACTCTAGAGAACGCTTTTAAATCAAACAAGTTATATGATACACTCGTAGCAGGAAATCAGAACAAACAAACCCAACCAGATGCTTAACAATTGTAGTTACGTTCTAGTTAATACCTCACACACAGTGAGTAAAATAAAAGTGCTATAAATAACTCAGAAATAAGCAGAAAACAGGATACTTAATGTTATATATCACAGATTAGTTAGTTCAGAGCCCTTCCTCCGATTAGCTCAGTGTGAAATGGCAGAAAGACTCACAAGTTAACTTCTTAAGCAACAAAGTTGAAACCTGAAATAACTTTAAAAAAGCTTGAAAGAACAAATGAGGTGCTTACTCAAAGGCATAGTCCAGGCAACCCCAGTCAGCCAATGACCACAAACAATTCACTCTCACTGAAATGCTATACTGGCTTTGGCTAAGCTATGATGGCCTGGAGCATGTGCTCAGACACACAGCCTCTACTAACAAACCACTAGGCCCAAAACAAAATGCTACACTACCAACACTACTTAGGTAGAAAAAAACTGCAGAAATGTTTAAACAGATAAAGGATCAAGGATACTCTAGAGAACACTTTTAAATGCAAACAAGTTATATGATACACTCCTAGCAGGAAATCAGAACAAACAAACCCAACCAGATGCTTAACAATTGTAGAAAATTCTAGTTAATACCTCACACACAGTGAGTAAAATAAAAGTTCTATAAATAACTCAGAAATAAGCAAAAACAGGATACTTAATGTTATATGTCACTGATTAGTTAGTGCAGAGCCCTTCCTCCGACTTCCTCCAATTAGCTCAGTGTGAAATGGCAGAAACACTCACAAGTTAACTTCTTAAGTAACAAAGTTGAAACCTGAAGCAACTTTAAAAAAAGCTTGAAAGAACCAATGAGGTGCTTACGCCAAGGCGTATTCCAGGCAACCCCAGTCAACCAATGACCACAAACAAGTCACTCTCACTGAAATGCTATACTGGCTTTGGCTAAGCTATGATGGCCTGGAACATGTGCTCAGATGCACAGACTCTACTAACAAACAACTAGGCCCAAAACACAAGCCTGAATATGGACAATTCTACACTACCAACACTACTTAGATAGAAAAAACTTCAGAAATGTTTAAACAGATAAAGGATCAAGGATTCTGTAGAGAATGCTTTTAAATGCAAATAAGTTATATGATACACTCCTTGCAGGAAATCAGAACAAACAAACCCAACCAGATGCTTAACAATTGTAGAAAATTCTAGTTAATACCTCACACACAGTGAGTATAATAATAGTGCTATAAATAACTCAGAAATAAGCAAAAAACAGGATACTTAATGTTATATATCACAGATTAGTTAGCTCAGAGCCCTTCCTCCGACTTCCTCCGATTAGCTCATGGCTGTTAAATCTTGTGGAATTCTTCAAGAGTGTCACCAAAGCCCTGGATGAAGGCAAATAAGTACATACTGCTTATCTGGACTTGGCCAAATGTTTTGACACAATCCCCTACTCAGGCATTATTGAAAAACTCACCCAGCTGGGGATAAATCCGTAGATCATTAGATGGGTAGCCGAATGGCTCACCAACAGAATGCATAATGTCATAGTTAGAGATTCCACCTCTACCAGCAGACCTGTTTCCAGTGGTATTCCACAATTGTCTGTGCTGGACCTCCTTCTGTTTGGAATCTATTTCTCAGAAATTCAAGCAATAACAGATTGCCTGTGGCTCACAAAGTTCACTGATGACTACAAACTGTGTGCAATCATTGAATCCCCAAATGGTGTCAACATACTACAAAATGAGCATGCATACATAAATGATTGTTGCCAAAGCCACAAACTTAAAGTTAACCCAAGAAATGCACTATTATCCCTCTTGACAAAGGAGAGGTCCCTGAAAATTACACTATTAATAATAATAACTCCCTAAGTTCCAAACCAATGATGAGAGATTTGGGAATGCATGTTGATGGCAATGTCAACTTTATTCATCATGTGTCTACAGTGGTAAGGAAGGGATTTTATGTTGCATACCTCATAAGTAAGGGCATTGCATCCAAGACTAAGGATGTAATCAATCCACTGTACTTTTCCCTCATCAGACCAATAATAGCGTACAGTGCTCTCTTTTGCATGTACCTCTCCAGACACCTGCAACAGCTGGAGAGACCTAAGAGGTTTCTCACCAAGAAAATCCAGGGACTTCAATGCATGACCTACATGGGCAGACTGAAGGCCCTGTCACTGTACTCTGTATAATACAGACTGCTGAGAGGCAATTTGCACCTGGCTTACAGAGCACTCTATAACTCTGTCTTAACTCATTCACTCCAGTGGAGCTCAGGAAGTTTGCACTCTTCCAATGGGTAGAGCCTAAGCCTTTTGACAGAATAAAATTATGTCCTCACATTTCAAACAAATGTTCATAACTCTGCAACCATAGAAGTTATGAAAGAAGCATAAATGGCAAACTCTTCAGCACAAACTATATTTTATAGTGGTAGTATTCTTTAGGTTCTAGGCCTTAAACTGAATTTTATAAGTCACAATAAACACAGTAACTATTACATTTGTAATATTTTGTAAACGTTACAATATCTCAGTGACCGCTTAAGTGACACACATACCATCAGCAGCATTTTATTCATCTAAATGAGAGCTTTCATATGAGACTAAGGAGTTCTGTCTGTGTCACTTGGTTGTTGAGATATTTAGAAAAATTAGGAAATTATATCTACATAAATTAATATCACAAAACAACTATTAACACCCATTCACCTGCACTAGACAGAGGTCAAATATTAATGCAGTTGAGTTTGCCATTATGTAACCATTAAGATGAAATGTTTTAAAAAGTTGTACATAGCATGGTTTTGGAATTATTGACGCAAATATGCGCAAACAATATTTGACACCTAGAGGTGTCAGTAGTTAGCTGCAAATGTTCCTGGAGGTGTTACTTCGATGTAATGAGTTTGGAAATGTTTCACCTCCGCAAATCAAATGGGCCAAGACTCACTCACTGTAGGGACCTTAACCTAGCCTGTGACATCAGCAGGACATGCTGAAGACACAGATATGTCTCCCAGAGATTGTCACTGCTATGGAACAAACTGCCAATTCACGTGAAACTGAGCTCTTCAATTACCCTTTTTAAGTGTAACTTAGACAATTGGATGGGAAATCGTAAATTTACCCTGGGGGTTTCACCTATGTCACTCTTAGACAGGGGCAACCAGTGCTGATCATGGATTTGCAAATATGAACTACATATCTTGGTCTATAAGGGAACAATAGTACATCTTCACTGGCTTGAAAAGACCCTAGGGACTTTAGCCTAGTGACCTCCTATGAACCTATGAACCTAGGGCCATTATGGTAGTAGCCTCGTATAAACCTATGATACTATGAACCTATGTAGGCCTGCCAACATCTTGTCTGATGCATGGTCTGCTGATGTCATGTACTATAAGTTCAGCTGCAATCTTGTAAAAGACCTGCGCTGTGGCACTTGCATTACTATAGTCTGTGTACTTAGATAGGTAGGGACTCTATTCTCACTGCAGTCAGCTGTGTGTTTGTGTGTGTACTCTTGCTTGACATTACAGAGAGCCTTTTACTGCAGCATGTGGGACACTGTTATTACCATATTCTCAACAGACACTGCTGATGCCATCAGCTATAAAATATTTTGGATATGCAGTCATCCCACCAGGGCATGGTCAGACACTGGCCTGGAGGCCAGACAGATATCACTGCATCCTATACAAGACAGATTACAGTGGCATGGTATTTTATCTATTCACATACATCATGGCATGGTTTGTAGGTGCTATGTTATCTTGATGAGAAAGCCCTGTGGTCTCCCCAGCTGCTGCATGTGTCTGTTGAGGTTCATGCAAAGGAGAGCATTATACTGTATTACTTTTCTGATGTGGTTTGACTACAGTGCTGTCATACAATCTTAATATCTGAATATGATGTGCACCATATGTTTGTCCTGGAAAATCATTAAAGATAGAAGTTAGAAAAGTAATGATACACATTGCAGTTCCTGACTTCACAACCCTTACAAAATCATTCACTATAAAGTTGTGAAATGTTGATGCTATCAACTGTGTAACTTTCCAAGGTCAACATAAGTCAAAGGTGCAATGAGCAGTTGAACAACACAAATGCAGATATACTAAGTACTAAGTTAGCTATGCAGCCTGAGCAACAGACACAGCATCTGTCTCCCTGAATCTAAAAGATAGAAAACAGGGGTATGTCACAGTTACCATCACTTGCACATGGTGTTGTGTGGGGTCATTACAGAGAGATGTTAGAAAGTAATGAAATGCATTGCAGTTTCTTATTTCACATTTTTGGTTCTTCAGTTAGTGCTTAATATATCTGCATTTGTGTTGTTGAACTGCTCATTGTACTTTTGACTTATATTGGCCTTGGAAAGTTAGACAGTTGATAGTATCAACATTTCTCAACTGTATAGTGAATGCTGTTGTAATGGTTGTGAAGTAAGAGACTTGCGGAATGATGGTGGCCATCTTCCACTTGGCTTGGATGAAACCAGTACTCAGGCTTAGGTTGAATAGGGTGCCTAATGGTGCTGCAAGTTCCTGCCTGAGTTGATGCAGGATGCAGCCTGGGATGTTACCAGATTTCATGAAATGGCATGAAAGCCTTTGAGAGGGCAGTCATTTCTTGTTCCCTAGAGATAAGGGGTGGGGGCAGATGCTGGGGATATCCTGGATTACTGAGGGGGGACAGAGGAGTGAAGTTTTTAACTGAAGCTGTCTGCCAGCAGGTTGGCTATATCCATGGCATTTGTGTACATGGTGTACCTAACCATCAGTTCTGAGCAGATTTATATTTCCCCTTAGATTGGGGACGTGTGTGAGGAAGGCCTTATGATTGTCTTTAGTAGATGTGTCCAATTTGGACTCAAAGTTAACTTTGGAGTGCTTCACTAATACCCTAATTTGCCTGTTTAGGCCAAGGAGAGATTGCTTCCAATTTGGCCTGTTCCTTCTTGGTCCTGGACAGCAATTTTTTCCTTTTGTTGTAGAGTTTATTTATAGCCAATATCCACCAGACAGGACTTCTCTTCCTTGAGTAGGAGGATTTTGTCCTGTCAGATATTGCTGAATCCATGCATTTATATAAATAGTCATATAGTACTTTTGTGTAGGTTTGGACATTAGTCCCAGTTTCTGCTGTTGGGGAGGGGGTCTGTGAAGCTGTTTAGACCTTTCCTCAGGAGGTTGTAATCAGCTTTGGTGAAGTTTTTTTTACCCTAGTTGGCGGAGGGGGGGGTGCTTAGGGAAGATGGTGACTTCGAAGGTGACTGCTTTGTGGTCTGATCTTACTAGGGATAATGACACTGCAGGGGTGTTGCTGCTTTAATCCATTTGTATGTGCTAGAGGCTGCAGCCAGTGTTGCTGCTACTGCTGCTGCCAATAGGCCTAGTCTGAGAAGAAGAGCTTCCAGGCCTCGTTTAACTTTTCACAACCTACATGATGTGGAAATCGTAGAGCACTACAGGATGGACAGGGACACACTACAGGAAGTCTGTGACCTCTGCCACCCTGAACTCAGAACCAGAGTCAACTGAGGAGAACCCATCCCAGTGGAAACTAAGGTATGTTTAGTCCTTAGAATCTTAGCTACAGGCACCTTTCAGAGACAAATAGCAGACATGCTGGGGGTGTCACAGGCATCAGCATCCAAGATCCTCCACCAAATCCTGGATGCTATGCTCTAATATGCCAGTGAGCACATATATTTTTCCCATAGTTCTGAGGAGAGGCCAGAAATATGGAACAGTTCTACCAGGTAATGCAATACCCTGAAGTACTGGGTGCCATAGATTGCACTTGTAGAAATTAAGGCATCACCTGTGGAACAGGGTAGGCTTTACCTTAATAGAAAGGACTACCACCCTGTCAACTGCCAAGTCATGTGTAATGCAAAGGGAATCATCTTGAACATGTGTGCTTGGAACTCTGGCAGTAACCACAACTCACATATCTGGCACACCTCCCAGTTGTACTAGATGTTTGCTAGGGGGATATCCCACATGATCATTTAGTGGGGATCCCAGCTATGCAGTAGAACCATGACTGATGACACCCTTTCAAAAATGCACACACACCCATGGAAGAACACCACAATGAGGCACACGCTCAAACCAGAAATGTCATAGAGCATGTGTTTTTGTGCTGAAGTCACGGTTCCTGTACCAAGATACATCTGGGGGAGCCCTGCAGTACAATCCACAGAGATGTATTGAAATATTCACAGTATGTGCCATGCTGTGCAATATAATCTTGAGGAAACAGCTGCAGCAGGATCAGCAAGCGGAAGGGACACACATCCCATCACCAATGCCAAGTTCACCATAGGCACAGGCAGATGAGGAGTCAGAGGGGGAACAACCAGCTGATGTGGGTGTAGGCAGACATAGGTGTGCTCAGTATGCCCTTGCATTGGCTAAGAGACAATGCCTAGCACACTCAGTCACCACCTAGAGGTCTAAAACCTTCCTCCTATTCACATGCATATAGTAACATTGATGACAGGCAACTCACACAATCTCTGCCTCCCCATGTATTGACTGTGCACTGCTTGCATCAGACAGAGCCAGCCTTGAACTAACATTGTAGCAGTTGTTGCATTAACAAGGTAAGTCCTGAACCCAGAGTGTGTTGTATAATAATATTATGGTATATCCTTGTATTTCATCACTTGGTACAGTAAGCAAGTAAAAGGTGGGAGATTTGTACAGAAATTACCTTAACATGTGACAGCAGAAACTTATTTGACTTATATGTGTTCAGTAGTAAATAATAGGCCTTAGGCAACAAACATTTGCACAGTCATACCTCTCAAATGTACTGATGGTCATTGCATATCCTCAGTTTAGCACCATACATTTGCACTGGAAAGTCATTAAAGAGAGAAGTTAGAAAGTAATGATACACATTCCAGTTTCTGGCTTCAAACCCTCACAAGATGAAACAACAGGCAGGATGCAAAACAAGAAGAGCAACAAGAGAAATATATCCTTGTTTGTGCCATAGCAGTAAATCACTTTTGGTCCCTCACCCCAAAAAAACAGTCCATTCTTGTTTGTGCAATAACAGAACTCACCTTTGCCTCCCCCCCTCCTCAGAAGAGCATTCTACGTGTCTTTGTGCCATCCAACCTGCCTTTCAGTTGTTGGTAACTGCATATCATATTATTCCTAGTTAATATCCTCACACATTTTAAGGCCAATGATATAGAATGACTTTCACACTTCATGTGTCAGAGTACTTGTCAGATAACTAATGAATGACCAAGAAACACAGAAAGGTAAGACAAAGCTGTATTTTTCCAAGCAATAATCATAACAGGTTGTGTGATCACTAAGTGCACTACATCCAAATATAATAAATTTAATAAATGCACCCATCCTGTTTTCTGAAGGTGCATTGTGAGAGTTGAAATCCAGACCTTTGTAGAAATATCTTATGTGTACTAACATTTTCTACTGCATTTGTAATAAATTGCTTTTCCTCACTGTAATGATTTCTCCCTTTTTTCTTTTCTTTTTTTTTTTCTTTTGGCCACTGTTTGTGTGATACTCCACGTAGAGCAAACACGGGAACTGGAGAAAAAGAATGTCATGCTTGGCTGTGTTTGTGCAAAGTGTAGCAGTGCACAAACTGGATAAGTGTGGACCACCCCGAAAGTAGACAGCGAAAATCAGAAACTAGATGCATTTAATCAATGCTATTGCCTGTGGAAGTAGGTATAGATGTAGGGCTGAGGTTCAGATGGCCCTGGGTTCTAGTACAGGTTGTGCAACCTTTTTTCAACTGTTGTGACATTGCAGTTTATATCAATGAGCTGAACATTAATGAACAACTGTCATTTCAACTCTGTTGTGGCAGTAGCTGTTAATGTAGGACTGTCATACACATGGTTCTGGGTTCAAATACAGCATATTCCATACACTTTTACTGTTGTTCAACTTCCCATTATAGTCGCTCTCACTTATAACACTTGACATAGTGTACATGATAATAATTATATGTATGAGGGCTCAGGCACTAATATTGTGCTTGTTATTTATTTATTTATCTATGTAGTATTACATTTATTATCAAATGTATGACTGTGGGTATACCATGTACTATATTCCTATAGGTATAGTTCTGTTCTCTGGACTGCCATCACCTTTACATTTGTCAACCACACATATACAGTTGGCTGTACATCAAATAACCTTGAAATTGCATTGGTTGTCACTGTCGTGGACTGCTTACCATCACATAAACACATTGCTAGGCAGTCTGTACCACCAAGCACCATGTTTGCATGATGGTAAGTGTTGCACAACATTTTCAAACAGTGTGCACACTTTCAGTAAAAGCGATAACTGGAACTGGTGGGAAACATCATTCTCCATTCCTCCTGATCCATGATAGATATGGCAGGTGTTTGTGGAGAGGGTGTGAGATTTTGGGCTCAGAGATGGGGTGTCCAGGATTCCAAGATTTTTGTTGGACTCCTAGTGAAACACCACAGTGCCAGGTTGCTGCAGGGGGACTATTCTCAGTCCCAGTATAAGTCAGAGGCTTGGGATAGATTGTCCTGGGCTGTAACCAGTGCCACCAGGATCCCCCACACTGGTGATCAATGTAGACATCACTACAATGACATCTAGAGGGGGAAGAGAGGTACCGTCAATGCTTGGATTGAGGAATTTAAGATGAAGGGCATCTCATAAATGTGTAAGTATCAACTACAGAGAGTACTTGTAAGGTGTAAAAGCTGAATATAGGCAAGACTGGTATTCATAATGGTATTCTGTTCTGTTCTGTTTTGTACACAGCTGCCATGGAAAGGGAGTGCAATGTTAGGACTCATGGCTCAAGATTGGTGAGGATGAGGAAGGCATGTGGTATGTATGTATGTAGCAGAAAACTATTATTTATTATTAACAGAAAAAAATTATTGCAGCTTTAAATGTTAAAGATAGCTTGTTTGGTATTTAATGCAGTTGTATCAAATTGAGTATGCATATCTCAACTATAAAAGCAAGTATGCATGTTTTAGTCTGTAGTACAAACCAATAGTACAATATTAGACTTCAGTCAAAGTGGTGGGTTCAAATACCATACTTTCTACCTCTACAATACTGTTAATTCTTCAATTATGTGTAACTTAAAGGTTTAAAGTAAAAAGTCTATACCAGTGGCACACATGCCCTGCTGTAAACTGTAATGTGTATAATTGGAACACACATATGTGCAATATATGCACATGTAAAGGAGTACTGGCTACAATCTGTAATATAGTGTGCATTTGTTAGGAGCTGGTAGTTTTAAAAGTAATAGTTATCTGTTAGGGGGTGGTAGTCTTAACAGTAAAGGTTTAGATAATAAAGTCAAATAATTGCATTAATGCATTGTATGTTGCATACAAAAGTATTAATCTTATCTCTTTTTTTTCCCTCACCCCAACCCTTATCTCTCTTTTTTTTTGGCTTGTTTTTTTTATGTGTCATGAAAATTTGTCCATGTCATCCATGTGCACCACATCATGGAATGTTCCACAGCACAGCAGGGTAGGCCTGCCCAACAGTATCCATCTGGCTGCACTCCACTGGTCCGGTACCATTGCTCAGCATGTCTGGGAGCCAACCTGGCAGCACCTCCTCTGCTGCCCCAGTGCTACCTGCCCCCTCAGGTAGTTCTACCATTGAGGATAGTCCAGTAGTTCCCTCCAGGAGCAGTGGCAGAGGTGCTGAGTTTATCACCCATGCTAAACTCCAAGGGATGGTGAACAGGATCGTGAGCCGCACTATTGGTGCATGTCTACACCAGATGGAGGGCTACTTTCCCTCATTTTAACATAGGACCAGGAGGAGGAGACACTGAGCATTCCATTCAGTACGGCGGAGTGAGCTGACAGTGATGACAATCCAGTGGGTGTGGACTCAATTCTCACTGTCACCCAGCTTGATGAGCATGGGTCCTGGATGTCCCCACCCTCACTCCATCTATGATGTCCACCAACCTCTTGTGTCCACAACACTCCCTGTGTCTTCTCTCTCTACAATTGCTTCCTCACCTACCCAACTCATCAGACCCAGACATGCCTACATCCCTTCTCCAACATTCCTCTTCCTCTCTCTCAAAAAAAAAAAAATTGGCACCTGTCCCACAAAAAAAAAAAAGAAAATGTCCCATACATAACTTTCCGTTTCAAATGTGTCTTCTTGACACAGCTGATTTGATCTAACTGGCTGTACAACATGATTGTGTTGTGGTCACCCCTCTCTCTGGAGGAGACAGCCCAAATTCATCTAATAGTCTGCATTTATTATCAGTTTTTACAGTTGAAGAAGTGAATTGCTATGGTTCTTTCCTACCTCCATTCCGCATATTCCTGTATTGCTTTCCATTTGTTCTCCCCCTACTTACTCCCCATTTCACCACTGTCCTTTCTTCCCCATTTCTTTTTGATGATGTGCATTGAGCACCAATGCACAGCAACAGTAATATGAAAGTACTTAAAAGTATAAGATTCACTTGGAACCCAGTACCATCTGCCTTCAAAAAGGAAAGTATCACTGCATTAACTGCATTAACATGTTCAGCCACAAAGTCAGTTAAGTAGCAGGTGTATTCCAGAGACTCAGTACTGTCAGACTTTAGCATACCCATTTCACTACTGTCTTATCTTCCCCATTTGTTTTCTTTAATGCATTATTGTATAATGGTGTGCATCATGCAAAAAAGCACAGCAATGGTAATACAAAAGTACTTAAAAGTGCTAGATTCAGTTGTATCTGAACCCAGCACCATTTCGCCCCAAAAAGGAATGTATCACTGCATTAACTGCATTATTACCTGCAGCAACAGAATTAGTTAAGAAGCAGGTGTATTCCACAAACCCAGTACTAACGGGCATACTTTAACAATGCTGCTACTGGAATAGTTACATGACATTCCCTTATGTAATAGTCATTTTTCAGGTCTCCCTTTTGCCTGTTGTGCAGTGTTGCACAAACAAGATAAGCACAGCCAAACCTTCCATTCATTTCTCCATTGCCTGTGATTGCGCTAAGGGCTGCATCATCCAAACAATGGCCAAAAAAGTAATAAAATAATAATAATAAAAAACTGACAGAGAAAACATAATTTGAACACAAATGAAGAGCAGGTTGTATGTTAATGAAACAGAACCTGTGAACTGCACGCTGCTTACTTGCATTTTCAACCTTGACAGACATACATGTAACACTTTGTAAGTCTAACCTGACACACCCACTTGACATATGTATTCACAGTTGCCATCCATTAAACACAAACAATAGGGAGTGCTTGTGCTATGTTTACATCCCTACATGGATCCAATTTTTTTGGGATTCAGCAATTCTAATGAGTTCAGAACTCATTTGCATCTTCACCATGCTGATAGCCTTGGATCTATACTGGACAATAACCGTGTAGCTAGGGGAAATTGAAGGGGAGCTTACTTGTTTATGTGTTGAACACAGAAGATATTACTTTGGGATAAATCTGCACAGAGGAGTAGTGATTTTTAGATTATATGCCTGCATTTCGTCAGCTACATATTGCATATGCTGACATGTAACTATGAATAGTCTGTTTATTGTTTTTTATAATTATTTTGACTAGAATACACTTTTACATTTTTACCTGACTGCATTACTTATAAGTGTACTGTTCATTTGTGGGTGGGGGTGCAAAGCTGCATTTCTGTTATGGCACAAAAAAGGATTATGTTGCTATTGTTGCTCTCCTTTTGTTGCATCCAGCCTGTATCTAATGCTGTCACATGTTAAGGTCAGTTCTGTACAAATCTAACACCTTTTACTTTTTATACTGTTTGTGTAGGCGCTTTTACA
The DNA here is from genome assembly GCF_019279795.1 of Protopterus annectens. Classification (NCBI taxonomy): domain Eukaryota; kingdom Metazoa; phylum Chordata; order Ceratodontiformes; family Protopteridae; genus Protopterus; species Protopterus annectens. The sequence continues at coordinate 1,361,943,177 of NC_056728.1, forward strand.
TGGCAGTATTCCAAACGTTTTGGAATTAATGGGAAACACCAGCACACAGGTCTACACGATTACTTTATAGCTTGTTGAATAGCTCCACTATGTTAGATTGGTTAATTATCAGGTAATTCAGCTGATTATGCAATAGTTAGCATGCCATGGTGGTGCATGCCTTTACACTGCACTTACTGAATCTAAATGTTTTCAGAAAGTTTTCAATAAGTAGGCTTTATTGAATCCCCCTGAAAGTTTTTTTTTAATTGATTTGCATCTGAGGGAGGGGATTTGAGGCAATGCCCAAAAACAGAAGCTGATTGGTTCCTGCATTTCAGGGCACCAGATACCTGATCACACACATTATTATTATTATTATTATTATTATTATTTTTTTGTATTATTAATGATCCTCAGCTAAGGAGGGGCAGAGTAGGGGCAGGGGTGGGACAGCCACAGGACGTGGTTGTCTGATTCAGTTCTGCATTTTAGGAGCACCAACCACCAGACAGCAGACCTTTTTTCTTTTTTTTTTTGCTCCTCACTCAGTAATGTTGAGGGGTACAAGATCAAGGAATCCCCCAGGTGCTAGATGAGCCAGCTATGCCTCTGATTTTATGCCAGGTGGATGATGCAGTGGTATGTAGTCTAATATGCTAACTACATTTAATGTGGTGATCCACAGGAACATGCTGTGTGGTGGGTTTATGCAGAGCCATCTTAGGGTACCAGAACACTAAATGGTACTCCTTCCCATTAAGCAACTCCTGTACTGAGGAGACACACACACATACACACACACACACACACACACACACACACACACACACACACACACACACACACACACACACACACTTGCTGCTTGGAATGCAGCTACTTGGACATACATATGGAGTTGTAGGTTATAAATGTCATTCTAGTATGTTAACATACATCTGTCACAGTTCTCCAATGCTCCTCTTACTATCTCAGCACAGGCTTAATGACATATGAATCATGCTGTCTAGCATAGCAGGGAAGAGGGATTAGCAGGCAGTTCTACTGAAAAATACTGACTTTTACATAAATGCACACATATACACCCATATATATATATATATATATATATATATATATATATAGATATATATATATATAGATATATATATAGATAGATATATATATAGATATATATATATATCTATATATATATCTATATATATATATATATATATATATATATATATATATGTATGTATATATATATATATATATATATATATATATATATATACATATGGATCTAGGACTTTTGATCGAAAGATAAAAAGTCTGAATCCATTATCACCGAACATACTTTACTGAAAGCGCTTTCACCAAAAAAGCGCTTATGGTAAAGTATATTTTAAAAAAAAAATCAACATTAAACCTACTTCTATGCAGGGGGGGAAAGCCCCCTGCACCTCCCACACACCCCCTACCTAAATATTCCTCACTCACAGGTAGCGCTATAGTGAGGAAAAGGGAATTTCCCTTATCCGCACCGTAGTATGACCTGCACAGCGAGCATACTTATCCGAAAGTGCTGCTTCAGTGAACAGCACTTTTGGTTAAGTAAGCTCGGTGATTTTTGCTTCGGCGGAAAGTGCAGTTGCGGATCTGTATGGATCCCATATATATATATATATATATATATATATATATATGTACAGATATATATATATATATATATATATATATATATATATATATATATATATATATATATATATATTAGCATTTCACTGGTAGGATATTCTGTTGAGAAATACTGTCCTGTGTTATATTTATCCATTCTCTTGGTAAGACACGTTCACTTATGGCAAATCTTCTATTCTTTCCCATCAATGCAATTCTGTTCTCGATCATACATGTGCCCAGCAGGCAGCTAAAATCATCCCACCCCTGCTAATGCTCTGGCTGTGAAGGATGATGACACTGGAAATTCCTGGCACCAGCATGGCCTTGACCATGCACTATCACTAGCAGGTAGCCTGATCCAATTGCCCAAGGTGGCTAATCCATGGATTAAGTAGGTGGTAGAGGTGGCACTTAAGGGAGCACTGAGTAAGTACATGACCAGAAGGAAAAGTTTCCTGGAGCAGATTTCAGATTCACAGATTTGGTCATCCCTAACCATCTGTCTGGTAGAGGAGGGTGTGGCCCATACTGCTGCTTGTACCCCTTTGTATCTTTAGTCTGCTGTACCCCTTTCCTCTTGTATCAGTGCACACATTCTGTATGTTATATAACTACCCTCATTACTATTTGTCTAACCCCTGCTTGTCTACGCTGATCCCATTTTGCCTTATCCTAGTGTGAACACATGTGCTTCTGTTTGTCTCTGCTGTTAAATGGTGTCTTTCTTTCTCTGCACAGTCATTAATGTGTCCCTATCCTTCCTGCCTTCTCCATTGCCCTACTTTTCAATTCACCTCTTATGTCCCCTTTCATGAATCTGACAGGTCTCTATATATATGTATTCACCAGGCTGGTACCATTGCAGATGTCTTACAGCTATACTTTGTGCCATTCAACCAAGAGATGCATTGACACACAGCGCAGCCTCTATATAAATTGAATCACTCTAAGATACAGTGGTCTCTAAAGTCATGTTTTTACTTTTACAAAATTCCTGGCACTTCACTGCTTTATAATTATGTACTGTACATTCATGCACAGATGGGTCTATTTGTGTATTTGTTATTCTACTCCCCTGCATAACCTGGATTGTTCCTACCTGCATGAACTGCTTCTCCCTCTTTAGATACCTATTGTAGGATACAAAATTCTTACATAATTTAGTAGAACAATTCTATGAGCCCCATCCTCACTCTTGACCTTCATTGACAGTCTCTGTGAAGTCTGCTTTTTCTTACTCTATCTCAACTTTTTTTCTGCTGCTTTGCTTTCCTTCTGCATCCTAAAACATTAGTTAATTTATTCTAAAATTAGCTATTAGTTTCTCCAAATGTTTTGGATTTTAATACCATGACCGGAATGGACCCCGTTCATAAGTCAGGCTATCATTAAAGTTTGTGAAAGCATTATTTCTTCAGTCTTTGAGGGTAGCCAAGAGTGCCCTTTTCAACACTTGCAATGTACCCAGAGTTGCTTCTTCACTAGTGCACATGGGGTTACATGTGTTTACTCTTGCCTTTGTTGCTCGGTTCATGGCAGAAAAAAACTTTGTGAAAAAGCAATAAACTTGCCTGGCTAGCAAATAAAAATAATTATATTTAAAAATAATTGCTTAAAAACAAGAAAACAACATTTAAGATGGCTTATGACAGGTAAAAGTATGCATTGATCTGCCATCAGCAAATATGCTTCTCCAGCTACATTTCATCTTCTAAACAGCAGTGAGTATTTAATTTCAGTGGGTTTTGAGAACAATTTAGTTTTATTGTTCATTAAGGGTTACATTTCATGTTTAAGAGAGTAGGATTTCACCACTATAAACCAAAAGTGTCACATGCAGGGTGTTAACCCTTAATCCAGTAATGGAACAGAAGTTTCAGAATTCAAGCAGTACTAACAGTAGCATTAATATTACTACCAGATAATACTATAAATATTAAATTAACTCTTGTTTTGTGGTATGCTATGCTGTAACAAATATATTTATAAAATTACTTGTTTTCGAAATGTACTTCTCATGTTCTATTCCATCTCCAGTACCTTCCATAGTCTGTATATTTGTTCTCTACAATCTGTTTTTTATTTTTTAGGTTTTTAAACAACATTCTCATCTTGTTCTTTCATCTGACAAAGTATTTTCCTCCATGTCTTTCTTTAATTATTTAATGTTTATCATTTAACATCCTCTTGTCATAGGTGTATAAGTTCATAGGTAGTTTTGAGTCATGTTGTCCAGTATACTATTAAGGTGTCTAGCTAGCCCAATTTCTCAGTTTTTTCATAGCATTGGCTGGTTATGTGACTTGGTCAGAGTTACACAGTAGGCAAATGAAGGCTGTAGGGCTCATAACCATGTACTACAAAAAGCAGCTCACTAACAGCTTATAGCTTTAGTCCTCTGTGCTAACTGCCAGGCTAAAATGAATCCCAGCACCTGGTATGGGAACAGAGCCAACTGTCTTCTTATCCATCAGCATTAAAGGCCAATGTGTTACCTATTGAGCCGCTGATATGCTACCAGGCTCATGCACCCATACCTGTTTTCAATAGTTCAGTACACAGCCATTACACCATGGTGGTACAAAAATGATAGCTTCTACTATTGACCAAATCCAAAAACTTCTGCAAATAAAGCAGAGATGACAACCATTAATGCACAAAACCCTCGTGACTATCCTTCTCTGGCCCTTTGTCTACCCCCTGCATATTTCACAGCGAATTCATCTTTTTTTCCCATCAATTCTTTTTATTACCATCTATATAGAACTCTTTAGTTTTAGAACTTTTGTATAACTTTAATGTCTGTCAGCTTTCTTCTGGAATTCCCATTAAATGACATTCCCCAACTCATTTCACTACCAACCCTCAGTGTGCGCATTACAGCATTTTCACATTTTATACTACCTTTCCTGGCTTATTCTCTACCTTATACTCCTATGAACCTACACTTAAATATCCTCATAAGATGATTCTAACTCTTTCACTGATATTTTCACTTCACCATGGTTCCTTTATTCCACTTAACTCATACTTCATACTCTAATCATGCCAATTTCTGGATAATGGTCAACTCTCTTCATAAACCTGTTATTCTATCACTATCACATTCTCTTTCAGTCACTGTTTTTCTGGACTACTTTAGTATCCATATTGTCTAAAACACTTTTCTTCCCTACCTTTTTATTCACAATGATCATATACCTATGAATGTTTTTTTCTAACTATCATACAAGCTCTTATAACTTTCTGGTCATTTTTTTTTAATATCTGTTTCTATATCATTTGTGCCTCCATGGCTACCCTCCCATCAACCTTATCCCAATAAGCATACTCCTTTTCCTGTTTTGGGTATACTCAGTATAGGGGTAAAAACTGACCAGAAGGACCTTCATCCAGGTAGCCATGAGGATGATTTTTACCCCCACTGCATTTCAACAATGAGAGTGTTTTTGTTAGGGCTCTAACTCCACCTCAGCTGCTGATGTGAGCACCTGCATCACTGCAGGATACCCTACACCTTCCCCTTGTATGTCTCTGCTTCCTCCCACATGCTATGAGGGCTACTTTCCCCAGACTGGCAATACTAAGGCTATTCCCCTGCTCTTTGCCATTTTAGTGCAGCTGAATTCTCCAGTTTTTTGATGCCAGTTCGGAACTATCGCTCCTTCTCCTCAGGATGGATGAGTCAACATCAGCCACTCCCCCCAACACCTTGGTTTTCCATTACCAAGTCAACTTCAGGTCATCTGGATCAAAATCATAACTTTACCCTCTTATTGCACAGAGCTAGGTGTATATCTTACTTTTTTCTCATATATTAAATATTATATGGTACAGTTTTTGCTAGTGCTTGTACCCTCAACACAACTGACCTATTTTTGTCAACCACTTTGATAACTTTTAACTGCTACTTTTTGGCAGTACTGAGTTGAACCCTGAAGACATTGTCATTCTGTAGTTGTTACACTGGCGAGAGATCTTAGCCTAAGCACCTGCAACATTGGATTACAATGGGAGGACCTATCAGCTTAAAGCTGAAATAACTACCATGCCTTAAACATGCTTGAAACCTAACTTTCTCACACCACATTTAATCAAGAATATTTCCTTCATGGTGAAAGACATTGGAAAGTACATTGTAGAAAACACACTTATTCTATTAGCTAATGATAACAACAGCATCTTCACTATAGATGCATTCAGTACATCAGATACAATCCTTAACCTTCTTGTTGCAGTATGCATGATCAGTATCCTTAGAAAATCTGTATCAAATGTGTTTATATTCCCTTCATCTTTTCATTGTTATTTGTACAAAAGGTCAATGAAGTAGTGCCATCCTGCTTGGATAAAACTGTATTCCATATGGAACAAATGCTAATACTTATCTTTATATTTACCATTTAAGTATATTTTATATATTCCAATGATTAGATTTTGTTGTATAAATTTGTAAAAATTAACTAAGAGTTTTTGAATGTTCATCCAAAGTTTATTATTCAGATTTGATAATCAAGGAAGAAATGCCAGAATAATATTTACCATGGTGACATAACCCCTTGGCATACTGTAATTTTGAAAGTATAGTGATAATTATTAAGGAATAATTTGAAAAATCCAAAACCTTTACCTTTCTTAGTATGAAAAAAAAATACAAGATATAATTTTATTAGTTAATAGAAGATTAGGGCATTCAGAAGCAGGTTGAAAATTAGTTATATTTTTCAAATGTAAAATATACATTAAATGTTGAAATGACTGAAATAAAGCATGTTTTATTCATAAACTTAGACTTTTTTCCTAGTAAGATAAAGGAGGTTTAAATATTTAAACCATATTAATAAAATAAAATAAAATAAAACAATAAAAACTCAAACCACTATTTAACTGTTATAGGGACCCACAGCAAATATTTGCTCTATAAATTAATTAATAAATACCAAAAAAAATGGGAACTTTAACAGCTTCATTATTTTAGGAGTTATTTTAAAATATGTCAGCTTAACAATCCTGGGGAACCATAAAAACATTCCATTTCTTTACATGCCTTTAAAGCATACTGCTGTTGGCCAGTGTTCTTGTGAGCTTGTTCTGTTTTTTTTTTTCTGTCTTGCTCTAAATTGCATTTGCCATGAATTGCTACCCACTGAGCTTTAAGCTCTTGATTGTGACCTTATTTACCAGATTTTAATGTTCTGAGATACTATGTTAGCTATACATTGTTTTACGCACGTTTGAGTAATCTTGCTGAGAAATTCTTTGCTGGTTTTAGTCTATTGAGATGAGAGGGAAAGCAGGCTGTTTCTAGGACTCCAATTGTTGTTGCTAATGACCATTGCTCCATTTTGAGTTTTTTAGCCATTTCATGAGTTGCTATAAATTGGACATGTTTACATGGCCTGTAGTTCACTTGGTATGAGCTGCTACACTCTGGACTCTAAGCTCATGACTGCAACCTTTACCAGCTTTGAGTGCATTAACAAGACCCACAAGATCTGGGATAATTGGTTTTACTAGTTTTATAGAATAAACTGTGATAACTGGTCATTGGTTTTGTACTTTTGAGTAAGCTTCCTGAGAAACTGTTTGGTGTTTTTACTCTAGTGGGGAAAAGATTATCAGGCTGTTTCTAAGACACTGGTTACTTTACTACCCTTAAAGAGGGCTGCTACTGCTACTGGCCAAGCAGAATATTGACATAAGTGATTTTGCTAGTATTACTGAGTATAGTTAGATAGCTGTAGACTATTTATTAATTTTTTTTTTGCTTGAGTGATCTTTCTGAAAAATTGTTTGGTGGTTTTACTCTAGAGAGAGAACAGGGAACCAGGTTGTTTCTACAACACAACTTTAGAACCTTAAGGAATGTTGCTGTTATTGGCCAATGTGATCTTTTGAGCTTTTTCAGATGTTTTCTGTCTTGATATAAACTGGGTGTGTTTTTGCCAAGATGTAAAGTAAATTGATTAAATGCAAATGATTTTATCTGAATATTGTATGTGCATACTATCCTTTCCTAACAGTATTCATGAGATATATGAGTAATACTTCCCTTTGTTTGCACTTATTTGCCCTTAGCTACTCAGCTGTCAGCCACATGGCTCATTTAACTGACATTTATGTGTATTTTATTTGTACAAGTTGTACTGTGAGCTGCAGCACTTTGAATTGTGCTGTGTTAATATTGTTGTTATGGTCACTACCCCAATGTCTTCCCCAGCATTATCACTAAGGCTACCTCATGCAATTACAGCTCATGCTTTACCTGCTGTGCCATTGTCTCTCACTTGTTGCTGTTGTTCTTGCCCTGCTTAACACCAGTGCTTCATCTTTCCCTTACACACTACTACTACTCTTATTGCATCTACCATCATTATTTCATTTATACTTAACTACTAATTTTGTATTCTAGATTCATTTAGGCTTATGAGGCACCACTACTACAACTCCTGCTTTGACATCCTTACATATTGCTCTTACACCATGCTACTAACCATTGTCTGGTTCTGACCCAAAATATGGAGAACAAATCTGCCTGTGTCCATTCTGTTGCCATCTTCATAGACATTGGTATTCTTAGGCAGTGCAGAAACTGACAAATGCTAACAGACAGTGAACTATTACTTCACAAAAATGATTCAGTTTCTGATCAGTGTAAATATCTATACAATTTGGAAGCTAATTTCTCACCAAACAATATGTTCAGTGAGCACCACACTACTGCTCACACCTTGACATTCGTATATCAAACTAATATATGCTAAGGCAGTCAAATGTCCCTCCCCAAGTCTACTAGAATAGAAGGATACAGCTTCATCAGAAATCCTCAAAAAATATGTTTCACCCTCCCCACACACACAGAAAAACGTCACCAGGCTTTAGTAAGTAGACTGTCTATTAGAAATAATTCCATTAATACAATAGAAATGTCATAGTAATAGGTGACTCTGTTGTCAGGCACACCGACTCTATATTTAGCAGGTTGGACAAGGACAACATTATAGAAATTTGCCTCTCTAGCATCAAGATCCATGATGTTGTGAGGGATCTATAGACTCTCACCTCAGACAAATTTGATTACAATCTTGTGATAACCAATGTAGGTGCAAATGACCTGAGGTGGTGCAGAGAGACATGTTGGAGCTCACTATTAATGTGTCAAATGCAGGCAAAACCCTGTTATTGAGTAAAATCCTACCTTCACCCAGAAAGATGAATAAATGCAAAGAAAAAAATGGCTTCATAAATTGATTTCTTTATTGCTGTCATTATCTGTGGGGGAGGGGGAGTTAGTATGTGAGAGGGATACAGTATCTTCTCCTGATTCCTATTACCTTATCATCTAAGTTATGTGTACAATTAGGCATCATCCCCTGGTCTCTTATTATTTCTGTTTTTGGTAATAACTTAATCTTATTTAATAATCCTTGCCAAAATACAAAAAGCTTATTTAGTAGCATTAGATGATACTGCATTCTATTTATACCATTCAAAGAGGAACCCTGAATAGAAATGCATTCTTTAACATCTTCACTGTTTGCAACAAGAGCCACAATCATTGAGATGTCTACAAGCGCATTGGCCCACATTCCCTCACTAGTTGACAGTACAGACAAAATGATATTATACAAGGGGCTGCAATACTGAACCTTGTGGTAGCCATCTATTTATAATGGCTCTGTCTGAGTGTGCACCACTGAACCCTGTGGCATCTGTCTATTTATGATGACTCTAAGTGTGCTTCCACTTATTCTCTCTTAACATTTTCTATCATGCAACCAATTTCAAATGTAGTTAATTATACAATCATTAATAATCACTTTCTCCATTTTTCTCAGTATTACCTTACAAAACCAAATATCCTGGATAAATCCAAGTAGGATTTATCGACATCAACTAAGTTAACATAGAAATGAAGCAGGTTAATTAAACTTGACTTACCTGTTGGAAATCCATTCTGGATTATGATGACCAGTTCTGGCACGTTCACAAATTTTGTTCAGAATAATTTGTTCTCATTTTTTTTTTCTATTATGCTAGTCAGACTGATGTGCTTATAGAGTCCTAAAGAAATTGCCTTAATGCATTTGTGTACTGGGACCGCAGCAACTTCATTTTATACTTCTGGGACATGCACTTTGCTGAAACAGATGCACCCGATATGGAACCAACTTGTCTCCTATCATGGTAAGGAAAGGAAAAAAGCTGTTGAGGTTTTCAAGGCCAACTGCTGCATCAGCTTTGATTTTCTTAAATCCTGTAGTTAAGTTATCAGAAATGATACTTGCTCAAGTATCAGAATCTGGGTTTATGAATATTTTCATGATTTTAGAATCTCCTCTACCGTGTCCAAACAATAAAGTACTAATTAATTTAGCCATCTCTTTTTTGTCAAGGATCCAATTTGTTATTTTCCAATGTCTGTATCTCATGGCTGTTTTAGAATAAGACCTCATTTGTTTTTATTTTGTTCACAATTCTTAGCTAAAATCAATGTATAAAGGTGATATGACATTCTTATACAAAACTTTTGGACATAGTTGTCAATTTAGTGCATGTGTCTATTTTTTATTCTTATACAAATTCTCAAAAATCATCTAAGCTTCAGATATAGTTGAGCATTCTTTTTTTTTTCTATTAATATTTATGCATGTTTTTATTTTCATTTTTGCTAACTCAGTGACATGTCTTTGCCCAACAAGAGGTAATTCTTTTATAGTGTCTATTAGTTGGGCATGTTGGTATTTATTAATTTATTTATTTTTTGACAATGAAATCTATAAATATATAGAATTTATGCTGTCCTAATTTACTATCTTCAATAACCATGTAACTTTCTTTCCCATTTGTCTTTGATGTCAATATGATGATGCAAGGTATTGCCAGCTATACCAGGAGAAGTAGGGCAGCGGAAGTGTAACATATGCCAGCACAGCTAGTGGGATTTTGTAAAGAATTATATATCATTTGTATATCAAATTGATTTGTACAGAAGCTTGTATTGAAAAAAATGTATTTGTAAAGCTGCTTGTATTAAAAATGTACCAACAGTGTGTCCTGTTGACAGAAAAGGAAATGCACTTTTCTGTCAGGCTGTATTATAACTATTGAAATTAATATAGTAACATAGGATACTGGAAAAGAACAGGTTAAGCTCAGCTCCTGCTAACTTTTAAAAATAGTATGAAATTAAATTACTTAATTTAGGCCATAAGATTGTATCTTACAGTTTTGATTGCAACCAGAGGCAAAATGTCCAGGCCAGAGAATGGTTTATTAGCTCCTGTAGGAAGAATAGAAGTGTTTTATTGTTTTATGACTTCCATAAGCTGCAACAGATCTTAGCAAAGCTCTATGTGTGTGTATTATTGACAAATATGTGCAATATCCTGGGTTAATTGCTACAAAAGGGGGTAGTATGGGGACCAGAAGTCAGATGACCAGATGTATGTGATATTCTGTGAATCAGGGTGAAAATTATGTTTTAATACTAGATGAGACTGAAGTCTCAGAGCAGTCTGTTTTTGGAACCTAATAAAGAAGGACCCCTCACCTACTTCTTATTGCCTTGCTCTAAGTGACCAGGGAATAGTAATTCTTTAGATCAGTCAGGAAAATATGGTGAGATTAGTTAAGTACTGTTTTTCTGTATCTGTGTGAATCTATTCATCTGTGTTATTTTAATATTTCCTGTGATTGAAACTCTGTTTATTGCAAATAGATATTCTGTATTTGCATGCCGTTTTATTATTTATTATTAAATATATTTAAAATTTTTCATTGTGGCTGGTCATTTAGAGAATATATTAATCTTTGATAGTACTTATATCTATTTGGTGACTTTTTTGCCACTCCTGAAAGCCTTTCTGCATTGGTCAAACACTATCATTTGCATTAATATTAATTTCACTCTGTATAATTGAGTACCCTTGTAACAGCCTTAGATTAGCTGGCTTTGGAGTGCACACTACCTTATAGTATGTTCGGAAGGGGGCATAGCTAGTAAATCTGTGCTAACCTTTCATGTGTGTGTGTTTGTGTGTGTGTGTATGTGTGTGTGTGTGTGTGTGTGTGTGTGTGTGTGTGTGTGTGTGTGTGTGTGTGTGCGTGTGCGTGTGTGCGTGTGTGTGTGCGTGTGTGTGTGTGTGTGTGTGTGTGTATGAAAATCAAATCTCCAAGAGTGTGTGTGTCAGTTGCTTGGAGCAGGTACACAAAGCATTGGTTTGACAGAGAGGGCACTGGAGGGCTTGGCTTGGACACTCAGCTGAGGACTCACCTCTACAGCTATGCCAGTGGGGAGTCTTAATGGGACCCTGGAGAGAGAGATAGAGAGAAATCCAGACCCTGGACTGACTGCATTCCCTGTGTGCTCTTAAAGGAAATTCTGCTTGATGCAGAGAGCTGCATCTAGAAATATGGTGTGTATCTATTTTTGTTCCAGGTGAACATCCCTCTCCAGTGTCAGAGGTGAGGATTCGGGCTCCTTGGTTACTGGCCCAGAATGGGGATGTCACAACTATATTGCAGAAATTCCCATGCTGTGCAGTTGTCCTAGTGGTTTTAATAGAACAATGATTAATTTCTTCTTATCTGATTGTTTTGATAAGAGTTTCCTACACTGATTTTGTAGTCATTTCCTTACATTCATGTTTTTGATTTACCCAAACCACATCCAATATTCTGTCTAACCTAGAATGCCTATACCTTTCTGTGTATAATTCTTTATGACACTGACTTCTAATAATGTTTGAGTAACTTTTTTATTTGCATACAGTGATTGTTAAAATATATCAGTATTCATGTGCATAGCTATAATGCCTTACTCCCTCACAGAAATCATTTGAAGGAGTTTCAATGAATATTTGTTGATAGAAGTTATCTTGACCAGAATGCCTTTAAAATGAGAGAATCTTAGTCCCTTTGGTTTTATATACAGATCAGACATTTTTTTAAACCAGAGGTGAAGTTGTGAACAATAATTAATAAAGAGTTTAAGGAATTCATCTGGGAGGGAAAGAGTGCAAGAGTTAAGTGGGATAAGTTGTTCCTTCTAATAGAACAAGGTGGTTTAGGATTACCTGATTTGAAGGGATCTTTAATTTTATTTTATGATAGAGCTACACAGTTAATGCTTATATACACAACACAAGCAGAACATCATAAATCAAAGTGGACAGGGATGATGATGATGAAGGGGGCAGTAATGAAATAAAGAGAGAGTGGAATGTTGGATGCAGATCCTTCAGGAAAATAACAACAGCCACACAGAATATTATAGTCATAGAGTAACAACAGCATTCTAAGAACTAAGCCGACATGAGAATGGGGAAAGGAGATTTTTCTGATAGGGATGACTGCACTTAGGGGTACAGACAATAGGCAAGAGGTGGTTGGAAATTATTGGATAAAACTGACAAAGAATTCAAGGTTTTGGGAGCAAATAACTAGAGAGAAAAGGGTAATATAATAGGTAGATGCCAAGAAGACATTTGGACTTCAGGCTAGAGAGTGCCTTCCCTATCATGGATTGATATCAGAGTATAGGCAAACAGAAAGATATAGTGGGATCCTAAGTGAAAGACCAGCTCTGGCAGAACTTTTAGCTGAATATAGAATAGCAGCTGCTGTTAAAAATGGATAAGTAGTACTGCATATAAACTATTGCATGATGACTTTAGGAATCAATCAGAGGAGGTTAAAAATTGGGAGGAGAGATTGGAAAATCATAAGCAATTCACTTGGGAACAATGGGAGGACATATGTATGCTTTTCAAGTATGCAGCGAAGTCTAGAGGATTTTTGTTTGGAAGTGTTTGCATAGGTATTTTATACCTCAAGCAGACTCCAAAGAATTTTTCCTCAGATAGATGGCAAATGTTGGAGGTATGATGGGGAAGAAAGAGGTAAATGGGAACATATGTGTTGGGAGTGTAATGAGTTGACAGACTTCAAAAATTCCCTGCAGAGTAGTCTGTCAGAAATATTTGCTAAGTAAATGGGTATAACTAAGCAAATTATTTTTGAACTAGGATGCAAGTTCTGAATTTTTTAGACATAGTAAGACCTTGTTAAGATTAATTTTGGTGGCTACCAAAAAACATTTGCTAGAAACTGGAAATCAAAATCTAAACCAACACTATTTGAAGTATTGAATATTGAATCAGAGATAAAAGAACTGGAAGTAGGATTTTTAGAAAAGGGTAGGAGCAGATTACATATAAAAATGGAAATTGTGGGAACAACGCATGCAGAATAATGTTTTGTAGGAGGAGTGTGATTTCAGGGAAGGCAAGAATTGAACAATTTATGTGATATTGGATTAATGATCATTATACCAAAGAAAGAAAAACATGTGTGATGTATATTTGTAATTAGGAACATGTTAATATGGTTTGTTTTCTTTTATATAAATTTATGTTTGTCTGTGTCTTAAGTGATAATTCAGTAGAGGTGTCAAACATAAGAGAATCACAGTCTTTTCTTTGTTAGTAGTCATTTTAATGCTAGCCATTTCACAGAGAGGTCTGATTGCATGGCAGTCAATTGATAAACATCTGTAACATCTAATAGATGCATCTCCATCCACTTTGTCAGTTTATTGACTGATGAGTTCCAGTCTAGCCCAGATGAGTAAAAAAGATGCCTGGATGTAGTGAACTATGTTCTATATTAAATAAGACATCACAGCCTCCTCAAGTTTCTTTACTCACTAGTTCAAAAAGCTTTTTTTTCTTTAACTGAAGACATTCCCATGTATAGAAGTTCACTTTTTTTGGCTTGTTTGGACCTTGTTCTAAAAAAGAATTTCCTGCACTATGATATAACCAACACATTATTTGCCTCTGTGATTCAGATGAGTCATATCCTTTGAAAACAATGTGTTGCTGTCAGTCATCTTATCATCTTTTCCTAGGTCTGGGTGTGAGTGACTGTATGAGTCAGGTAGCATGTGTGCAGATAATGTTGTTAGTCACTTTGAGTTTTGCCCCTTTCGGTCTCAAGGCAGGCAAATTGTCAAAATGTTAGTGACAAAATGAATCTCCTTAATTTAATTACATCAAACAGTTCTTTATAAAATTGTTGATTATTTACTTTTCTACATCATTAAGTCCAGCAACTATAATGAGTCTGTTATATTTGGAATAATTTTTGTACTTCTAGGCTGACACTGTGCACTTTGTATACTCTCATACATGAAGTTGTTATCCTGCATCTGTCTATTCTTTCAGCATCAAGTTGCATATTTTTACAATTTTATTTAAACTTGTTGTCATAGTGACTAATGTTTGAGAGTTTATATCCATGTGATCAGAGTCAGAATTGTAGATTCATAGGTTCATAGGTAGGTACTAGGTTATCGGCCCTGGGACCTATATAAGCCTAGCCATAAAGGTTCCCTGGCTTTCTCCACCCAAGAAAATTATTTTCCTGTGCCCCTGTCAAGCAGTGCCACAGATGTGATCCCCGGGGTGATTTTTCTATTTCCCGTCCAGTCGTCAAGATTTTTCTTAAAGAGGGCCAATGAGGAGCTTTGCTTGACATGAATGGGTAGTTTGTTCCAGAGTATGGGAAGTCTCTGGGACAGGAATCTATCCCTCCAGCATGTTCTGTTTATTGTGATGACAAGGTTTAGGTCTCTGGAGCATGTGGTTCGGAGAGATTGTGATTTCTTTAAATGTAGCATGTCCAACAGCTCTGGGTTTGACATAGTTTTGTATGTTAGGCAGAGATCGCCTCTGAGTAGGCGATATGTGATGGAGCAGAGCTGGAGTTTTTTGATACAGGATGAGTATGGCATCTGTCTGAGGCTAGTAATCCTCTTAGTGAGGTATTTCTGTGGCCTTTCCAATTGTTGTAGGTGTCTGGTGAGATACATGCCAAACAGGGCATTGTACTCTATAATGGGTCTGTTGACTCTTCCTAGGTGTGAAGCAAGGCACCTGTGAGCTATGATTAGTCAGCTTTGTCTTCATTATATACTCATTGTTTCTTTTTCTTTTCTTCCATTAGGCCAGGATCATTCTCACTGCTGGCCTGGTCTGAACTATCCCTAGTTCTTTTTCTGTCTTCCTTATCTGTGACATATTGTTTATGTTGTTCTATTTCCACCTCACTTCAGTATTGTATTTTTTATCCATGACTGACAAAGCTGGTAACCTACTGTCACTGAGACTAATTTTAAGATTCTGCTCTATATTATAGCTGTTTATGTTTGTTTGTATAACCTAGTATTTGAATACTTGTTCTGTTTTAATTCACTTCAGTATTTTTTGACTTATCATGGCTCATAAGAATTATTGTAATTTGTTACCAAAATGTTTAATTTCTTTTAGAACTGTTTCTGTGTAGTCTTTTACTTATCCATCTTCCAACATTTTTGTGAGTGTGTGTGTGTGTCTGTGTGTCTGTGCGTGTGTGTATGTCTAAATCTCTGAAATAACTTACTGTCTTGTTTTCATAAATAAATTATTCAACTATTATCCAGCTCCATTGGTGTAAGGGATAAAACCATGAATATTACCCAGATGACCTGGGTTGAGTTTTTGGTCAGGCACTGTTGGAACTGGCATGCCAATCTTTAAGAGGTGAGAAGGGCAGGTCACAAACCCTCAGAGAAGGAGCAGTGGATAGAAATGCATCCTGGGGGCATGTGCTCAGTTCACTAAGCTGTCAGTTGGCAGTAGCCTTCATCATGGGTGCCCAAAAGCATGCATTTACATGGGGAGGGAGGAGTGGCTACAGCAGTGATATGAGTAGAATTTCTACCTGTGTACAGGGTGTACCCACAAAACCCCTGATGGCTGCCTCTATGATGGCTCCTGCAGCTGCCTGCTGTCCATGACGAATGAATGAGTTTGCTGGCATATGCGAGGTTTGATGGTCAACAGGCAAATATGGAAAAAATGATGCAAAAAAATGCTTCAGCTATTACATTTTTTTCCAGAAACCCATCATATGCCTGGTGGAGTACTGTTATTTTGCATGCTATCTAACAGTTGTAATTGTTGAGCATTTCTTGAATGTAATTCTTGTTGAGCTCTAACTTCAGGATCAATTATCCATGGAAAATGTTTGAACTTTTGTCTTTTCAGATTCATTATAATATTAATGGCTGGATGCTGTGATTTGTATTATGGTTCAATTAAACTTGCAGCAAGCTAATCCATAATCACATTAGAAAGTAAGTAAAATCAGTCCTTGGCTAGCTCACAAAGCTGGTGAGTTGATATATTTAAAAGAAAAATATCACTTATTAGAAGATTTAAATCTATGTAAGTGTACCAAAGTTAAGGTTTACTTTAAATCAGAATGTTCTGCATTACTGACGATACATAGGATAATGTTGAGTTTTTTTTTTTTTTTGGCAAGAGCTGTTGTCCAAGACTGCATTCCAATCTTCTCCAATCATAAAATGAAGTTAGAAAAAGTTAAAATAATATAAACCTGTGAAGTAACATATTGTGTTTGACCTAAACAGGGAACATAAACATTCAATAGCTAGATTCATTTCATTAATACTTTACCTGTAATTAGTATTAAATAAATGTTTTCTTCGAGATCAGCTTTGGCAATACCAATGTCAAAATGACATTTTTATCTAGATCACTACATCCACACTGTTCTCAGCAGCAGCATCTGTGATTGATTTTATTCAAAATTTCCTAACACTATCACACAGGGATTTCAGTATTTAGGTTCCTGGTGACACAGAAAATAAAACTGAATGATTAAAACATTCAAGTAAAATAATATATGATTGGCAGAGATTTGTATACATTCAAATTCCAAGTAAAAATATTAGTAAGCATTCTATTAGTATAGTGCTGATGGATTTTTATGGTTGAGAAGATCACAATATATGACTAATTTTAAATGTCAACGTTAGGTTTCATAACAGCTGTCCAAATGACCAAATTCTTACAAATAAATCAAAATGCACAGAATATATACAATCTTAGTAAATTAAAATGATATGCAATAAGTATATATCTATGGAGTGATCCATGTAAAACCTGGTACTTAAGCAAAGAAGTAGCGTCATAGTTTATTAATTTTAGTGAAACTCATAGTTAAGTAACAATGAATACAACTTTAATAACAATAACAACAAAAAATAAAACAAACTTAACAATGTTCTCTAACCCCCCAGGCCTAATCTAAACCACATATGCTTGGCTGAGGATCAACTAAAATTATACAAATGAAAATAAATCTAAAATGTGTAGATACTATTTAAATTACTACTAACAAATTTAATACCTCAATAATAATCCTGCTCAGAAATTCAGAGAGCAAAGTCTCCCACTGGGTCTATATTAGATAATTGAACTTTCAAAAGTTCGACTGTCATACGGTCGACACCATATGATCGAACTTTTAAAAGTTTGAAAATCTAATAAAAAAAAAATAAACTACACAAATTACCTACCTGAACATTTTAAGCACGGGGCAAGCCCCCCTGCACCCCCCACACCCCCCGCTCTTTAAATATACCAACTCTGAGATCGCAGTACAGTGCAGAAAAGGAAAATCTTCCCATTCCGTGCTATACCGAGATCTCCGTTAAAACATTCATACTTTCAAAAATTCAATCATATGGTGACCATATGACAGTCGAACTTTTGAAAGTTTGATTATCTAATATAGACCCTCTCTCACTTCATCAGATATATGAAAAAGGGTAGCTAAAGCAAATGTATCAAATTTTAAAATAAAAGAACGATTACAGAAAGCAGAAAGGACAATTGTATAATGATCATCCTCCAATTTGTGCTATAAAAAGTCATTAGATGTTAAGTAAACATAAAGACAAACTTCGATACTTAAAAGCTACGAATTCTAAATGTAAAGGTCAGATTTCAAAATATAAAATTCATAGTCTGGACTATCAACTCTTGTGCTTAGTTTTATTTTTATGAAAAACCTGCTTTATTGCTTTAATAAAATAACTTAAAATCCTGTAACTCTTAAAGAAAAAAATGGCAGTCATCATTTATGCTGAAAAATTAGCCATTTCTAAAAATAAAAACACAAGCAATGCTATATTCATACTATAATAAGCTATACTTTTTTAGATTTTTAAATTACAACTGCAACTAATATTGGTTTGGATTCACAGATGAAATGCAAAGTGTGAATTAAGGGTTATGTGAAGGGTGCGGGGATTCAAAAAAGACAATGCATTTCTTCTCAGCCATGAGTCACTCAGTAATTATTGCTGTGCAAGGGCACATCATGTGTGTATGAAAACAAGCTAGTAATTCATATTATCAATCCAACTTAACTGTGTGGCACATCTACAATTTTAGTAAAACTAAAGACAAAAAATCCCATAATTATGTTTTGCATCACTTTTTAATTCAAAATTAAAATTAAGTATAAAGTCCAAACAATATTAATGTGCAAATAATTGCATCACCTGTATAAGTATATATTTAAAAATATATAAACTCTCATGTGAATAACTCACTGATTACTGTCAAAAATGTATTACTGACGAAAGTGTACAGTTAAAATTAAGACGCAGTAATGCACAACAGTGCATTTACATAAACTGTTTATTTTTATAGAGATTTCAGTGCTGACTCAAAATGTAAAAGCTATAAATAATAGAAGTTAACACTAGCCAAATAATAATGACAATAATTAACTTATTGTACTAAAACATCAGTTAAGATTATACACAACTAAATGTAATGAATATATTTAGACTTATTAATCCAGTTTTACATCTTATCCCTTGTAGAAACACTTTAGCGACTAAATATCTCATTCTTTAAGGATGCATTTACCATCTGCACGGTTCTATGATTAAATTACTAATCTGATAAAATGTAATTTAACTTAAGATCAAAACAAACAGATTAGTCTCAGAAAACAGTGACTGCTTTTAAGCTAAAAAAAATTTATTATTTGTAGATACCATGCCCATAACCAAATATTTGAAATAACTGAAACATAAAATTTATCTAAATAGGAATCATTATTCAAGAATATAAAGTTCATCTCAAAGTAAGTAATTTATATTTATAGATATAAACAGGGTTACAGGTTCTAAGCAGTTGTTATAAGGCAAATTATACAAAAATAAATGTAATAAGTATTATTATTATTATTATTATTATTAATCCAGTTGTCTATGTTTAACCAGATAAGATGCACCTGTAACTAAAAAAACATAAACAATATAGAATGAGCTTAGGCTGAGTACCCACAACTAAGTACAAATGTGCTAAATTAAGACAAGGATAAAAATGATACTAGATGTAAAAGTAACAATAAACTACTAAAAGCAGAAAGTTAGACAAAGGGCGATTAAAGAACTTAAATGTATTGAAGCAGTGGTACTTCTACAATTTTAGGATAACTTAAAACAATGATATATTTAAAAAGATTGGAGTAGATAAAGACAGTGTGAAAATACAAAGGGCTGGTATGTGATAAATATCACATGCAAAGAACCTACACAATTCATAGAATTTCCCTAAGAGAAGGAAATTATTGCATTTCCTACTGTGTGCCTGGCTGAGTCCACATATGGACTTGACATGCAAAGTTCTCCTCCATCATCCACTATTCAAAATGTGACAATAATGTGATACATTCTGAAGGAGCGGAAGTAATGGAGCTACAGCTATTTTAGGAAACCATCAGAAATAAAACTGACTTCCCTGATATCTTTGCAAACTGATGCTGTACTCTTTAGAACATTGCTGAGCAACATCATCAGCTTAACTACAGTGAAAATGTGTTCCAGTATGTCATTATTAAAAGAACTATAGTGGTACCTGCTGCAGAAATAGTATGAATCATAGCAATATGATATGACTGCCATCCCTTTTGCTCACCCACAAATAATGACACATCATAGCTTGTACCAATTTGCATATGATATCTGCTCTGCTATCATGTCAGAGACAGCTGAAACTTCTATGATTCATCCTGCCAACAGAGTATGGAATACATGTAGTACTGCACAATCTATCTGCATCAGACTAGCAGTCAGTTGTGGAGACAGAGACAGTACTTTATAGAACAGACAGGACATGGAGTCAACAGAGACCATGCATCATATCGCCCAATGAAAAGCTGCTTGTATGTGCTTATTATACTTGTTTTAAACTGCTGGTTGACTGCAGTGCATACACATGCCCTGTAAAAGCTTAATTTTAGTTAAGTAATGTCTATTAAAGTAACATCTGATCAAACTGGGTGAACTACAATATTCACTTTTGCAGTGGTAAAGTACAGGTAGTTCTCTGCCTTTTGTAAGGTTTGAAAGCTAATTTCACTTTTGCATGCAAATAAGTACCTAATCCTACTATTGTTAATTTAAATGTTTCTATAGTGCAGAGAGTGCTATAACTACTCTCCAAACTCCAAATCTGGGGGGGGTGTGTGGCATTGTTGTTTCTTATGTCAGAAAGGTGTTTAATAAAATTTTCTCAAGCCCCTCTCAGTGTAACTGAGTTCTAATCTTGTTATACAACATGACAACTAGTGCTGGCCACCACAGAACAGTGACAAGAAGTGAAATCAGCTTTAAGAGCCATAACAGACTTCAGTGTCTCATATACACCAGAGTGAGACAAAGTGAAATGTCTAAAATCTCTTACAACTATTCATTAATTAGAGGCATTCACAGCTTATGTCTTCACCCTTTCTCCCTTCTAACAGTATAGTGTGTCTTAATTCATCTTAATTATAAATGTTGTGAATTAAAGTAATGCTATCTTTGATGGACAAGATGTAAAATGTTAAATGTCATACTTCTGTACCTGTGAAATTATACTTTATTAATCTTTTGTTGTGTGTGTTTTGCTCTATGTGGAGCATTTCTCCCCAGGCCTAAAATGAAAAAGGATCTGTGTCCAGTTGGACCTTCCCGATAACCAAATGTAAAATAAATAAGTACATTCCTAACAGTGCTAAATGGTATACAGTTTTCAAAGCTGTAAAACACTTCATGTTCCTGCACTTTTTTCCTGTAATTAGGAGTCTATATCACTTAATTGAACAGTTTTTACATCAAATACCTAATGATCAAACCTTACTTATCAAAGTTACTATTAGTCAAAGTACCTAAACATTGAATATACAGTTACAGAAATATTTTTGTTGGCTAACACTGTACATTACATGTACACAAAAACAAGTGCACCAACACTTCAAACCAGTCCACAGTTTATTTTGTAAAGTGCTTTTCGTCACTGTGGTATAGTGACTTCTTCAGACAAACTTAAAAACCATTGAGTTCAGTTTAAATAACATTTTTAAAAAGTTCCCTCATGATACAGATCTTCCAATCAGCACTAGCTACTAATTAGTTACTGACATCATCTATTAATTACTATAACCATTAGAATATTAAAGCTGTAAAAACTATAAAATGTTTTTCACAATTTTATATATGTTTTTTAAAATATATAAAACTTTGAAAATCAATATGTGTTACCTACTTTGTTCACATACTGGAAAAATAAACTTTGTTTATCTGCTCATACTTTTAAGTTTGAGCAGACAGTCAATATTACAACATTCATTTAGCCCTGGATTAAAGAATGCATTAAGACGCATTTGCCATATTAATTCTCATTCTTCTAAAATGAGGGCTGTGGGACCCCCTCTATGGTCGGTTAGTATCTGATCTATTATTTTGAACTTGAATTTGTGTCCTCCGTTTAACATTACATGTTTTGCTAAAGCATTTGTTGCTTGTTGTTTTTCTGTATCATGGATGTGTTCATAGACTCTATCTCGGAACTGTCGGTCCGTCTTCCCAATATAAAATGCCGTGCATGATGTGCACAATGCTAGATAAACTACTGATTTAGAATTACAATCAAATCTAGTGTGAAGACTGAACTTCCGTTCCCAGATTGTAAACATGGTCCCAACTTCTATATATTTACAGTACCTGCAGGCTCCACAAATGTTCATACTTACATTTCTACCAAATTTTAATACTTTTTTTACTTTCTAGTATATTCTTAAGGTTAATGCCCCTCCTGAATAACAAGTTGGGATGGGTTCCTAGTTCCTCAACAAGAAAACCATTATTACTGATGAATTCCCAATTTTTGTACAAGATAGTTCTTATTTTAGGACTATCTCTACTATACAGTGTTATAAAACAGCAATTGTAGTTAGTATTTAGATTGTCGTTAGTTGCAACTACTATTTGTCCAACTTCTTGTATTACTTGACTAGAGGGGGGTATTCGATATATTGCATAGTGTACTGTCACCATTAAGTATAGGTTTAACTACACCACTGAGTCTTTTAATTCTAACTTCCTCAACCAGTGAATCAATTAATTCAACCGGATACCCTCGTTGTTGGAACATTGTCGCGAGTAACTGACATTCATTAATAAAATCATTATCAAGTGAAACCATCCTAGCTGCTCTTATTAACTGTCCTTTCACAATAGATCTTTTTTGTGCAAACAGATGGTTGCTTGTGAAATGCAAAAATGAATTGCAGTAAGTTTTCTTTCTGAATATTTTGGAAACTAGTCCTCCATTAGTTGTATCTTTAACTAACTTGATGTCCAAATAATCAATACT
This sequence comes from Protopterus annectens, assembly GCF_019279795.1. Classification (NCBI taxonomy): domain Eukaryota; kingdom Metazoa; phylum Chordata; order Ceratodontiformes; family Protopteridae; genus Protopterus; species Protopterus annectens. The sequence goes on from NC_056728.1 coordinate 1,361,966,390, forward strand.
TTCATTATTGAAGTTGAATGTGAATTTTAAGAAATGTGTGGTTTGGTTCAAATAGTTGATAAACTCACTAGCCTGTTGTGCATTACCTTTGAAGATGATAAAAATATCATCTAAAAAGCAGGTGTAATATGTTAGTTGGTACAATCGTTGGGCATCATTAAAGATGAATTCTTTTTCCCAATAAACCATTTCTAAGTTTGCAGAACTAGCACCAACAGTTGAACCCATAGCGACCCCTGTTTTTTGGAGATAAAATTCACCATCAAACGAAAAGAAATTGTTAGTGAGAATAATATCAAGATCTATTTCTACTAGATCGATTTCTTGTGTTGTTGCTCCCTTCCTTCTGAGGATAGAACTTACCCATTCAACTCCTTCCTGATGTGGTATAAAAGTGTAAAGATCTTTTACATCTATTGTTAAGAAATTATCACTATTGTCAAAGTGTAGCTCATTGATTTTCTGCAGAAATGTCCGCGAGTCTTTATAGACTTATTCCTCATTTTTTAAATATTTCTGCAGAATAGAATCAATTACTTTCGCACAGGGGTATGTGATAGAACTTCTGCTATGTATAAGGGGCCACATGGGTGGGTTGGTAATGCTTTTGTGAACCTTTGGAATGCCAAACATAATCGGGATCCTTGGACATCCTAATGAAATGTAGTTATAGACATCTATATCAATTTTGGCTTCAATGAATAAGTCATTGAAATAACCCCTGATTCTACTGTATGCTATATGAATTTCATTTAGTGAAACTTTCACATAAGCATCACTTCAAGTAAGGCACACATTTTGGAGTTATAATCAACCAGATCAAAAATAGCCAACCCACCACCTTTGTCAGGTTTGGCTACTCGGACTTGTAAAGATCTTAAGTACTGCAATGCTTTAGCCTCATCTTGTGAGACATTGTCTTTATAGTTGTTTCTACTGTTATACATCTTTGGTGAATCAAATATATGCCTAAAATCGACTTCACAAACACTTTCGAACAGATTTAATACTGGGTGAAGTGGGGGGTTATATACACTTGAAACCTTTAAAGGATGGTCTATGTAGTTTGAATTCCCCAACAACATTCTCAAATTCAATTTTCTGACATATAATTTCAAATCCAAAATAGTTTGTGCAATATCTAACCATCTACTTGGTACAAAAGTATTACCTTTAGCTAACAAATCAACTAGAACTGAATCAATACAGCAAGTAGAATAATTGTAAATGTAAAAATCGCCTGTTACATTTTTAATTATATTCACATCAGGAGATGCACCATGCGCTATCTCCTGTGCTTATTGTTGCGCTCTTTGTTTTTCTGTGGTTGTTGATGGAATTTCTTCGGGATGGCCCCTGTTTGATTTCCATGATGAAAATCCTGATTGTTAGTTGTATTGTTAGTCACATTATTGTTTTGTGAAACATTGTTGTAACAGTCATTATTGTATTCTGGTTGAGTGTTATTGTTGTTATTATGTAGGTGTTCACTACATCTCACTCCAACCTCAGTGATATTATTGTCATCAAGCTCATCAACAGAATTCACAATGTCTTGTTGCACTGTATTTGCCATTAATTCAAGATGTCTAACTTGCGCTAACGAGGGTTTGGGATATGCAGTACCATTACTATATATCTGGCGGTCACGTTGTATTTTTTTATTTTTATTAAATTTTAGTCTTTCTAGCAGTTGGTCAATGCTAGAAAATGACCTTTCATAATCAAACTTGTATCTGATGAAATCACCATTTCCAATAATGTCTGCATTTAACTCTGAAATATCTTTAGTGTTTCTATTTGTAAGACATAATGTTTTATCATAAGATTTAATAAATCAAAACCCTGTTGATCGAAAAGTGCTACCAGTTCGGTGTGAAAAAGAGAATAAGCAGCCAGCCCTGTTGGGTATTGATGGTATCTTAAGCCTTTCGGCACAATGCGTTCGTGCAAGCACTGTTTAAAATATACTACATCCAGTTGTAGTTTCTTTAACTTTAAAAGTTTAGTGTCAAACGATTTTAATTTTTCTGCTAACGGTTGTAAACTAACCTGTGTATTTGTAATGTTACCGGCCGGTAGTTCCTGAGTTCGCTCAAATGTTGCTGATAATGTTGTTGTATCTTTTAACCAATCGTTGAACCGCTGAGCTGTTTTTACTAACCAGCATCCCAACATTTCTACAGACTGTTATTGTTTATCAGCACTGTTAAAGAAGACAGTATTTAGATATTGTGAACATCTAGTAAAGGCTTATTAATTGAACTACAGTGTTTGAAAAATTCATTTTGAAAAGTACACAAGACTTGGCCATAAAGGAGAGACTGGCACCTGTAAAGCACAAGCTTGGGTAATTAACAGATAAAGACTTTTGTTCCAGTCTCATTTCAGTTATTTCCAGTTAATTCCAGTAAAGTACAGTCTAATCAATTCTTTCACAAACCACACTACAAAAATAAACTTAGATTACAAAAAAAAAAAACAACACTTTCTATAAGTAAAGAACCTAGCAAGCCAAGCTCCGCAAAAGCAGGCATACCCTAAAAAATAAGCAAGTAAAAACGGCATTACCTGACTTTTAAAACCTACATTGGACTTTTTTTTATATGTTTTTGCAGGGTTCAAGTTCCCCTACACCTCCCATGTGGAGGGCTATGCACTTAACACCCTCTCAAATTAAATATACCAACTCAAGTTCACACTACATTGAGGAAAAGGGTAAACAAAGAACACAGAATAAATATTCATGCCATCATTGGTATGAATATTACTTTATTTTCCCCAGTTGTTGAATGGTGGGTGGGGTTTAGATAGGAGTTTTTACTAAGAATCCTGTGAGGTGTATATTGATACAAACCTAGCATTCTAGGATGGCCAACTAAAACTTTTTGACAAGATTACCTTTAATGTTTAGGTACTTCAACAGTTATTTTAACAAATACAGTTCAATCATTAGGCATTTGACAAAATAACTGTTTGATTAAGTGATATAGACCCATAACTAGTAGTAAACTGGAGAAGCAAAAGCTCAATAAATTACAAAGAAGCATGATAGGGTCTTTCTGATCTTAACTCAATAATGATGTGCTCTTCTCATGGATATCAAGATTAATTTCTCAAGGTCTCAAGTTCATTTTGCTCCACTCTTAAAGCCAGTATTGCAACATTCACATCTGAAATGTATAACAACTTAGTTATAATCAGGGACCCGAATATAGTCCTCTATATTGCTCGCTAAAAAATACATTGCCATTCTCTGAGGGATGATGACTCTGAGCATGTCCTGTACAAGAAACATTGAGCTGAGACCATATATCTGAGGTAACAGAAAGTCAGAGATGGGATGGACTGGATTAGGGAAGTCTTATCAACCAATAGGTCTGTCAGACAGACATAGTACTATTTGTGTTATAAGAAATAGTTATGTTTGTGTTTAATAAACAAATATGATTTGCAGCAGCCAGTATGTATTCATGGACTTGTGCCAATGCAGCATCTCCTTAGTTACCTACATATATGCAAACCTACAGCAGCAGCAAGTAAGGATTCTGTGGCTAGCCATCTGCTTGTGTTCTGTGTGTGATTCTTGCTCATTAGAGCTATATGTGACATCTGTGTATGTTTAGTCTAACTCAGGGGTGATTCAGATTTCTGAATTACAGATGGTGCAGTGGTGTAGCAGTTAGCATTGTCACATCACAGCAAGAGGATCTCCAGTTTGATTCTTGGCTGAGGTGCCTTCTGTGAGAAACCTACATCTCCTCTATGCATTTGTGTGGGTTTCCTCTGAGTACTCCGGTTTCCTTCAATGTTAATAAGACATGCCCCTGGAGAACTTCTCCCTGGGCCTTTGCTGAAAATACAGTTTGTCCTAGTAAGATTTTCCTGGTAAACAAATGTTAAATAAATAAATTATCAGATTACTTTAAGCAATACAATTTAATACAATGTGTCTGATTATTTATATGAGCAAACAATAGATTCTCATGATTTAGGAATGAATACAAATAGCCAAATAGATGGAATCAGCAGGATGCAAATGCATACCATTAACCCTTTAGGATATTTTAAAATTAAAATTCTTTAATAGTAATTGCCGTAAAGATTTACATGTGAAAACACATATTTATCTAATGCTTAAAGACAGTTTTTATCAACAGTTAATTAAAATGTGAAGTTACCTGTATTTACCTTATTGCTATTAAGTACAGTCTGAAGATATAGCTTTGTATCTCAAAATTCTAAAGAACTTTTAACCAGACAAAACAAAGTTGAAAGGGAAGACTAAACAGAACAGTAATCATTATTTTATTTAACATGTTTTTGGAAAATAGTTTTAAAAAACTGTATGAGCAATGTTTTATACCACCAGTATATAAATTAATAATGCAAGATATCTCATCTGAAAGCGTACATTTTTTTGGCTCAAGTCAATGCACATATCTTGAAAACTATTCTTCCTTTTGCTAAGGAAGCTCTTGAGATATTTTGATTTTAATGTCTTTTTAGATGATGTTTAAAGCTTTAGAGCTTTTTGAATGCAGTTATAGTTAAAGAATTCAAAGTTTTATATAAATCAATCTTGGAACATATGAAAAACACAGAGATTAAGAGCATGTGTGATATAATGTGGTGATACCTGAACATTGACTTATATACACTACATGCAGATTGACAAAATCTTCCTGGTTGCCCATCCCTGTCGCATAAACACAAAGTCCTGACTATGCCCCAATGACATGTGTTTGATTAGTGATACAGTTGTTGGCATTGGAAAGACAGTGGGGGATGATGTAACTGAGAAGCCAATGCCTGCTCACCTTCCTACTGGAAAGACTGTGGCTTAGCTCACTGCATTTGCAACAATATGCAGAAGTACATTTGTATCACCCAAAACAGTGAGCTTACCAAGCCATTGCTACTCAGTGATGTGCACTCAGCAAGGAGGCTCTGAATGTGTAATAGCACACGTGTTGTAGTTTGTATATGTTGGTAATGGAGTGAAGAAAAAGAAGGCGTAGTCCATATTCTAATTTAAGAACTAGAACATTTTTGTCTATAGCTGTACATTATGTGGAGGATAATAGGTGGGAAATGAGGTAGCAAAGTTTCAGTTGGGTAAGCACCTTAACAATAATGTTTTCAGTATGAAGGGACAAACTGAGTGTTGGTAATAATGTGAGTCCCAAATACTTTTGGTAGATAATATATGGAATGGTGTTCTCTTTTCAGGAGGTTTAATGTATCACATGGTGAAAACTCTATCTTGGCAGTTTATTTACTGACTGTTTTTTCTGCATGACCTTTTTATCCTTTGGTTTGGATATTAGGGATGTTTTGCAGGCACGTTAATCTTTATGGACATCAGCTGGGTTTAAACATCCTGTGTTTCTGAAGTATAGCTAAGCTATCCACTTATGTTGTGCTGACAAGGGGAACAAAAAGGTCAAAACATGCATGCCCACAGACAATGGAACTGGTTTTATTGGCCTGAATGTAACCACAGATACTTAAAGTAAAAAAAAAAGTCATGGACATTCAGATGCCATCTAGCTGAAACACTTAATGGCCTTAAGGGGTCATTTGTATATATCCCATGTGCCTCTATTACTGGATGTTTAAGGTATCACACAGTAAAAGACCCTAGTTTGACTATGTTTTTCTTACAGTTTTTACTGAATGCTTTGTCTGTTTGACCTTTCTAAACTTTGGTTTTGATGTTAGTTGGGATATTTTGCAGGCACCTTAATCTTTATGGGCATCAACTGGGTTTAAAGACTTTGTGGTTCTGAAATACAGTTCAGCTACTCACTTTTGTTGTCCTGACAAGGTTTATAAAAAGGCCAAAGTGTGAATACCAATTCTTTGTGGCGTTTATACTGAATATGATTGAAGAAGCTTAGAAAGTAAAAAAATGAAAAAGTTATGCATGTTCAGAAGTCATGTAGTTTAAACACTTGATGTCCTCAAAGGGTCATTTTCATATATCCCATGAACTTCTGTTATGGTGTGTGTAAGGTATCACACAGTGAACACTCTAGCTTGGCTTACAGTTTAACTGAATGGTTTGTCTGTAGACCTTTTTACTCTTTGGTTTGAATGTTAGTTTGGATATTTTGCAGGCACCTTAATCTTTATGGACGTCAACTAGATACTAATTGGGATAGTTTACAGGCACTTTAATCTTTATGGGCATCAGCTTGGTTAAAATACTCAGTGTGCCTGAAATATAGGATCATAGGATCATAGGAGGTTACTAGGCTAATGGTCCCAGGGCCCTTACAAACCTAGCCAAGGTCAACCTATGTTCCCAAGGGTGTCTGTTTAAAGCAGACACTAACATCAGCACTTATTGCCCTTGTTCAAGAGGGATACAGTTGGAGTCCCCAAGGTGGATTTCTGGTTACCCATCCAATCTTCCAAACTGCACTTAAATAGGGCCAATGAGGGGCTTTGTTAACATAAATAGGAAGCTTGTTCCAAAGAAGGGGCAACCTCTGTGAGACAAATCTGTCTCTCCAGCAAGTTCTGTTGATGTCACATACCAGGTTAAGGTCCTTTGAGTGAGTGACCCATGTGCCACTTGACTTGTGAATGTGCAGCTTTTCCATTAAAGATGCCCCAGAGATTGCGCTATATGCAAGGCACAGGTCGCCTCTGAGCAGGCTGTATGACACAGAGTAATGTGACAATGATTTCAGTCTGTCTACATAAGACAGATCTTGAAGACCCGAATTTTCTTCATAAGGAACCTTTGTGATCTCTCCAATTGCTGTAGGTATTTGGAAAGGAATATACCAAAGAAAGCATTGTTCTCCATTATTGGCCTGATGAGGGAAAAGTACAGGGGGTTATAACCTCTTTTTTTTTTCTGGAGGCAGTGCCCTTACTTATGAGATGAGCAATATAAAATGTCCTTCTTACCACTGTGAAGACATGTTGAACAAAGTTAAGGTTTCCACCACCATGTTTTCCCAGATCTCTCACCACTGACAGTGTGCTTAGGGTATTGCTATTGATGTGATAGTTTCAAGAACATCACCCTTGCAGAAGGGGATGATAATGTATTTTTTGTATTAAGTTTAACACCATGACTTTGGCACCAGTGATTAGTCTTCATAAGACCTTCTTCCAGGAAGCTGATATCTCTAGGGGTTTCAATGTTTCAGTGATCACTCCCAGTTTGCAGTCATCAGCAAACTTTGTCAGCTACAGTCCTTTACTTTTGGCTTGTATTTCTGAGAAGTAGATTACGAACAGTAGGGGTCCCAGAACCAATCCCTGTGGAACACCACTGGTTACAGGTCTGCTGGAGGAGGTGGAGTCCCCTATTTTGACCATATGAGTTCTATCAGTGAGTCAGTCTGCAACCCACCTGACAATATATGGGTTGATACTCAGCTGGGTGAGTTTATTAATGATGCCTGAGTGGGGGAATGTGTCAAAGGCCTTGGCTAAGTCTAGGTAAGCCGTATGCACAGATTTGCCCTCATCTAGAGCTTTGATGACTGTCTCAAAGAAGTCCACCAAGTTTAACAGGCATGAATCCTTTTGACAAAGCCAAACTGGGTGGGGTCGAGCATTTGGAGATTTCCTATATCTTTGTTAATAAGGTCCATGATGATTCGCTCCATGGCCTTGCAGATAAGCCTGGTCAGGCTAATGGGTCTATAGTTCCTGGGGTCTGTGGATGCATCCCCTTTGTGCAAAGGGATGAGAGTAGCTGTTTTCTATTCCACTGGGATGAAGCCAGAGCTTAGACTGTGATTGCAAAGCATGCTCAATGGTGATGCTAATTCCTATTTTAACCCATGTAGAACACAGCGCGGGACGTTGTCTGGTCCCATACAGGCTGTGTTTTTGGCATTGGTGAGGGCATTTAAGACCTGCTCCTCAGAGATACTAGGTGGGGTACAGGTATTTGGGATGCTTTGGGGTATATGTGGTGGGGAATGGGAGTGAAGTTTTCACTGAACCTGTCAGCCAGCAGGTCTGCTATACCCACAGGTTCTGTATATGTAGTACCATTAACTACGAGTTCAGTGCAAATCTGGGCCTTACCTTTGAGGTTACGGATGTAACAAAAGAATGCCTTGTAGTTATCTTTAGTTAAGGACGCTAATTTGTACTTATAGTTAGCTTTGTAGGACTTCACTAGGAGTCTTATTTGCTTGTTTAAGTTGATGAAGGAATGTTGTCAGTTTTGAGACTGTTCCTTCCTGCTCTTTGACAGTAATTTCATTCTTCTATTATATAGCTTATTAATGATAATTGTCCACCAGGCAGGTTTGTTTTTCTTTCAAGATCTTGCTTTGGTTCTATCAGGTACAGTGGAGTCAATACAATTGTACTAAGCATTGGTGTATAACTCAGCACATGTGTCTGTTCCATCAGTGTAGGGAGGGGCTATAAAGCTATTTATGCTGTCAGTTAAGAGGTTGTAATTGGCCTTGGAGGATTTTTTTAGACTAGTTGTTCTTAAGGTGGGGTGTCTTGTTTTATAGTTACTTTTAGTGAGACTGATTTGTGGTCAGATCTCACCAGAGATGGCCACACTCTGGGGGTGGTGTAGTGGTCTCCCATATTGGTCAGTACCAGGTCCAGGATGCTTGAGCCCCCCTTGTGGGTGTGTCAACCAGCTGGTCCAGAGCATTGGAGTTAACATAGTCCAGGAACCTTTGGGCAAGTGAGTTAGAACACGTACAATTTACACAGTCTATGGACGGGTAATTACTGTCACCCAAAAAAAGGGTGTTTGGTTGTATCTTGATTGACTCAGGTAGATCCAATTAGGTTGAGGGGATTTCCTGATTCATGGAGGGGGTCCTATAGCTGGCAATGACCTGAACAGGAGTCTTATCTACAGTCAATTGCACCTGAAGCAGTTTAAGGGAATTGTACTGTTTAACCAATCTAGAGGTGTATTTATCTTTAATGAATATTAATACACCACCTCCTTTAGTTCTCACACCTTTAGTTTGTGGTCTGAATGTGTGGAAGGAAATGTAACCTGGTATAGCTGGGGTGCTCCATGCAGCCTTAAACTAAGTTTCAGTGACTGCACAAATGTCAGTATCTTCCAGGGTGATGACTGCTTTCAGTGAGTGCAGTTTCTGGTTTAGACTCGTAGCATTTAGCAGCATAACCTTGAGGTTGTTTTTAGAGGGTATTTTTATGTCGGGAATTTTGTCCTTGAGACACTGCCTAAAAAAGGCACTACAGGGATGAGAAGAGCCTTAGCAAGTAACTGAAATCTCAGGGGTGACAGGGGAAGTCCATCTCTGGCAGAGCATCAAGGTCTGCTGATCACATCATCCCAGGTTGACAGATACTGTATACCCTTGGAATGACAACAGAAACTAAGCCAATTATTGAAGTCAATCATTTATTGTTTGGACTGAAGCATCATCTTAGGTGAAGGTAAAAGGACTATGACGGAGTCATAACAGTACCTGCTGTTGAGAGACTTGAGTGCATGTGTAATATGGTGGATCCTGGCACCTGCCAGACAGCTGACTGTGACCTTATCCTTATCCAGCCTGGTGAGAAGGACGTGTGTGTGTCTCACAATGGAATCATCTCTGACTAATATGTTTGGTTTTGTGTTTTGCCTTAAGGGCTTGACAGGTAAGGCAATGGTATGTGAGCTATGTGTAATGTGTTCTGGAGAGGAAGTATTATGTGTAGCATGCTTGTGTTTGTGTTTTGGAGGTCTCTGGTGTTTAGGTATGTTTCTGGTGAGGACCTCCGCATATGTTAGTATGTGAGATGTGGGTTTGGGTAGAGTAAGAGGTGACGTGTGCATGCTGATTTCCCACTCATTGTCATATGTACTGATAGGTGTTTGAGAAAGCAAGGATTCAAGTTTCTTTATATAGTTGCATCTGTACATGTTGAGTTTATGTTGCTTAGGAGCAGAGGGTTGTCAGTGAACATGAGGCAGTTACTACACTGCTTCAGGATGCCCATCTAGACCAAGCTGCCTGGAGAAACAGTGGGAAATTGTACATCCATAGCGTGAGGCAAATATATATGGTAAAATACAAAAGCACTTGTGAAGCAGTGTGTCCAGTGCAAAATATGCAATTTATTAATAAGCCAGTACAAAACTTAATACTTTAACTGAGTCACTGTGTTGTCCTTCCATGACTTCTTCCCCACAGTGATTCAGTTAAAGCGTTAAGTTTTTTGCTGGCCTTTTAATAAATTGCTTATTATGCACTCAACGCACTGCTTCACAAGTGCTTTTGTATTTTACTAGTTTCCCTTTCAGGGTTGCACTTGTTTCTTGCTTTTGTGTAAATTTATATGGTCAGGAAGAGAGGTCACACTTAGGAATGGCTAGTGGGTGAGTAGTGTGTTGGTACGTTTGAGGCTAGGCTTAGTGTTCTACCTGTCAGTAGTGCTAAACAGCAAAACAACTCTGGAGGACCACAAGCAAAGTGATAAGGGAAAATTTAACAAACAAATCATTTTCTGCTACAACCACCAATGGTAGCTACTGCTACACAGCACTGCATGATGGTGCACAGCATGCAAGAAAGAGCAGATGCAGGGCTTATATAAAACAAGAAATAACTCTTTTAACTCAAACTAGCAAATAAGGACACACTCTCTGAGCTCTAGTCCAATCACCCTTGATTAGATGGGACCCAGACAGCACTCTCCTCCCACAAGGGATATGTAGTACCACTGCATAGTTTAAGCAAGCAATAATGCCAACATGGATGGATGCTACATGGAAATAATGGAGCAGCCAGAGGTTTTGAAAGGCTCATTGCTGGAAGTGCAGGTGCTTTCTAGTGCTGGACAGTCTGCTATTTCTATGTAATACCTACCATTTTCAGCACTACTGTTCTTAGACAAATGAGTCATCTTTTAACACAGACCCACACACACACACACACACACACACACACAGATATATGTATATATATATATATATATATATATATATATATGTATATACAGGTGGGCATGGGAGAAAGCCAAGTAGGCAGAGGAATAATGGGGTGGGAGGCAGAAGGTATGCATGAGTTGAAAGGGATTTAAATGCCAAAGAGAAGAAAGTAGGAGGCACTTGTGAATAACTGGATGGGGGAAGCAGAAGGATAAGAGAAAGAGTCAAGGAAAGAAGTGACAAAATATAAAGATTAGACAGAGCAGAGGGAAAATGAAAGATGGAACAGGGTACCTCAGGGCATTCATGGTGAAAGGTAGTGTATCAGCTATACCAGAGAAAAGTAAATGAACCCTAACCATAGGGGGCTTCATTATGACTGGCTAAGATGGAGTAGCAGTAGGAAGAGAAATAGCTTGGTGAAAGTGTAAAGAATCGTAAAGCTGATAGTGATGTATTTGGGATAGGTACTGACAGGAGTCATCATGAAGGGCAGTTTCACTCACATAAAAATCCGTATATGTGGATAAGAAGTTTGACAGAAGTGACAGTGAATAATCACTAAGTCAAACGGGGAGCTGACAGCAAATTGCATGATGTTATGGGGAACACTATCCTTTCTAGAAGCCAGTTTCTGCCAGGATTTGCATGTCTAAAAAGGATAGAATTGAACAGAATGACTGCTGGCTCAAGGACCAGGATATTAGAGGAACAGGAACCTGCCAAAGGATGTGTTAACAGGAGAATCTTTATAGAATGGATAGTTTCCATTTTAGCTCCCAAAGGATTATGAAAGATAGAACTAGGCATATTCAGTGGATTCATGTTCATTTGTTGAAGACGGTTTAGGCAAACCCACAAAGAAAAATAACTCAGAAGCAGTTTGCTGAAACCACTTCAGTGAACATTAACAGAATTTTTTTTTTGTTTGGAAGGGCAAGCCCGCCTGCATGCCCATACTGCCCAGAGTTATATATATATCAACTCTGATGTCACACAACTGTGGAGTGAAAGGCAATCTCCACCATCAGTGAAAGCAGTTTTAGCGAACTGCCTTGAATTTCTTTGCATTCGCTGAACCTGTCTTTGACAAAATGTCATGCCCTATATTCAGTTTGGTGAAATGAGTATACTTTTTTTCTGAGCATCTCAAAAACATTATGGATCACAGAGCACAGAATGCGTAGAACTGTCTAAAATAGTGCCCTCTGTGTAGTGCAAAACAAAATATGTTTATATGATAGGAGTCATACCTCTCAAGTGTACCTCATTACGAGGAACGTACCTCATTTGGGGTCTTAAAAAGTTCATGTTCCTCAAAGTTCCTCAATGTTCCACATTGAAAGACTCTGACACACATTCAGTGTTAGGAATTTTTTTAAGTGAAATCCGTGGTAAATAGAAATTAATCATATTAATTCATTAAAAGCTCTTTTTTATAAGTAAAACCAGCATATTTTAACCATCCTATGGCCTTCCTAGTTGAAGTTGTTAGTAAGCTATTAGTATGTGTTCCACATTTTGCCCATTTGTTCCACATTATGAGAGCTAGTGTTCCTCATTTTAGAGATGGAAGGTTGAGAGCTAAGATAGGAGTATACCTCTAAAAGCAATTGGTTTATAGTTATAAGTATCAACAGCTGAAGAAAATATGTCCCTTTCCAAACTGTATAGGGGCAAAGAACAATAATATTATGAAAGAACTAGCCATGAAGTGAGACAGAAACGGGCAAAGCTTAAGCTACTACAGATACATATCATTTATTACATATTCACAAAACCAGGAATTGCAAAGTGCTATTAGTGAACTGCTCTATTTCTAAATCTAATGTCCATCTACAGTTAACAACCTTTTCTGAGGTAGAGCAGTTAGGGATGAAGCATATTTAGAGATCATGGATGGTGCATTGACTATTTTAGGTAGCTTTTATCAGACTTTTAGGTAACTGTACTTGTTTTCCTTTTTTTCCTGGGCTTCATTTACTAGGCTTTTTTGTGATAATGGACAACATAGGCGCAAGTGCAGAAGTCAAAGGTAGAAATTACTGAGGAGGAAAGGTGAAAGGAAAAGGGAAGGATAAAGTAATTATAAAGGGGAAGGGAGTTGAGAGGAACCGAGACTAACATTTCAATGTTCAATAATGCTAGGAGCCTGGAGAATGAAATAGCTGAGCTGCAAGCAATTGTTACAGCAGGAGAGGTAGATGTTGTTGAGTTACCTATAACCTGATCTCATAAGATGGGTATTGGTCATGGTAGCTCTAGATTGTAGAATCCTTAGATGAAACAAAAAAGTTAAGGGGGATGGTAGAGAAATATATGCAAAAACGATCTCACGTGTTCTACACTTTCACTGAAGGATGACGAATGATGAAAAAGACAATGGTGAAAATTAGGAGCTGGATAATATTGATTGCTAGTCAATGAAAGCTGAATGTGAAAAGAGGTGAACTTGGGGAAAGGTACTACCTATAGTATCCAGTACAACTAAAAGCGAAACAGTGAAGCTGAGTGGTGAAGTCATGTAGAGGGATCACAGACAGTGTGGGAAACAAGATGAATGAAAGGACATGGAGATTGATGGTGGTGGTGGGCAGATGCTTCAGTAACTAGAATAATCAGTGATGTGTGACATATGTATTCATGTCAGATATGATGACAGGGATGTGGAGCAGGTACAAGCACTTTACCAATCACATCAAATAGAGTGAGCTGTTTTGGGGATGTTGGAGTTAGTGTGAAGATGGAGTTAGGGAGGCTATAATGTGTGGTTATAGGTGGTTCTTAAATATCAGTGTAGAAATATGAAATGAGCTATAAATGGCAATGGGGAAATCTGGATGCAAATTACATGTGACGATTAGTGAAACAAACTTGGCAAAATCAGCTATGTGGCAGTATGGCACATAGGACAACATGAGAGAGCAGTAACTGTGACCAACAGGATGGTGGGCTGTATAGCAATGGGACTGGACTTACAGGCAAGGAAATTATTATGGCAGAATACAAAGCCATGAGAATGCTGCAACCCAAGTACTGTGTCCATTTCTGGAGCTTGTGAAGAGAACATGGAAATGATACAGGGACAAGTGGCCAGGTTGATTAGAAGTTCTGAGGTATAAATAGAGTTTACATAGTCTAAGGGTTCTCTTTTTGAACATTAGTAAAGAAAGGAGTATAAAGAATGGTTATATAGGCCATACATGGGTCTTGGGAAAATTGAAGAAAGAGTAAATGGAATGGGAGGAGGAGGCATAACTGTAGCAAGAATGGGACATCATTAATCTGTAAATAAGAAAACACTTTTCAGAGAAAGTGGAAAGTAGAGTGCATGTTGTGTGGAAAAGGAATTGCACAATATGACCATGAAGTGTCTGAGGAAATGGGATGAAAGGACAACAGGATAGAAGGTGCTGCTACAATGTGATGATTGCAGACTGGATACACTAACCAAACAGTCTTTTTTGTAAGCAAAATGAATGTATGTTTGCCACCTGGCATAGTACACACAGAGCATCATGTCATTTATATACTAGTTACCCATATCCTGTCCTTGCCACACATTTTATAGACATGATGACACCACAGCCATTCCTAGGGTAAACCATATAGCTTCTCATAAAGATACCAGTGCTGACTAGAAGAGGATCACTTTATAATTCATAGCTGCCGCTTATTTTATTCATCTTTACTGTAACTAGACCTGGGACAGCTAGACAACCCAGTTATCACAAGAAAATAAAATAGGAAGAATGTTGCACTTCTTCATGAGGATTGTCATGCAGTTTGGATGCTCTATCAGATTAAATGTAATAAATATATATATATATATATATATATATATATATATATCTATATATATATATATATTTTTTTTTTCATTTAAAGGGTATTGTTTTTATTGCTCATGCATATGATGCTGTCATTGGAACTGTGAAAAATGAAGCAGAGATGTCCATGGCAAATCGAAATGAATATGAGGGGCACTTATAGATGTGCAGCTGCCATCAAGTGAAGAAGGTAAGGTTTATTTAGAACAAAACAAACCAGACTTCAACTGTACCTTTCAAGCTGCATGACAACAAGTGATACTGGTCTCAGGGTTACTGAATTGATATATGGAGCAATGTGAGAAAACTGGTAATGATTCCAGTGAGTTTTTAAAGAAAGTTCATGACTCAGTATTACTACCTTAGCAGAGAGCGGCAGATGCATGAAATAAATTGTTGCCATTGAACAGTCTAGCTGTGCACAGTAAGTTTAAATTGGTGACTTTGAAAGATAAGGCAAGTAGATTTAATTTGGGTCTCACCAGAATCAGTGAATGTGAAGGATTTAACTGTCCTTAGGGACTTTACAAGACAACTTCACTTCAACTTCTAAGAGACCTGTACAAACTTCCCAACAATCCCTTGTACTGCAAATGGGCCTAATTGAAAGGCTTTGTGATGCCCATGCACTGGCCCAGTATTTAAGGAGCCGCAATCCTCACCACTAACACTAGTGAGGGATGTGTACAGTGGGAGGATGAACAGTACACACACAGTAAAGTACAATTTCCCTTAAGAGCACCCATAGATCATAGTTAGTCTAGGCTGTTTTTCCCCTCTCTCTCCAGATCCTGAATAAGACTCCCACTGGCAAAGCTATAGGCTTCAGACCTCAGCCAAGTGGTCAAGCCAAAACCTCCAACACCCTCTCTGTCCAACCAGTGCTTCATGTCCCTGCCCAAGAAGATGACACACACACACACACACACACACACACACACACACACACACACACACACACACACACACACATTTTGAGATTTGATTTATATACAAACACACAGACACTCCTGAGGAAGAGGTGGCACGGGTTCTCCAGCTATGCCCCCTTCTGTCCATGCTATTCGGTAGTACCCCCTGCCACCAACCACCCTTATCAGCTACTATAAAGGCCCTTATCAAAGGGTGTCCAATTCTACTGTGTAATGTCACTGTTAAGCCAAATAGTAAGTGTGACCAAGGCTAAGTCTATTTAGGAGTGGCTTGTAGGTATCACCAAATACACACAAGTACTTTATAGGTTCATAGGTTCATAGGTTCATAGGTTCATACTAGGCTATCTGCCCGAGGGCATTTACAAGCCTAGCCCATCGTTTTGTGGCTTACGCCACCCCTTTAGTATGGGGAACTATACCCATTATTTTGCTGTGCCTCTGTCGAGCAGTGACACTGAGGTAATCCCTGGGGTATATCTGCGATCTCCCATCCATTGGTCAAGATTTCTCTTGAACAAGGCCAGCGAGGTGCTCTGCCTCACATGTACCGGGATTTTGTTCCACAGCATAGGGAGTCTTTGGGTGATGAATCTATCCCTCCAGCACGTCCTATTAATAGCCGTGTTGAGGTTTAAGTCTCCCACCCTTGTGGCTCTGATGGATCTAGATTTTTTCAGGTGAAGCATATTCATCAAATCTGGGTTTGACATGGCCTTGTATGTTAGGCAAAGGTCACCTCTGAGACTGAATAGAGCTGGAGTTCTTTCAGTCGGGCAGCATAGGACAGATTTTGAGACCCTTTATCCTTTTGGTGAGGAACTTTGTGGCCTCTCCAGCTGCTGCAAGTGTCGGGTCAGATACATCCCGAATGGGGCATTGTACTCAATCATTGGTCTGATGAGTGATGAGTAAAGGGAAACTATGACCTCCCTTGATCTAGATGAGAATCCCTTCATGATAAGGTGGGCAATGTAGAAGGTCTTCCTAACTACTTTAGCTACATGGGTGTCGAATGACAGACTACTATCAACCTGGGTCCCCAGGTCCCTGATAACTTCTTCTGTGCTCAGTGGATTGCCACCTATTTGGTAGCTAGGGTAACCTTGTTTTTCCCAAAGGGTATGACTATGCATTTTTTGGCATTTAACTTCAGGCCGTGGCTCTGGCACCAGTTATCCGTTTCTGTGAGACCCGTCTGAAGGATATCTGTGTCAGATGTGTTTTCTACTATGGCGCCCAGTTTGCAGTCATCTGCAAACTTTGTCAGCCATAACCCTCCTGTGTTTGCTTGTACTTCGGAAAAGTAGATGCCAAACAAGAGTGGGCCCAGGACTGAGCCCTGTGGGACACCACTTGTGACAGGCTTTGAGTCTGACATGGCGCCAGCAACTCTGACCCTGTGGGTTCTGTCACTCAGCCAGTTTGCAACCCATCTTGTGATGTATGGGTTAACATTTAAGCTGATGAGTTTTTCAATGATACCCGAGTGGGGTATTGTATCAAGGCCTTAGCCAAATCGAGGTAGGCTGTATGGACTGCCTTTCAATGGCTTTGGTGACTGTTTCAAGAAGTCAACCAAGTTTAAAAGGCATGATCTGCCTTTGACAAAGCCAAACTGGGTTGGATCCAAAGTCTGCAAATTCCCTATGTCTTTATTTATGAGGTCCATTATGATCCTCTCCATGGCTTTGCCGATCAGGCTTGTCTAGCTACTGGGCCAGTAATTTCCAGGCTCGATGATGGCCCCGCCTTTGTGAAGTGGGACCACTGTTGCAGATCCAGAGGTAAGACTTTGATTAAACAGCTGTCCTAGCTGTGGGTTTAATTCCTCATTGAGGGAGCACACAGCCGGGGACACCATCAGGTCCCATGGATGCTGTGTTTTGCTTTGGAGAGAGCAGTTCTCACTTGCTTGAGATGTTTGGGGGCTGCAATCATTTGGTATAGATATCTCTCCTTTTGGGGAGAAGTTTGCACTGAACCTGTCAGCCAGTATGTTGGCAATGTCTGTAGGATCAGTAATCTTCACATCATTTTGAACTAGTTCTGAGCATATCTGGGAGTTTCCTCCTAGGTTTCTAACATAGCTAAAGAAGGCCTTATGATTGTCTTTTGAGTCTTTAGCTATTTTTCTCTCGAAATTTGCTTTGGATGATTTTATGAGAGCTCTTAGTTTTTTACTTATAGTGATCAAGGGTGTCTTACCTTTTAAGGATTTTGCTCTATCTTGTAGTAGCTTCCTCCTTTTATTGTAGAGTTTGTTTATGGCTGGGGTCCACCAGACTGGACACTTGCCTTTGGTACTAAGAGTCTTTGTTTTGTTTGGGATTGCCTTATCCATGCAGTCCTGCAGGTGCTGGTAGAAGGTGTTTGTAAGTGATTCAGCGGCTTGACTACTGTTTTCCGCCGGCTCGGGGGCCTTAAAGGAGACCACACTAGTCTTTAGAAGAACTTAAATATCTCTTAAACAAAATCAACCACAATTAAAAGGCTGAAATATATTTAATAATAAATAATAAAAGCACAAGACAATACATAACACAGTGACAGCAGAGTTCACAATTCACAGGAAATACTTAAAAAAAACATTGTAGGACAGTCTCACATAAATATAGAAAACAGCTAGACTAATCTTACTGTATTTCTATCTGTCTCTAAGAGAAATCACTGTACCAAAATAACTTACTTACAGAGTAAGACAAGTGCTGGTGAGTGGAATCTTTTCAGATCCAAGACAAGGTACAAAATGCACTCTCTTTCTCTCTGAGATAGTTCTTAAATATATAATACACATAACTGCTGAATCATTTCAGATTACATAATGCTTGTCACCTCTGCTTAAGTTTCCCAGGCTAGGAGGAACTTAAAATTTTACATATTTATGTTAAGAATACTTATCTCTCAGAAGCTGACACATCTGTCTTTAAAGCTTGCCTGAAGCTGGATGTTGTAAAACAATTACCTTGGAAACTTGTAATTACCTCTGTTTCCAGACAATTGAAAGAACTCCCAGCTGCAGACATTCAATCTCCTAGCTGAGATAACACACAGTCGTAAAATTCTTTACTTATTTACTCAGAGTTTGAAAGTTAACTCTGTATGTCCCAATTTCTACTATAAAAACATACATTTGCATTGGCATATAGTTTATACACATTTCTGCTGTTTTCCAGCAGGGTGCACTGTGATTACAATCTTAAAGCTCAGTACAGAAGATATAGTTTAATCATAATGTATAGTTCTCTTACATTTGCAAAACAAGCCTACAAATTATATTAATATTTACAAATTATATAGGATTATTTACTACATTCTACCTAGCTGGGCTGGCAGCCTTCACAGGACTTCCACACCCACCTTTGACTTTTATCAGCACTTAGATAGCTGCATAAAAAGTCAATATCTGTCTTCCCTAAATATAATAGTAAAGTCAGGGATAAATCTGTCTGGTAGAACTTCGGAATTAATAAAGTATAATTTAAAAGAACAAAAATAATAAAAGGTTGTAAGAAATTCCTGTGCACTTATCTCAGTACCACATTGAAACTGCCAGCTAGAGACTTAAAAGCATTATTAGCAGAAATGTAGCTAGGTTTTCTGTAGGCCTCTGTAACTCTCCAGTCTGGTACCTTCACCTAATTCAGGAGCAAAAAATAAGGTCTTCTTCTCCAACTTGTGCAGGAAAAAAGGTCTGTATTTTATTTGTAATTCACTGTAAACTGTAACAAGTTTCTACAAATGAAACAAGTGTCTTGCTACAGTCTAAATACCACAAATGAAACACTGACACACTTTAGCAGTGAGCAAGAATGCAGTATCAAGATTCATTCCTAAATGCTCGTGCTGCCACGACAAAACAGGGAAGTGATTCAGCCCTGACCACAAATGCAGTACTACCACATTATCAACATCTGCTAATTGCACCATCTGACATCTTGCGCCTTGGGAAGCTGCCCCCTTTGCCCCAAACTAGCTTTGCCTCTGAATATTAAAAGTTGTAAAGCAAAGTATGATCTTAAGATTGCTACAGATATCAAAGGAAACTGCAAATATTTCTTCAGTTATGTCAGAATATTAAAGAATAATATACAAAATGCACTAAGCTCATGTATAATTAAGCAATAACCCATGCCTGGGTGTGGGTAATGCTGGATTTACCCATGGTTGGCATGGTTTGGTCACGAGGGTGAAGCCCGAGTGGCCAAACAAAGACAACTGTGGGTAAATCCAGCATTACCTACACCCAGAAGTGGGTTATTGCTATTATACAATGACATTATTTAAGAAAAAAAATACTTAGTTTTCTTAAATAATGGCATTGTATAATGCCTCCTTGCTGCCCTTCTGTAGCTGTCCGGTATTCTGCGGCAGTTCTGATGTACTGCGCATGCGTATGCTTACGCAGTACATCAGAGCTGTGGGTGGAAGCAAAGGAGAAAGCAAGATCTCTGTTGCTTTTTAGAAAGTGTCTTGCTATGTTAAAGGAGATTAACATAGCGAGACAGCTTTAAAAAAAGCAACAAAACCGTTGCTTTTTTTAAAGCTGTCTCGCTATGTTAAACTCCTTTAACATAGCGAGACACTTTCTAAAAAGCAACGGAGATCTTGCTTTCTCCGTTGCTTTAGAAAGTGTCCCGCTATGTTAAAGGAGTTTAACATAGCGAGACAGCTTTACAAAAAGCAATGGAGATCTTCCTTTCTCCGTTGCTTTTTTTTAAAGCTGTCTCGCTATGTTAAACTCCTTTAACATAGCGAGACACTTTCTAAAAAGCAACAGAGATCTTGCTTTCTCCATTGCTATAAGAAAAAAAAAAGACTTATACTAATGGAAAAAGTCCGGACGACCGGACCTTTTTCCATTAGTATAAGTCTGATTTACAATGTGCACGCTAACCAATCAGCGAGCACGTTTTGGAATATTAATGGGGGAGGAGGTCATTGTATAATATGGCATATTCTAATCCCAAGGACACAGCCAGTACATTAGCAGACAAAATTAGTGCTAACTTTACCCTGCTACCCATATTGTTGCCCCAGTATATCTAATAATTTAGTTTTACCTGAAATCATGAAATAGGGAATGAGAGATTTAGATAAACAATGAAAGGGAGGTACATTAGTGGGAGAATTTAAGAAAAGATGTGGGGAAAAGATGATAAAAGTAGGAAAGGGATGAGAACAGAGGAGGATCTAGTGGATGGGGAAGGGAATGTGTGCTAAGGAAAAATGAGGTGCAATGGCAGATGTCTTACACTGTGTCATAGAAAACTTGGGGTGAGAATTTAAGGTAGAAATTTGTTACATTTGAGCAAGTCAGGCATATATTATACTGTAGTGGAACAGATTCACTTGTGTAAATACATTTTTTCGTGTACAGAACATGTTCTTTTCTTCCTGTAAACAATATAAATAACTGTGATGTAATGTATATGAAGTGTAACAGGTTAAGAGAATTACAATAAAATTACATAATAGTAAAATTCCAGAAAGAGTGATCCTGTACCATGCGGTAGAATTCTTGGCTCATGCTTTCACTGTGTTCCTGTTTAATAAGTATTATAATATTTTCAAGTGCAGTAAATTTCCTGATGTTTCATAGAGTTATAAGTGCGCTTGGCTAACTAAACTCTCTGGAATGAATAATGCGTGTAAAAGTACTTAAGAGTATAAAACATCTGTTATGTTGTGTATGCGCGTACATCAGCAGTCCCCACGATGCTGTGGGTCATGACCCTTAAAGTGGAGTAAAACATATTTCACACCAGTATCAAAGTTGTACAGTTTAGTAATGCAACTACTATTACATTAGTTGATTGCATGAGAGAAAATCTTTGTGCAAGCTTAATACTAAACCAGGCACACAGGACACTGACAGGCACATGTCCTTTTAACAAATGATTGGAGACGTAAATCATTAATGCCTGTCTCAGTCGTCTGATATCAATCAATAAATCCCACAGTAGCATAGGGGGAAACTCAAGTAAAAAACATCTGGATAGAAACTGACTTGTTAGAAAAGTGTTTAGAGTACATGGTTCCTGTGGAGAAGAACTGATTTTAGTTAGGCCAGTACAATCACAATGGACCCTACAAGTTATTTTAGTATCTGCCCTGTAATCCACAAGAAGACAGTACATCAGTCTGTATCCAATCTGCAGATGGTTTTAGGAAAATAAATTGAAAAAATCTATTTTGCATGAACTACTGAGGCACATTTTAAAACAATATCTCACATAAATATAATACATAAGATAAAATAGATGCAAAGTTGTAGACAAAAAAATCATGATTAATATAAACAGGTTTGTAAGTAAATATACAGACATGGCAATTTCTGAAAAAAAGCTATAATTTGCTGATTGATTTACTGATAACAGTTGAGTGCAATGAAACTGTTATTCTTAGACAAAATCTCAAGAAAGATATTACTGAGACAAAAATATTTGCCTACGGGAAACAAATATTCCATTGCTGTGTCATAATACAAAAGTACACAGCAATGATGTGTGCATATGAAGAATGTTACTTTTGAAGTGCAACACTGACAAACTAAATATTTAGTAATGATTATAAAAAATGTTTCAAAAATTAATTTGATTTCCTTATCTCTATTTTCCCATGTCCTCCTGAAATTAAATCATTCTTTTGAAATGAGAAGATATCTAGTACCCAAATGGTGACCAAGACCTACATGCACAAACCCCATTAAAGATTTGGTAAAGGGTTTGCTATGCTGTACAACAAAAGAGTAAATTCTTAAACTCAAACCTTGCTTTTACAGGCTTATATTTGCTTTATAGGGCATTTTATAAGGTAAGAGGGCATTTTACAAAATAAGCTTTTGTCAATGACAGTGACTTGCAGTGGATGTGAACTTCAGTAATACGGCAGAGAATATGTATTGGGATGCCAAGTAAATGAAACTGTTGCCAGATAGTACAGAATTTAAGAAGAAATGTGTAAACTGGACAAAATGGGCAAAAACTGAAAAACTGACTTTTAAATACTTGTTTCAGAATGCAATATCTTTTTGTTTATTTTGATATTTTGAGGCATATGGAATACATTCATAAGACAACAACATCTGCTTTCATTAATGTAATCATTCTGCTATGCCTGTTTTTAACCTATTCATTCTTGGAGGATTCAGAGCTTGTCATGGTACTCAGTGGAGATCAGGCTGAGAACTAATCAAGGGAGGAAATTTGGTCTATCACGACACATCCACACATGTAAAGGACAGGAAGAGGTATCTTTAATGGCTCATAGAGATGGAATCAGTAAGATTAGTCAAAACCTGCCAAAGCTATTTGGACATTGTCTTTATCTACTAGTAACCAATAAAAGGATGAAAGCATTCTTGGGGACATCAGGGTAGTGTAAGAAGTGTGTTTTCCACTATAATATGAGGGCTATTCCACTTATAGACCATACTAGAAAAATAGACTATGGCATCACCTCAAAATCATGCTTCAGAGTGGTCCCAGCCCTCAGAAGACATTCACTTGGAAGGAGTGTAGGGAGAGTAACGGCTTCATGCAAAGCACCTGTGAGCAGTAGTGGGGGGGGGGGGGTCTTTAAGCCTGTCTGTACTCATGTAACCCACTCACCAATCAAGGGAGAGGCAAGCATCACAGCCTGTTAAAGAATAAAAATATCAGTTACACTCACCAAAAGTGTGGATTGGGTGAGAGGGGGACCTAAGGAGAAGCTGTGCTACCACAACAGTTAATGAGAGCAACATAACTCACAGCAAAATAAATAAAATAAGACAAAAAATATCTCTCCTGTACAAAACTAAACCACTGTATATTAAACCTTGTGGCTGAGACAATCCACATGCAATTTTGGTAAAAAAAAATTTCTTAATATTAAATAAATTAAATTCCAATGTGTTCAATACTTGCAATCAATGGGACAGATCAAGTGGGCACTAATAGGGTTTAAATACCACCACTGCCCACTAAATGTGGTAGATGGGTTACTGCCACCAATCTATGGCAGCCTGCCTGGCAGTGGTTGAGTTCAAGTCATGCAACTGCCAAACAGTATACTACTGTGAGGGACAGGGGCTGCCATCATTGGATTTCCACCACTTCTCAAAATAATTCTGGTGGCTACCAGAGGAATGAGCTCTTGAGTCATACCAGTACTACCCAACAGGTTAAAGTAAAAAGGTAGCCAATAGGTGAAAGAGATAAAAAAAATAAAAGTGCTTGTAAATGTGCAGTAACCAGTTCACCAACTACAACAGCACAAAGGGGATATACACTGCTGTCCCACCTATGAGCTTCCAACATGTATAGCCAGACTAGGATTATACATTCAAGACATAGAGGGCTGAGTTTTCAGTCTAGCACTCCAAGCTCCTTTCTCTCCTATCTGTCTGTGAATTTAAGTGCCTTTCAAACAATTATTTACACACACACACACACACACACACACACACACACACACACACACACACACACACACACACACACACACACTCCAATGTTGTACTACCACCACTCTAGAATTATTGCATTTGATACCAAACAGTTACCATATTAGTGTCAGTAGTAATCAAATATAAAATATCAAATTAATACTTCAATGGTAATGAGATGAAGTGATCTGGCTTTGGAGATGAAATTCACACCTTGTTAACTTAGAATACTAAATATAGATAAATGGGGATAACATGATCATTCAAGCAATATGATGGTTCACTGGTTTTATGTCTAGTTATATCTGTCTTAGCTTATATCTTTTCTCACAGACCTAGGAGTAATTATATTACATCAGATTGTGTCAGTCCTTTTCCACTCATGGAGCAACAATAGAAGAAAGACTGACAGGATTTTCCATACATCTTTTAGTTTTCCATACTAATGACTGTTTCTTTTCACACTTCTGGACTCAGAGGTTCTTTGAAGAGTGTTGTAATTTCAGTTTAATAGTCCTTTCGTTTCCTGACTCTAAACCCCTTTATGTCTGAATTATATACAAGCAATCGGGCTCTTCCTGAGAGTCTGTATAAAGTTATGCTTTGCATTTCAATTGCAAGGTTCATACCTTTCTTTTTCCATATCCTCATGTCACAGAAACACACACATTACAGACTGAATTATGTAAAAGAACAAAGAAAAACATAGTTCTTCTGTCATTGTTAAGACTGCTTATAAATGCAATTTCACAGTAAAGTACCTGTACATATTTTATAAAGCTTTACTATAACTTGTAGTGTGTTAAACAGAATTTAGAGGCACTAAGTACTCCATACTACGTTGATAACTTTATCTGAAACAAAAACTCATGTGTTGCCATTCATCTAAGCAAGTAGTAGCGTTTATATGCCTCTCACACTCAAAACGGCAGTCTGCAGGTTTGCCACTTACCTTCTGAGCAGTAACTGTCTTGTCTCTTTTCAGTGCAAACACATGAAAAACTCAGAGATAGTGTACAAATAGGAACTAGAAGAACCAAATCTAGAACCGCATGAGAAATCCTATTAACAGCCATTTGCTTATCCACTGTACTGAACTGCAAGAGATTAAATCTTTTTTAGTAAGATTTTCCTGAAATGTGTACTCTACTTTCTTAACAGCTATGTTACTAAAAACAGGTTTTCCACTGGAGGTTGCAAAAACAGTCATTTTTGTCTTTACCTTTAACATCCTATTACATATAAAACATTTGAGTGAAGTTTTTGAACAAGTTTTGAATATCAAAGTTGTTTTTCTCTTTCACAAAATTGTAATACCAGTACACTAAAGATCCAAATTATGCATGGGTTACTTTCTCAGCTTCACATTATGGATAATACCTCTCAGCTTTTCCGAATTTGCAATATGCCCCTAATTTTGCCTCATATGTTTTGTCTTCCCAGTCCCTTGTAAATTTTTTGACATTCTGATAAATCACTGTGGATTAATTATTTATTTTTATTTGGAATTTGTTAACCAGGGTACAGCGCTGATCCCACTGAACCTACTTCAGTCTTACCCCAGGAAAAACGCAATGGTTATATGATATTATATACAGAGTGAATAACAAAATGTAATATATACATATATTGCATACAAAGTGAATATCTTAGTTGGCTTAAGGGTATAAATGCAATAAATATATGGCATTGTACGCAGAGTGACTAACAAAATGCAATATATACAGGCATTATATACTGAGTGGAAGACAGAGTTTGCATGCTGAAAGAATCCCAATGAAAGAGTCAGATGAAGGTATGTACAGGGAAGAAGGGTAGAACAAAATGAAGTTATGACCAACGAGATAGCAGCTGAATTTTCCCGAGAGTCTTGAAATGTGCTTTTATTTCTGATTGGAAGTGTGGAAAGTGGAATGATCTTTAAGAAACGAAGGGAGTGATTCCCAAAGTTTGGAGAAAAGGATTGAGAAAGCATGGTCTGTGCATTGAAGCCCAGTTTGGGGGTTTGGAGGAAAGGACTTGAGTGGTTATGATTTCTAAGGTTATATGTTATATTTCTAAGGTTGTATGTTATTATAGTCAGCGATTAATGCCAGACATTAGAGCTTCATACTTGCTATTGTTCTGAAAATGGGCATTGATGCAAACTGTTGTTCTATTAACTTTTAAGTGAATTAGAGTAATATTTAAAATATATATCACTGCTTAGGGGGTATTTGGGGTGTTATGAGGCAGGTGGAAGGCCTTTACACCTCTGGAAGGACATTAATTATACATTAACATACACCCTGGAAGGCATTATTGCACTTAGAGAATGGGGTCTCTGTAAAATTCTTGTGTGCTGCTTACTTCTTTATTTATTAAGTGCTATATTATTTTTTTATATATTTTTGATGTAAAATAGTTCCTCTGCCTAATGTTTCAAACTTGCTGTAGTATATGTTAATGGTACTGGAGGAAGCATTTTACATCCAAAATATAAGACTTAAAAAATATCCAGGCATTTACTTTATTTTTTGGTCCTTTACTACTAAAATGTTTGGTCTGTTGCGAGTCACTGGAGATTGAAGTTACTAAATAATGGCTTACATTTGAGTTTCAGACTACTATTTTTTTTTCAGAAAATTCATACTAACACAATCCTTTTAATTAAGCAAATTTGTAAATTTATAAGAGCAGTAATTAACATCTGTTCCTATTTTTGAGCCTTTGTTCCCTCTATTTTAGGCTTTATCCAGATTTCTTCAGCTGAAAGGTCCAGAGGTATGCAAACATCTTTACTGTCACTCTCACTCAGTCTCTCATGCACACCTGTGTTTCAGAAAATGTATGCTAACACAAATCTTAATATTCAAGTAAAATATGTTCCTATTTTGAGCCTTTATCCCCCAGTTATTTTAGGTTTATCCAGATATTTTGAGCTAAGAGTCAACACAGTATATCATTCAACTGTCCAGATTTTTGCAAAACATCCAGATTTTTGGCTCATATGTTTGGTCCCTTCCTCATAAAATGTGTAGTTTTCTGGCAAATCACTGAGGATCAAAGTCATTAAATAATGACAGACATTTGAGTTTCAGACTTCAAATCCTTCAGATAATACATGCTACTTACATCTTACCATCTTTCTAAGTTCCTAAGAGCAATATTTAAATTCTGCCCTTATTTTTGGTCGTTTGTCCCTTGTTATTTATGGCTCTGTCCAGATTTCTTGTGCCCAGAGGTTGAAAGGTGTGGTTGAGAGGTATGCAAATCTCTTAACTGATGCTGTTGCTGCCAGGGATCGCTGATACTACACACACACACACACACACACACACACACACACACACACACACACACACACACACACACACACACACACAGTTTCTGTTATGCTTTCATGCATGCATTCACTTACACATGCAGACAGAAACACACACACACACACACACACACACACACACACACACACACACACACACACACACACACACACACTTTTTTCAGCTTCATTTATTTTACACTCACCAAACAGCAAACAGCAAAAGCACTGCTTAGGGAGTGTAAGATAACGTCTCGATTGATCACTTATTCATACACGCATACACTCTTGCATACAGGCATAAACACATACACACATTTTTTTATTTTAATTTTTTTTCTTTATTATTTTACACTCACTGAAGTGCAAAAGCTCTGCTTAGCAAGCATAAAATAATGGCAACCATTAGTTTTTTTTTTCAGTCTGAGCTCCACGGCAGCATGATATGCTGCAGTGGACTCATTTTTCAGTGGGTATTACTTGTACATTAATACCTTGCTGGAGAATGTTCATTCTTCAGTCAAGATGTGATCTATGGATCGCCCATTCTCTAAAGTAATTTATTGATTTCACTGCATTTGTGTAAGGTAAATGGTGAGTACTTTTTATGCACATTAAAAAATAGTTTTAAGACAGAATGCTGCATTTGTGTATTGACAGTCAGACTTGCTTGCAGTAATGTAATGAATGCCCTATACTGACTTGGTTAAGGTTAATTACATATACCTATATATCTTTATATCCATATCTATTTCTATATCTATAATTATCTAGCTAGGTAGCTATCATCTGTCTGTCTGTCTGTCTGTCTCTTTCTCTATGTATATATCAGATAAAATGAGTTAAACAAATATTGTATGGAACTGTAGTCATAACTTACAAGTGGATTCAATAAGCCTAGCTATTTTTCATTCCTGCTTCCTTTTTTATACCTTATCTCTTCCTCAGCTATAAAGAGAAGACATAGGACAGTTCTTGTTTACCTGAATTTCAAATTGTTTTTTTCTGCATATACAAGGCAATGCATTTACTGCAAGATTTGCTCAATTATTATTATTTTTTGTATGAATTCTTATAGTTTGCCAATCTTCCTTTTAATGCAAGTTAAAAAGAATTGTATGCAACGTGGGTGGAATGTTATTTTCAAAAGCTGGCTGCATGTAATCTAAATAGTAATTCAGTTTATGCAATGATAAATTAAATTAGTGTCTGTAACTGCAAATTTATTTTTTCAGTTTTTATGAATACATGAACAAGTACTTCTTGCAAACTAGGACATGCATGTCTTTGATTTACAGAGCTACATATGCAGATTATTATTTAAGTCTACATATATTGCATTTGTATTTATTCAGAACATTATGTTAGCACACAATCAGCATATCTTTTGTACATCTATATTTATGTTTTCCTTTGCATTGTCATAATAGTGGTACATATAGTATTTGTAGTTACACATATCATTTTTAGGACATACCACTACTTATGCAAACTTGTTATACTCCTTTACTGCTTAATATGACCCAATAAAAAAGTGACCATTAAAATCAAAACTGTGTACTTACTATAGAACCCAGGCCTTCTCTTCACTACCTGACCAACCCATTCAGAAAGATGGTCTGACCTAAACTTCTGTTGGGTGGAGCGGGTGGCACCTGTCAGGTATGACAGGTGGTCACCCAACTCCTGACAGATATCAATTTTCTTCCAACCACATACGCACGACTTGCTTGTACCCTGATATGACTTCTCAAGAATGTAGACCATAATAAGGGTGTCTTTGTCAGACCAGCCCGCATATGGCCTCATGCTTTAATAGCTGATGCCATGAAGTGAAGTACCAGAACCAGAATGGAAAAAATAAGAGCACGGCTGTAGTTCACAGGTTTAGAACCACACCCTCTGGGGTGTGGCATCACCTTAATCAAACCCAGTTAACTAGCAGGAGCATTAGCGCAGGTATTGATATTATTTGCAAGCTTGGCTAAGTAGAAAATTCATTTTCATATATATTTTTTTCTTAAAGGAAACCATTCACATTGCATTTACATGCCGGATAAAAAATGAAATATATTTAATAATTGTTCTGTATATGATTTATAATTGCTACTGCTGCTGGCCATTGCATAAGGTGCATTTTTTGGAGTATTACACATGAATGCCATGTATACATGCTTCATACAGTATAGCGGCGGTACATTTTTTTTCTTTTTCTTTTTTTTTGGGGGGGTGGATATTACTGTCAGTGTTAAGTACAAGTTTTTTGAAATGTTGAGTTGTTTGAGGTACTAAGGTTTGAAAGAGGATGTTAGATGGGCAGGGATTACACTTCATGTTGGTACAAACTGTCATTTAGATTACTCAATTTCATTTCTTTTAACTATATTCTGATTTAAATTTGTCTAGGGCCATTCAATCATTATCATGGCAAGCTGGGGACTGCTGAGAAGTGATGTGGACTGTAGAGCTGTCCACAAGCATGTTCATGTCAGTCTGAGTCTGCTATCATGAGCATCCAAGAGTGATGTACATCCAAAAATTGCTGTACACATTTGTGTATTACTACAATTCATAGAGATAAATGAAAAAATAGGCCTTGTTTGTATAAAATACATGGAAATGGCCTTGATTTTAAGTGGAAAGTTTGAACATCACCATATTAATTTCACAATACTCAAGTTAGGTGGCAAATGTGTTAGGATACCACCGACTTCTTAAAGTAAGAAAATAATTAAAAGATATTATGATTTAATAAGAGCCCTTAAAATATGTAGACTTGATGAGTTAACGTTAAGAAATTGTCTTTTTCATATATGATGTGCACATTATGATGGCAATGAATGAATGCTGGAATCACTGTCATTTAGATGTAGGATTTCAGTACAGCAGCAGTGGAAATGATTAGTGATCACTGAGAATATTCCTTACTTTGGTATCATTTAGTGACCGTGGCAGCAGTGGAAATGATTAGTGATCACTGAGAAGAATCATTACTTTGGTATCATTTAGTGACTGTGTACACATGGTACAAATGTAGTCATTTAATTGTGAGGTTCTGCAGTGGTAAGGATATTTTGTTAAGTCCACATACATGTGTCTTTACTGGGAGAATTTTGAGTGACAGTGATGAATTAAAAATGACAGTTTTATGAATATGTGACAATGGTAGTGAGTAGGGAAAGGGTGAATCTGTCAAACATCTGATAGATTTAATGCCCTAAATCTACTGCAGGTTATATATCACAATTTTACATGGCTGGACTGAGATGTCAATATATAATTATGTGGTTAGTGTTACCTAACATTTTTTTATGAAGGTGGCAGGTACACTTTTCACTGTCTGACTGTGGACCTTTTTTTAACATGCAGTAATGATGACCATATCAAAGAAGAGAAAGGATAACTTTAGCCATGTGGAAAATTGCATTCTCATAGAAGCCTTTAGAACATATACAAAACTTTTATTTGGTAAAGGGGAACCTAAACATGTTGAAAGGACCAATGCCTAGAATAAAGTGTTTCTCAACATTAATGCAGTAGGTCAGAAGCTGTGCATTAGCACAGTGCAAAAAGAGGGCAGTGGAATAATCAGAGGTGGTGTGGACACTGGGTATTATCAAAATCTGAAGCAACAATACTTGTCTGCTTATGAAGGTTGGTTTCAAAACAGTAGCATATATTTATAGACAGAATTTAATGCTGACAACAAATGATCACATAAAACACAGGACAATTACCTATTAATAGACGAACATTCTAGGCCAGTACAGAATGGCAAAGAAGGTAGAGTGCATAGTTAGTGTTCCACCCCCCCCCTTGCAAGCACACAGTAGTGCATACTATTTCATTATTACTAATGTTTTCATATCATATTTTTTACAGAGTCAGCATCAGAAACACACAGTTCCACTACACATATACATTTGAAGGATATCTGATGATGATGATGACAACATAATTACATTTATGAGTCAATCTGTGGAACGTGTCGCATAGTCCCCAAGTTTAATGGCAGGATCTCAGACCCCACAACATGTTAGTAATGCTGCAGGAAGTGACACTATATCACAAAGTCATGCACACAATGACATTACACTCATCCTTGTACAAGAAGAACAATCAATTACCTCAACACCAGTATCTCCAAACAAAGACAAACATTTTCAGAGTGATGGCAGACATTCAGAGGTAACAATTTCCACAAAGACACCTTTGCAAAAGGGAGCCAGGCACAGGAATTTGCTACAGCTACCACAGAAAACAAGTAAAGTAAATGGCTGTCCAGCAGAAAATGTGCCATGACATTGCTAGGGCTCAGAGCACTTCCACAGAGAGTCAGCTGGAAATGGTCAGAGTCCTCCAGGGTATACGTGAGGATTTCTAGCACTATTTGGAAATGTTAGAGAGCAGGAATAATGCTACAATCACACTGATGCATTGTATGGTGGCACAGCAAGCATCAGTGGTCTCCTCCATTCATACACTAGTTAAGACATACCAGACTCACCTGGAGTCAGTCTTACAAGGGGAAGAGGACGGGGTACTGCCCAGACACATGGGAGATCACATGAGGATACAATTGCCTGTCAGGAAAGTATTGCAAGTAGTCTTGGTGAACAAGCACAACAGATTTCATGCAGGCCACATCGGCATTCATGTACTCCAAGCAGAACCTCTCATTCATGGTCACGATCACAGTCATGCAGCACTGTCAGATCACTGTGTCTGCTAGATCACCTGCATCAAATATGTCATAACATCGGACCAACTCACCACACTGTTTTCATGACAGCCCCTCTTCAAAATCACTTGCACCATCATCTAGCCTATATTTAGCAGATGTGTATGACTCATTTGATCTTGAAGTACTGTAAATCATATCTGACAATTCTGTAACTTAAAATTTCACCTTCAAAGACACATCTGGATGTTTAACTTAAAGGGGAATAAGATAAAAAATGGGGGTGTGCAAACACTGCAAATGTATGCATTTCATCCCTGTAATGCTACTATGTAAACCTTCAAGAAAAGATAAAAAAAATCTGTATGGCCTAACAAGACATTGTAGTCATAAATGGCAACGCTGTATGCAGTACCATTGTTACAGGCAGCAGTTATCTACAACAGAAAACTTTTAACATACAAAAATATTGAAGAGAAATATAATAACAGAATTACAGATGAAAATAAGTATCCTGCCCTGTAAACTTGGACCACTGCCATTTCACCCACACCACTGCACAAATGATGATATTTCTGGGCCTCAGAATTTATTGTGTATAACAACTTAACACTAATCTGATGGGCAGTACTGCAGCAAACAGAATATGAGAAAAAATAGTATAATATACAAAACAGTATAATACATTTTCATTTAATTGGAATGCATTAACTCATGAAATATTGAAATGTTGAGGGCATTCAGTACTTTCATACCAAAATAAAGCACAACATCAAAATATATATATATATATATATATATAAAAATATATATATATATATATATATATATATATATATATATATATATATATATATATATCAAAGCAGAGAGAGAAATGTGATTATTCTTTATATGATGCCTTACAAAATCACTAAACAGGAGTCATTGAGCACTCAGGCATGACTTTAACAAACAATAAGATTAGTAACTTTTCTACAATAAAAAAAAATATTTTAAGATGAGAGAGAAAATATCAGATGAACAGTGAGAACAGACCATGAACAACACAGCATAACCCACACATATCACTACGTGCATCAATTGTGTCCTGTGTGTTTTTTACAAGAAGTGAAACACTAACCTCAATGTCATGGCTCATAGTTCTAGAATAGATGCCACCTCTTTACCTGTACAGCTATATGCCATGCATGAGCCTATCACATGGTGTCCCTTGTGACTGCTGCTAGCTGGTCATCATCAGTCATAGTAGGACTAGAACTGGGATCTGCAGTGACAGCATGGGTCACATCACCACCAGACTGGTACATGATCATGTTGTGCAGAATGCAACATGCAGTAAATATTCTGCTTGCAGTAGCTGAGTCATACAGAAGGCACCCTCAGACTCATCCAGCACTTGAAACAGTTCATCAGAATGCCATAGACCCTCATGATGACAGTACGGGGCTGGGACAGGGACATGTTATAGGTCTCCTCTGCAAGCTCTGCTTGGATTTGTCACTGTTGTCATGAGCCATGGCCCAACAGTACATCCAAAAATTGCTGTAGTATCTTCAAGGCAGAGGCCTGTGATGTCCCCATCATGTCCTCAATCTATCTCTGGAATGGTCCTTATGGCAAGTATAGTGAGTGCTAAACATACCTTAGGAAGCCCACACATTGCTCCAGAACCCCTATAGGGAACATGCATACCCACTAAGACCCTTATAATTTTCCTGTCAGCTCTGAATCAATCACGGATTTCATGATAAAATATAACAAGTTATGTTCTGATTATATTTTCACCTTCTTGGCAGATGAATGCTTCTCAGTGCAAGTGTTTTTTGTCCCAGTAAAGATAAGCACCTGGAGATATCAAGACTAGCATCAGGTGACAGTATTATCATGGACTGTAACTCAGATGGGTTTGATGAGATTTTCCTTTATGTAACATATCTATAGACAGCATGAACAAGAGCAAAAATTTCACTATGAATCGCAAATGGTGTAAAGATTTCTTCATTAGCATAAATGAGTTACACCATTCCTCATTTACATCTCATTATTAGTACATTTGCATAAACTCATCCAAGGTCATGCACATTTGTGTAAATAGCCTCTTTGAATCACAGCTTGGCTGTGCTCATTCACTGACACTGCAGACAGCCTGAATGTAATTGCGAACATAACTATGAATATCTCCTCAAGTCTCACACAAGCTAGACTCACAACTCTATAAATTAAAGGATTAAATGTCACAATGCTATCTTGCAGAAGAGGGTGACGTAAAAAAAATAGACTGATGTTTTCTTTTTTCTGTATATAAGACCTTCAATGGCATGTCATGTCATGTGTTGACAACATGTATGGTGACACATCACAGTGTTCTATCATACTGTCCTGTACTTTACACAAACCAGAACTATGACACAAGTATCTTCTCCCACACTGCAGTAACCCCAGCTTAACACCATGAAGAAAAGAAGTGCAAACGATGACTATGAGGGTGAATATGATGGAGGGAAAGAGACATATGAGAAGGAAAGGCATGGAGTCTAGTGGCTGTAAGAATGAAGGACTGGCTGGCTAGGTTTATAAGGTAATATGTATTTATTTATTTGTTATTTATTTGTCTTTGTTGACTAGGTAAAGAAAGAATGAGTAAAACCCATTTTCAGTGGAGGCCATAGGAGAAAAGCTCCAGGGTATCAAGGACCTTCCCCTGATATGCCAGGTATGCCAGGCAGAGAAGGGACGCTTTCCATAACAGATGGGATTTCTCCTGTAAGTAGCAGAGATTTAATAGCCATCGTGACAAGCAAAAAGGAGGTGTCCTCATACAATTGTGTGCTTGGATACAGACACACTATCTGGTGGGACAGTGCATGTTCCAAAATAAAGTGATGTGGTAGAGATGTTGTTAATAGCCATAAGGTACTGGGATACAAAAGAACATTTTCCAGCATGACTTCTATGCCAGCAGCCAAAACACTAAGATTATAGTAAGGAATATTACAGGTTACTGAAGGAATACTTAAACAAGCAGGTGAGAGGAATGATAGGAAAGTAGGAAAATATCTAATTTACACAAAAAAATGCACCAGAGCTGCAGCTCATTCTGTAAGGACAACTGGTTGTAATTTTAATTTTATTTTTTTGATTTTAATTTAGAACACTGCATCCATATGGATGATACCTTTAAACTGAGTTGGAAGGGAAAAGGAAACAGATTTGAGCTAGACACTAAGAAAAGCAAAATGCACAAAATGAAGGCAAACAGGAATGTGGGCGTGGAGAAAAATAATGTAAGATGTGAGAGGCCTATTGAAGAATAAGATTAAGGCCCTCTGTATGCTGATTTCATGTTACTGGTCATATTCAGTGTAATGTACCTTTCTTTTGATATGAAAACATTCTAAATATACACCAATCAATGTGCGTGTTAAACCTCAGTAATTATCTGTTTTAAATGTATTATACCTTATTCTGCCTTGAGACTGGGTTGCATTTTATAGGTTCATAAGTTCATAGGTAGGTACTAGGCTATTGGCCCTAGGGCCTATGTAAGCCTTGCCAAAAAGGTACCCTGGCTTTGCCACCCAAAAAAATTATTTTCCTGTGGCCCTGTCGAGCAGAGCCACAGAGGTGATCCCCGGGGTGAATTTCCTATTTCCCATCCAATCATCAAGATTTTTCTTGAAGAGTGCTAATGAAAAGCTTTGTTTGATATAGATAGGTAGTTTGTTCCAGAGTAAGGGAAGTCTCTGGGACAGGAATCTATCCCTCCAGCATGTTCTGTTTATTGTGGTGACAAGGTTTAGGTCCCTAGAACATGTAGCTCGGAGCCTGAGGTATTGGGATTTATTTAAGTGGAGCATGTCCAACAGCTCTGGGTTTGACATAGCTTTGTATGTTAGGCAGAGATCACCTCTGAGTAGGCAATATGCAATGGAGTAAAGTTGGAGTTTTTTTAGATGGTCTGCATAGGGCATCTGTTTAAGGCTGGTAATCCTCTTTGTGAGGTATTTCTGCTGCTTTTCCAGTCGTTGTAGATGTCTTGTGAGGTACATACCAAAAGGGGAGTTGTACTCTATAATGGGTCTAATGAGTGACGTGTAGAGGGAACAATGACCTCTTTTTTCCTGGATGAGAAACCTTTTGTGATGAGGTGTGCCACATAGAAGGATTTCCTGACTACTGTGGCAATGGATTATCAAAGGAGAGACTACTGTCCACCTGGGTCCCAAGGTTTCTTATCACACATTCAGCATTATTAGACTGACATTTATGTGGTAGTTCATGGGTACAGAGTTTTTACCAAAAGGGATGACAATGCACTTTTTGGCATTGAGCTTGAGGCCATGGCTTTGACACCAGGCATCTGTCTCAGTGAGGCCCTTTTGTAGGATGTCCACATCATTAGGAGTTTTGATTATGGCTACTAGTTTGCAGTCATCTGCGAACTTCATTAGCGAAAGACCTTCTGTGTTAGCCTGTACTTCAGAAAAGTAGATACCAAACAGGAGAGGACCCAGGACTGGACCCTGTGGTACTTCACTTGTCACTGGTCTGAAGTCGGATTTGGAGTCTGCTACTTTCACAGTGTGGGTTCTGATAGTGATCCAGCTGGCAATCCATCTTGTAACATAGGGATTTATACCTAGTTTAGTGAGTTTATCTATAATTCCAGAGTGGGGGATGGTGTTGAAAGCCTTGGCAAGATCTAGATAGGCTGTGTGAACCACCTTACCCTCGTCTACAGCTTTGGTGACTGCTTCAAAGAAGTCTATCAGGTTTAGGAGACATGATCTGCCTTTTACAAACCCGAACTGGGTGGGGTCCAGAGTTTGGAGATTACCAATGTATTTGTTTATAAGTTCCATGATGATACGTTCCATGGCCTTGCAGACCAGGCTCGTTAAGCTAATGGGGCGGTACTATCTGTGGTATTTGAGAAGGTGGTTGATGGATTAGCGGAGCACCCTGGATTAAGGGAGTTGTTTGATACTTAACCAAAGATTTTGAGGGTTGTTCTGGTGTTTTTGTTGGGTTGTGTGGTAATATAACTTTTTTCATTTTTAATTTGCCTTTTGGCTAGGTTTCTTAATTGCTGATATGTTATAAGGTTGTCAGACTATTCTACCTTCCTGGCTTGTAGACAAATAAACAGGCAATTGGAGATAATGGATATGGATCTAAATGACTGTCACTGTTGATGTGTCACCCACACCCCATGTGCAAAAATGTGAAAAAGGGGGTTGCAGATGGATGGATATATGGATGGCTAGAGATATAGTCTTGGTCAAAGGGGAGTGTGACATATCTTTGGATACAAGATTAAGTTTGCAAGAAGGTTAGAGCAGATATGCCACACAGAGAAGGGAAGCTCTCCATAAGAAATGGGACTTCACTTATAAGGACCAGACATTCAGTTTGATCTAGCCTCAGCTCATAAAGTCCACCTCATCTGGGAGATAACCTGATGAAAAATTCTAATTCTGATATACGCATTCAAATATGCCAATACACAACCATCATAACACCTAACTGACAAATTTTCAAGACTGTTATCCAAAATCTCTCCCCATTTCCTATACACAATCACCCAAGTCCCCAACATCCAACTTCCCTTCTCACACAAAACACATCCAAACTGTACAATAGCAAGCTTACACACAGCAGCCCTGTTGCAAAACTAATCAACTCCGACCTTTTAATTATTAACATAAATCTTTGAAGCATCCTAAACAAAATAAATGAATTATATACCACTCTTACCCTTTACTCACCCAATATAGCCACCTTAACTGAAACCTGGCTGAAACCCCACATAAAAATATGGAAATTCCGACCAAAGGCTACAACATAATGAGACTTGACAGGATAAGTAAGTGTGGTGGTGGCATAGCAATCATGTACAAAGACAGACTCAAACTAGATTCACTAGAGCATAAACCTCCAGACCTCAGTGATTCAGAAATATTAATAACAAATCTATAAATAAATTCCCAAAAAATTATCATAACACTCACAGCTTACTTCCCTCCAGGAAACAACCAATCCAGCATTGAAAACCTTCTCTACTGGTCATCTTCCACAGTCAACCAAGAAACAATAATCTTAGGTGACTTTAATTTGGACTGGCGTACCTGCTCCTGTGATAACCTCTCCAACTTTATTAACCTCTATAACTTCTCTCAAACTATACACTTGCCCACCCATATAGACAAAGACAGCAACAGACATTCAATACTGGACTGTATACTAACAAACATGCCCAACCTTGGTTACCAATCAGGCTACCTTCCAAATTAAGTGATCATTAACTCACCTTCCTAATTAGAAAATGGATATATACCTTGAGTAACATCATATTTAAACACATTCACAGCAAAAAAAAAAAAAGTCTCCCCTGTCATATCCAATACACTCCTTCAACAATGCAACTGGTCTCCTCTAAAATGTCTCCACTTAGGAAAATTTGTGTCAAAGCTAAGCAATTACCATGGCTTACTAAAGACACCAAACTACTACTCAGAGAGACAAAGCCTGGTCACTCTACCAAGGAACTAAAAACAAAGACAACCTTATAACATATTAGCAATTAAGAAACCTAGCCAAAAGGCAAATTAAGAATGAAAAAAGTTATATTACCACACAACCCAACAAAAACACCAGAACAACCCTCAAAATATTTGGTTAAGTATCAAACAACTCCTTAATCCAGGGTGCTCCCCTACTCCATCACCCACCTCCTCAAATACCACAGATAGTATAGCATCTCAATTCAATACACATTTCATCAACTACATAACATCCCTCATAAAGAACAATACCAACATGCCCCTAACAATCCCAAACAGCCCAGGGTCTAACCAAAACTCATTCTCTATCAAGATCTTACAAACTAGCGCCATAAAAAACTTGTGTACAAATTAAAACCTTCATTTCATACAGCTGACCTGCTCCCCCACAAATTTCTCAGACTGGCTGCAGATACCATCTCTTATCCTATCTTGATCCTAGTCAATCCTAGTCAATCACTCTATTTCCAAACAGTGTGCACCTAAGGTCTGGAAAATATCTCATATAGTCCCATTACACAATATCGCATATAATCCCATTACACTTAGCTGCTAAGATTCAACACTGCTACATGCAAGGGACAGAACTTAGGCAGGTCAGTCAGATGAAGTACACAGAGAAGGTGCCATCCACAGAAATAGACCACCATGGACAGAATGACAAGCCTGCAGTCAAGATCAACAGGGGGCTTAAATGCATCCTAAGAGGGCCACATTCCAAATATAAGAAGGTTCATTTTCCAGCCCTATCAGCGACTGATTAGGTCTTGACAATAGTATTGTCTGCACTCCTAGAAAACATGGAGGAAATAAGATGCAAGAATGCTAAAAAGAATACTAAGAAAGACAGCGTTCCTAATCGGGAAGAAGTTTGAGACAGTTTTTTCACAGAGAAAGTCAATCAAAAACATTAATACTTGCAATCTCTGTTACTCTGCTGAAAATGAAGAGGGTAGGACTGATAGAGTCGTTGCTTTTTTTCAATGCACCCCCAATTGTAGGTTGTCTGCTCTAAGTATTTTGACAGGGCTGCAGTATTTGTGTATTTTTAACAAGAAATTATGCGTTGGAAAGACAATTTTAAATTATACCAAGTGCAGTTTCCACTGTGTTTGCATGCGTAATAATTTTCACTTGTGCATAGAAGAGACATTTATCAATAACAGGGAATATTAACACATCCTTCTTCAGCTATCAGTGATGAACAGAGTTATAATGAAATGACCCAAACAAGAAAGACAAATTATGCCCCATGCCCTGTATGCCTTCTCCCAGTTCTGAAGTTCAGCCATGTTTCACTACCTGGTAAACCTATCCTAGTACCTCAGATATTCAGACATTATCTATTAGTAGTTGCATTACAAGGAAAAGTAGCAATGTTATATCATCTTTTATGAATTACTGTTAAGATGTACGTAGTGTTCTTT
The DNA here is from genome assembly GCF_019279795.1 of Protopterus annectens. Lineage (NCBI taxonomy): Eukaryota > Metazoa > Chordata > Ceratodontiformes > Protopteridae > Protopterus > Protopterus annectens. The sequence continues at coordinate 1,362,006,461 of NC_056728.1, forward strand.
TCCCTGATATGGAGGCGACATCCTAGAAAATAAATATGTCAGATAAAGCAATCAAAAGGCAATATTTTAAGATGTTCATTTGATTACATTTAATATAAGTAATGGAAATACTATAAAACATATATTACATAAGATAGAAGGCCAAACGATTTCAAGGCTGAACTGTTTAAGCACCTAGAAAGGGTAATAAGGAAAATGGGTTTTATTTGGGGAGGGGGACATATGGAATAAGCAAATGTGATTTTGTGAAACTGTATTGAAGTGCTTTCCAGAGAGTTCTGAAGAAAATCACAGAAAAGTGTTGTAATTGCCATGAGCAAAGGAACAGAGGTGAAAAATGGTGCTACACAACAAATGGAATGACAGAAAAAATGTAAGCAGAAATACAAATACTGAAACCTTGGCTACAGCAGTACTATAAATTAATTAACTGCAGTATTAAACACTCAGTAATAGGCCACCAGGAAAATAAGAGCTGTTATAATCCAACAATCTCTGTATACTTGTTCCTGTCACTTCAATTACACAAGCCCACAAAAGATCACATCTTAAAATGGTTATACCATAAAAGTAACTAAGGGTTGCATTGTTTGCTACAGGTGTTCTTTTACGGTCATTAGTGCATTTCACTGAGACAAGAAATAATGTTCCTGGTTTGCTGTGTGCTGTTTTTTAGATTTATAAAAATAATACACACTTTTTGACACATTTTAAAGATGAGAATGAAAGCTAACAGTAAAATCCAGATACCATAAGGACATAAAGAATCTTGCATGCATTCCAAGCAGCTGGAAGTCTTTTGGCATGCATTCAGATATGGACTTTACACCTGTGGAAGTCAAACTTTTTGCAAAGATAAAGCAGCATGAATTAAATGGGGTTCTCTGTTGTTTAATACTTTACACATGTTTTTTTTTGCAGAACTAGTGTGTTGTGAACAATACTTGAACTCAGATTTTAAGGAGAGAAAAGTCCTTAAGGATGCAATAAAAAATACTAGTATGGTCCCATGTCCTGTATGAAGTGTGAGTTATGAATTATAATGCCCTCTGGAGTACCTGCACATAGTTTATTTATTTTAACAATGTGTATCATATTGTGTTAAGCAATAATTTATTAATCCTCCTAGGCAATAGGCCACCCACAAGTAGAATTATTACAAATTTGGCTGACATTTTGGTTGTTACTACCAGATAGTAATACGACTGCAGATAGAAAATCAGTTTCCATCAATAAGTAAATCAGTATTATAAAATGAAGTTAATGAAGCTGAAATTAACACTGACATATTTTGTTGTATTTTACTCTGCTTAACAATATCAAAACTAAATTAATGTGACACATGGAAAAATGTTAATGAAGCATTAATATCTCTAACAGTTGGCACATTTCGCTTAGTTGATTGAAACTATAGCATTTTGGTCATGGGTAAGATTTACCATACAATAGAAAAATACAGGGATTAATTTTATACAATTATCTTTAGTTAACTCAAATATAAAATCTCATCTACTTCTGCTAATTAGCAATGCTTTCTCTTTTTATGCAGACCCTCAACCTGCATAATGAAAATTATTTATTTATTTGTCTTTATTAACCAGGATAGGCCATCTGTGCAGAGTCAAAAAGAAGTCTATTTTCAGTGAAACCCTGTGGAGAAAAACTCTATAATATTAATACATAAAGAAAAATATTACAAACATGTGAAGACATCCTTGTATTTACATTGTTAAACACATTATTTTACAATGTTTTATGATCAATATATTTTGGAATAACAATAAAATATCATTCAGCTTAAATAACCAAAGGTTTTAAGAAAATGTAAAGTATATATGCCATAAGACCATTAATTAAGTTCAAAGGGTAGGTAACGTAAGGAAAAGAGTAGCATAGAATAGGTTGTTTTTGTAAATGTTAGGTAAATAATGCATTCAAGGGGCAAGAATTGCTGGTGATAGTTGTTTTATTTAGTTTAACTTTTCATGTTCCTCGTTAAATTAATCTAAACAACTCACTGTACTAATTGTATACCATAAAGCTGAAAGGTGTAAATGCACTATTTCAGTGAAAAATATTTTGTACGAACTGATCATGTTCGGCAATTTTTATTTCAGAAATTGTATGCATTCTAATAAGGACCAATAAATATCCTACTATTTAAAGTAGTTGTGATAGCTCATATACTGGTAGTCTTCCAAACAGTTGATGGACTCTTTTCATAAGCCAAGTCAATCCAAGAAAATACAATACACATTTTGAGATTTCTTTTTTTTTTTCAATAATATTTCTTTATTTATTTTTCACAGTATACAAATTAATATACAAAGGTGATATTAGATCATAACTACATCAAAACAGATAAACATATTTACACTATTTACATGAATGCTTTCATAGTTTAACATTAAAAGACTGGTTAACTTCATATATTTCTTCTGAATGCTATCTCCAGGGTTAGTAACAACATCTCAGTTTATGACTACATAATGTTGCGGTGCTTCTTGTGTATGTTGTATTGTATCTTACATTTAGTGGTTTATGTAAGTATAATATTGAAAATCTGTTCCCAGAGTTTAAAAATATTGGGATTTTTGTTTTGCTTGTTTATTATGTATTTATGTGCTAGTATATGTTTTATCGCCAAGATCCTGAAATTCTCCCAAGAGTTCTTGTACAGGTTAAGCCAGTTGGTAGCTATGTAGAGTTTCATTAATAGGAAAATATTAATAAGAATGATTATTTGGTTTTTGGATAGATTATTTGGGGGAATATGTAATATCATAAATTCCCAAGTGAGCGTTGATGTTTGATAGCCCATCTTTTGCAGTTGTAGTTTCAGGGAGTTCCAAAGTTTGAATACACATTTACAGCTCCAGAACATATGAAAAAGGTCAGCAGTTTTATCTTTACAATGTGGGCAAGTTGGATAATTTTTAGAGTTAAATTTATGCAAGCTAAGGCATGTGTAATATGCATTGTTGTATATCATGAGTTGAGTGAATGCTAACGTTTGAAGGGATATGGATTTTACTGTTAGGTTAATTGCTTGGGCTAGTTTGCGATTCTCAATAGAGGGTATTTTTTCTTTCCAATAGTCAGATATGAGTATATGATCTTGAAATTTCATGTCTTTTATCAATTTGTATGAGCATGCTGTATATTTTTTGTTTAGTAAAAGAGTTTTCCATAGTAAGTTACATTTCATTATGTCTTCTTTATTGATGTTGATATCATGAAGATAGCTTATACACATTTCTTTAATCTGTCTCATGATCAACAGATATGATTTGGGAAGGTTCATTTGACTTCTTATTTCATGTATAGGACAGTTTAAGTATGGGTACATATTTTGTAAGGTTATGTTTATTATATGTGGGAAGCGTTTTAAGTCTAACATCTGGTTATTTGTTTTAAAGTTGGGGTTTTTATGTATGGGTTGTAAAATCATCATGGGTTGAAGCAAGTTTACTGATTTAAAAAGTTTTTGTGTTAGTGCTACAGAATATTTAAGGGGTTCCATTAGATTATATGATTTCGTAATATTGTTGTTTAGAAATGGCAATGCTTTGGATTTATATCCAGACTTTTGGTATGTTTAAAATATATTCTTACCCAGTGTGGACACCAAGTTTTATCTGATGTATTGTAGTTTGCAATTCTTAAGATTCTATTGGCGTTTATAATTAAATAGTAGCTTTCAAAATTTGGTAAATCTAATCCACCTTTGGTTTTAGGGGTCATCAGCTTATCATATGAAATTATACTCTTTTTAGGTTCCCATATAAATTTAGCAAATTCAGTGTGAATCTTCTTAAAGAATTTCTTGGGTATGGTTAGCTGGGAGGGCATGAAGATGTATAATAGTCTGGGTAAGATATTCATTTTTATAATCAAGACTTTGGCTAATGGTGGTAGTTTCAGATTTTTCCATCTATTTGGTCAAGTAGGATGTGGTTCCATTTTTTTTAATATTATTAAAATAAAAATCTTTGTTATCCGTGGAGAATGTAATCCCTAAATATTTGATAATTTCTTCAGTTTTTACTTGTCCTATCAATGGTAAAAGTGAGAAAGGTTTAGGGGTTTTTAAAGGGAAGATGTTAGTTTTCTTGAGGTTTATTTTGTAGTTTGATATTGTGGCAAAGTCTTCAATAGCAGATATTATTTTCTTTATGTCCGTAGTTGGCATTGTACAATAAATGTTGAGGTCATCTGCAAATGCTGACAGGGAAATTTTGGTGTTGTATATTAATGGGCCGTTGTGATATATATTTTGTTTTATATTTAAAAAAGGGGTTCTAGATATATGTTGAACAATAACGGAGATAAAGGACATCCTTGACGTGTACCATTTCTGATATGAATTCTATTAGACCATGTTTTATTTATATATAATGATGTGTAGGGGTTATTGTATAATATTTGTAGGGTTTGAATACATTCTTGGGGTATATTAAAGTAAGGTAAGATTTGAAATACAAATTTTGTGTTTACTCTATCAAAGGCCTTATGGGCATCTATGACGAGTGCATACATGTTTAGGTTGTTTTGGTTAGCATATGAGATTAGTGTGTGTAGTGTTAATGTATTATCACTTGATTGTCTGGATGTTAAAAAGCCAGATTGTTCACCAGAGATAATTATATCCATTATTTTTTTCATTCTATTAGCCAGAATAGATGTTAGAATTTTGGTATCAATATTTAATAATGATAAGGGTCTGTAACTATCCGGATTTTGAGGGTCTGCCTTTTCTTTGAGTATAAATATAGTTTTGGATGCATTAAAATGTATATCATTAATTTTATTGTTTGTTATGTAGTTTAATATGTGGGATATATCATTAATTTTATTGTTTGTTGCCTGCTCAGAGGCGATCTATGCCTGACGTATAAAGCCATGTCCAACCCGGAATTAATGGACATGCTGCACCTCAGAAAATCCAAATCCCATCGAGCTACACACTCGAGAGACTTGAACCTCAGCACTGAAATAAATAGGACATGCTGGAGGGACAGATTCATAACCCAGAGGCTCCCTTCACTCTGGAATACTCTCTTCAAGAGGAATCTTGGTGAGTGGATGGGGGATCGTAGGTTTATCCCGGGTATCACTTCTGTGTCACTATTAGACAGAGGCACAGTATACTAACCTCGAAAAAGGGCATAGCAAAATTAATTTAAAATGGGTGGCGAAAGCTAAACACACTCTGGCTAGGCTTATAAATGCCCTAGGGCAGATAGCCTAGTATGAACCTATGAACCCATAGGATTTGTGCAATGATAAGGTAAAATGTTTTATAAAATTCTGCTGTGAGACCATCTGGTCCGGGTGATTTATGGGATTTCAGTTTTTTGATTGTTGATATTATTTCCTCAGTGGCTATTGGTTCTAGTAATTCTTTTTGTAGTTTCATATCAATTTTCGGGAAATTAAGTTTTTGTAGGAAATCTCTACTGTTTTCATTTATGAGTAAGGACTGTTGGTCTCCATAGATTTGTGAGTATATATCTTCAAATATGTTAATAATATCACCATTTTTTGTATAATTCTTATTCTCATAGGTTATTTCAGAGATTTGAAAGGATACTCTTGACTGGTTAATAATCCTTGCCAGTGCTCGCGATGGTGTTTGGACATAACTAGCATATTTGGCAAGTATTTTAGTTTCGTGGAATGATAAGTTATTATTGTGTAACATGTAAAGGTCTTTTTGACATTTCAATAATTCTGTTTCAGTTTGAGTGTTGAAGTTCTTAATTAGATCCTGTTCTAATGATTTAATTTTAACCTCCAGTTGTTGTTTCTCTCTGAGTTAGATTCTTTTATAGTAGGTTGCTTTTTGAAAAAAAATACCCTTGATTTGAGCTTTTGTTGTCGCCCATTCGATATCTGGAAGGTGTTGCTGTTTTGATAAGTTTGTCAGAGTTGTTTTAAAGATATGCTGTATTTCCTCAACTATCTCCTTTTTGTTTAAAAGACTGGGGTTCAGGGACCAATTATATCCTCGGTTTAGTGTGTTATTTTTGGTGTTCTTAATAAAGTTTAGGGTAATTTTCGAATGGTCAGATAGGTATCGAGTATGTATGTTTACTGTAGGGTCTAGATTACTTAGTGCTTCAGAAATTAGAAAAAAAAATCAATTCTTGACCACATTTTATGACAGTTGGAGTAAAACGTAAATTTATTTGAGTTATTTGGGTTATTGCCATATTTAAAGGGATCATATAAATTAAAGTCATATTTAAGTTTGTTTAATGTTATAGATGCCTGCTTATTGTATGACATATGTAAACTTGATTTATCCTGTTTTGGGTTTTGATAGGCGTTCCAGTCACCTCCCAGAATCATATAGTGATTATGGTATTCACTTAAGATAGGATACAATGATGCAAAAAAGGAGTGTTGATTATTGCAAGGTGCATATATATTGAGCAGTAAAATGGGTTTAGAATAGGCAGGAGTTGAAAGGATTACATAACACCATCTTCCTTCTTTATCTATTTTGGTTTCTGTAATTTTATCTTGATATTGCTTCTTAATGATTATAGCTACTCCTGCACTATTGGTTTTGTCTTGCAAAGCTATAATTTCTCTTATCCATTTTTTTCTTTGATTTCTGAACATTGTTCTATAGTTAAATGTGTTTCTTGAATTAGTATAAAGTTTGCCTTAGCTTGCAAAATGAGGTGTAGAAACAGTTTCCTTTTTTTTATGTTCTGGAGCCCCTTGACATTCCATGAGTCAAATTCTCACATTTAAATAGCTTCTTGGTTTATGTATGTAGTCCTGAGATTTGAGTATACATATCAGATTGTGTTTATTTCTTGTCAAAATCATGTTATGAAAGCATTATCTTATTACTGTCCCTTCCCTGTGCCTAACCACTAGCCTCCTGGACCAGGAATTAAGCAGGGTCTGAAGAGGTTTAAACCTTGCATATGTTTGTAATATTAGTATAGTGTTCACTTGTGTGTTAGAGTTTGTGAAGTAAAAGAAGCTTAATGACCCTGCATGACTTACCACTATTTGTACAAAGCCTACCCAACTCATTCCCTAAAAAAAAAACACTACTTTTATAACCTAAGCCTCTTCTTATGAGATTTACTATAGAATATTATAATTTAGATAACATATTTCATATTTTCAACCAATTTGGTCTTAGTTAAGTCAGGGAACATCAATTCAAGAAACTCGTCTCTAACAATATTCACATATTTTCTAACTCTAAATTATCTCAAGCTTTATTTACTAACTATAGTAGTAATAAGTATTAATTCCCCATCTAAACTTTCGCTATGATTGGTCATTACCCCCCTTGAAAGAAGTTTCTTAGCTCTGTTTATTTCCCTCTTAGATTTGGGAGTATATGGGTTCTTAGTCTCCATAATGTTATGTTGTTGTTTTCCCATTGCAGAGTTTGAGTATCTACTTGCGATTGCATATGAGTTTGTTTGATATCTTCTTTGTAGATATTCCTCTCTTTGTAATTCCTTTTAACTTTTTATTGTCTCTCTATATTCCTTGTTTTTGTGATATATCTGTTTCTTCTCTCGATTCATTTATTTGTCATTTTGTGTGGTGTAGAGTGATAATGTTCTCAAGTTGGGTCTTTGGATATCCCCAGTGTAATTGACAGCCTATGTTTCATTGCCCTTGCCTTGTGTTGTTAAATTCTTGAACAAAGTTATATTATATAAGTCTTGGCGTGACATACCTCTACTACAGAATCATTATTCATCATATAGTTAATCTTACCCATTCCTATGCACCCAGGAGAAAACATTGCAGCTATACATAAGTTTTGTATAGTTTGGTGAAAGAGCAGTAAATTAAATTCTACTCCATGAGGTAATAAAATATTCTCCTTAAAGAACAACTTACAGTATATTGACATATGTACAATGTTAGACATTAATTTACAAACTAGTTATAGCAGTATAGAAGCGATAACATATTCGTTGGCAAGTTCTGTTAATTCTGGGATTTTTATAAAATTATTATTATTATTTATAAAATTGCACAATCTCATCTCCTATCTACTCTCCTTTACGCTTCCCCCATTTACACAAACCTTAAGAAAATCAATCTAAACAAACTTGTAACTTGCTATAACAACATAGCTCGCTTCGCCACTAGTAACCCATTTAGGACCCACCATTGTATAAACATAAAACAACTCGGCTGGCTCGAATTTCAAAACTACCTAATAATTCCTCAACTCACTATAGCCCACAACATATTACACCTACCTGACAACACCCCAATACTCTCTCAACTTCTAACCCCTTACAACAATCTGAACTCACTTCGCTCCTCTAGTAAACTCATGACAAAATCAATAAAGGTAAACAATGCAGCAGGTGTTTCCCTATTCACTAACACTATAGGTAAAACTTGGAATCTTTTACCTAGTGACATAACTTTGACTCAATCCCTGCCACAATTCAAACAGAAAATTAAACTTTACTATCTAAATCATTGGCTTTGTTCCTGCAGTACACCAGACTAACCTTTTCTCTTCTCTATTTTTCCCCTTCACTCTTCTTATGCACTACCTGTCTCATTTCTCCTCCTTTTACTCATCTAATCTAACTAAGTATATGTTAAGTAAAATTGTTTGACATGTAATGAACTGCATATTGTAAATTTGTTTCTCTTTGAAATTATCTTTCGCTCTGTGTGTTCTTATGACTTCCAATTGATGCTATTTCCTAAGAGTAATGATTTTTTATGTAATGTACTTAGTATTTTAGTGGAGCTTTTCTCCTCGGGCCTCTGCTGAAAATGGACATGTATCCAGCCAGACTAGCCCGGTCAACAAATGTAAAATAAAAAAATAAAATAATAAAATCTGAAAATATGAATAAGAAGAAGTGATATACAATTATATACTTATTAATGGGTAGAATAGGATAGAGTAGTGATGACATACAGAGGCAGTGAATAAAATGTATGTTAGAAGAGTTAGGTGAAAAATGTGTTAATGATATAGCAGATGTGTATAGATATGTGAAGGAGAAAAATGGCTGTTGGGGTTCAAGTTATCTAGAGTGTAGGACCTGGACATTTCAATAAGTGGATAAATATAGAAGGGAACAAGTATTTATGCAGCCATTTACTATTCTATTCGAGCTGGTTTTATCATCAAGAGCTTAATAATCCATGGGTATCAAAAGTGTTTGCCTTTAAGTGAGAATTTGCTGGTTGTTGGTAAATGAGAGAGAAAAGGAAGGGAGACAAAGAGTTCTCCAAACTTCATTCCCAGAATATTTTAAGCATACACATATATACTCTTGACCCCCGGAACAATAGCCCATCTATATTTGATATTTTCACAAATATTATAGCAAAGATTAGATATATTGCCCTATATTGAACCCATTATCTCCATAGAAAAGAAGAGAAAAACAAAAAACAAAGTCTCCAGTACCATTCCCATTCTACCAGCAGCAGCAGTGTTACACCCAATATACATAATGAAGAAGCACCTTGTTCCCTTTTAAACATTGTGATAAAATTCAGATTCTTCGTACAGGTAGTTTCCTTATTGCCTGAGTTAGTCTACCTTCCTGTTTTTAGCCTCAAAGCAAAATATATTTAAGAGACATGAAATTAGGTGCAATGTAGGATAACAGCTTTTTCATACTGAGGTAGCTTGGAGAAGAATCAGTAAAGAGCCTTGACATATGCACACATTAATTTTTATCTATAGTTTTATGTTGGTACTGTTATCTAGTTCTTCATTATACCTACTCAGGGTGCATGGGTTTATTTTATCTCTTCAGATATTACTTACATGTCTCTGTTATTATCTGTGTGTTGTAGCCTTCTATTTATAGTCTGTATTAAAGTAAACAGTTTGTTATATTTGAAATACTGTTTGACCGTTTAAATTAAGGTCAGCGCATAGTAGCGCTCTTTGCAGATTAGAGTTCCCAGCAACTGGAAGTGGGTTTTTACTAATATAGAGATTTCCAACTCTCTCTTCAATTTTTCACTTCTTTATTTATTTTTTTTTTGATTTACATTCCATTTAGATGCCTCGCAGATCTTCCGGTCAGCTAAGCCAGCTGCTTAGCTTCTCGTAGGGGGACTCTGAATGTAAACGGACTTCCGGAAGTGCCTCCTCTTCAAATCGACCTCCTGGAGATGACAAATGACTTGTAGTTCCTCCCGTGGGAAAACTAATATGTCGGACATGTAATACGTTTCCTGTTGAGATCCTCGTGGCCTGCAGAGAGAAAATCAGGGTCGCGCCACTCAAAAAATAAGGCCTAGGGCAAGACAAGAGTAAATTGATGAAGAAAGAAGACCCTGGCTGTTCGTATAGCTTGCAGCCGATCTCGAGAGCTCTATGAGCTGAACCGGTGAGTGTATCTAGTTATCCATGGCGGGAATTTTTCTGAAAACTGTCAGAAAAGTGTTTTTTGCTTCTCTGTGGTTAGCGACCGAGTGTTTAACTCCATCCACATAAAATATCAGTGTATTTGGATATTTCATTTGAAACTTTAGCTTTCTGTCAATTAAGAACTTACAGTAAGGAAAGAGGAGTTGTCTAGCTTGTCTAATTTGTAGGGGCAGATCCTGAGCAAGTGATATTTTGTTATTGTTCCATATTATGAGCCCACCATTTTTCTTTGCAGATAATAAGACTGTGTTAACATCCTGAAAGTTTAGGAGTTTGGCATATACAGGTCTTGGGTTGTTTTATGCTTGAGATTCTCTCAGGGCTCTGTGTGCCCTCTCTATTATTATTATTTGGTGGGCTGTTTTTTGGTCTTTGAGTAGTGTGGCAAATATTTGTATAATAGAAGGGATCAGTTCATTGTGCTGTATATTTTCCGGCATGCCTCTGATGATTATATTATTCCTCCTGGATCTTGCCTCAAGATCAATCATTTTTGCTTGCATGTTTTGGATGTCTACTTCCTGTGCATCAGATTTTTTGGAAATTAAAGCTATTTTTTCTTCATTCTCTGTGATTTTGGCTTCTGATTTGTCCATTTTTTCTATTATTTGGTTAAACGAATTTCCAAATGATTGTAATTGGGTGGACAGTTCTTTTATTGCCTCTTGAATAGGTAGTAAAGCTGCCTTGATGTCATCCAGATTTGCAGGTTGATCTGCTTTATTTTTGTTCCCTGATTTTGCAGTATCTTGTTGTTTTGTTATTTTCTGTCTTTTAGAATTTACATCTTTCTCAAGTGATAGTAATTCTGAGAGTTTCGTTTTTGTTGTTGTAATGTCCATGTCTTTGTCTTCTTTTGACATTTTGTGTAAGTGAAGCGTCTTGTTTTGCAGATAAAGTTCAGTATGGAAAGTTTCCTGAGCACACGGCTTTCTTTCCTTATCTCACTCCTTTGCTTCAGATAATCTGTTGGAATCTTAGTAGTTTGGCTGTTTATTCAGGTTTATTTTTTATTTCCGGAATTTTTGAGTGTTGATTAGAGTTATTAACTCAGATTATTATGTTAAAATAGATCCTGGTTTTTCCTCTGGGTTGATTTTATTCCATAGAGATTGAAGAGCTGTAGGTTAGCAGTGCCTACAGAACAGCGGCCATCTTTGACACATTCTGAGATTTCTGTATTTAGACAACCCACATATTATAAAGTCTTGATGAGTTATTTCTGATTTCCTGATAAAAGTATCTGCATAAATAGGTTAAACAAACTATAACCAAATTTAAAGAAACAAATTCCAATACTTAATGCCTTACAAGTGTGGTTTATGACCCTTGTCCTTCAAGCTTTACTTCCTGCATAGAGTCAACCACACAACCACACAGAGTGGGTTAGTTAGATATGTATTAAAGTGCTGCATTAATGAATTTCCTGAATTTTTATTACTATCTACTTCAATCAAAGTTGAAAATCTCTCTTTTATTCTACTGTACTCACTCCTCTCCTCTTTTCTTGTCTAAGCAAAGTAAACAACATAAGTGCTTCATGCTCACTACTTCCTTCATGTGTGACAAGTGTGGTCTCAAGGCTGCTTCCTGTTATACTTTTTCAAAGACTGTCAATAAGGAGAAAGACTCCAAATACATGTGCTAACCATTTTCAACTTTATTACTTATCTACTAAATACAAAATGTAATTCCATACAAATCAGTAACCCATAATCCAGAAATGCAACTGCTGATGTTTCACTCATTTCTGCACCTTTAAGCATTCTGTCTTATCTGCACAGACTACGGCACACAAAAGCAACTGTTGTTAATTGTGACAAAAAAGAAAAAAGTAATGCATTTCAGTACTGTTATTTATAATCAGCTGACTAAGAATGATTATACCAATTATATAAAGACTTACAAGGACCTTATAATAAAATACAATTAGATGTACTTAATTGAAAATCAAATGATACTGTTTATCTTGCACTCATAGTAAGGACACACACAGACATGGATAGTGTTTTTAGTCAGACATTGCAATAATGCAATTCTAGCAGGTTATATTATACATCAGCAGCTATAGAGGTGCAATACATATCAAAACAAACAAAGTTACCTTTCAATGCATAGTCAGAAATTATCGCCTCACTGAACTGCATAAAATGTTACTCAATATCTATGTTAAATTACAGACGAGTAATGCATCTTATTAATATTTTGTGACCCGATTACTCACCTTTAGGTAGTACACATGCATTCTGTAAATAGGTCACACAATAAAAAAAGTAAATATAAACATTTAGAAAAAACATCCACCGAAATGCTAAGCCTGATTAAAACTGAACAGTGGCCAACATGCTAAAGTCTGTTTTACTCTTGTTATGCAGCATCTGACGACATATAACACAATGTTTGGGACAATAATACATCTGTGCAAGAATTAGCACACTGCATATATTTAGCTATTTGTTTTATATGCTCATGTGTAACATACAACATTTATTATTTATTTAATTCTGTTTGTTGACTGGGATAGTCTGACTGGGCAAAACTCCTTTTCAGCTGAGGCCTAGAGAGACAAGCTCCATGTCTGCATATTAAAACATAAAACATTAGAAAGGCAGCATGTGATTACAATTTTTAAACTACCCAAAGTATGTTTGAGAAATACAATACATAGGCATAAACAAAAGAAAAGAAACTCATATTTTGGCTATATACCCTGAGTGATTAGCTGATATGATCATCCAGGTGCAGAGATGGAGAATAACCAAGAGTTGGACGGGTATTGTTTGAGCTTGGCTTTAAAAGTTTTCAGTTTTCCTAGTTGATATTGTTCAGTCTGGCTTTAAAAGTTTTCAGTTTTCCTAGTTGCTGTTGTTTAATCAGTATGTAGCTTCACAGTTTAGTGATATAACTTGAGTAAAGTTGGTTATCCATTATAGTTTTAGATTTACTAGAAATTAGGAGACATTCATTTCTTGAGTACAGTTCCCTTGTAACTGAGTAGCACTGGAGAAAGCTGTTTAAAGAAGTACAATTTGGGGGTTTATAAATTAGTTCTTGTGCAGTTGTGTTTAGGAGAGATACTGTGGAAGCTCAACACAGTGATGTGTTTTCAGTGGAAGGTTAGTTGTGAATTTAGCTATCTTGTTATAACATTTATCCAGTTTCTTCATATAGGTAGAGTGTGAATTATTAAAAAGTGATGGGAGAAGAGAGATTATGGCTTTCTTAGCAGAGTTTGAGAGATATGGACTGGCCCAATAAAGTGCACCAAGTTTTTGGTGTGTTTTTTTATTGGCTTGAAGAATATGGTGCTCAAATTCAAGGTTTTTATTGATTGCAACATCTATCATTTTAGTATGCAGTACTATTTTTGGGGAAGTATTGTCGTTTGATACAACGTTAAGGGTTTGCATTTGCTTTGGTACTATTTTAGTAAGAATAGCATTAACTTGCTTTTCTCTTAATTTAGGATTACACTGGAGATATGTAACCATGAATTAAAAGCAAGCTGAAGGTACAGTATTTCAGAAGTTGAGCAGATAATGGTAGAGTCATCTATGTATTGCACACCAGTGTGGAGATCATGCTGACATGCTGAAACCATATTGAACAGCCTTTCATTTATTATTATTATTTATGTTTTGTATTTAAACAATAAATAAACAAATCAATTATAAAACAAACAGCTATTTACATAGTTGCATAGCTGTTCAGCAGATCAAAGTTATACATATCAACAACAATTAATATTTTTCAAGCAGGTCTTTAAGTTTAAGCTAAGATTTACATGAATGTGTAATATTAGAAGTTCTCATATTTATAGTATGCAGGCCACTACTGCAAACAATCTATGCCATACTAATAAATTCAACAATAGCAGGGGTAACTTTACTTTTTCAATTTTTAGTAATTACTTTTCTGGCTATAGAAAAAATAGACCAAAGAAGAGGCACTTGGGTTTTTGGAATTATCTCAAGAATCAGAGCATTAAACAAAACTGAACATTTAGAAACATTACATCTATTTGAAGATAGAGGTTGAATGAAGTTATTAATTTCTTTCCAAAAATGGGAAATGACTTCACATTCATATATCATATGCATCCATTCAGCTATTATTACAGAATCACATTTCCAGCATTTAATTCTATTTGATTTATACATAATTGTAATTTTGTTAGGAGTGACAAAAGTGCTGTGTAAGAATTTTCAAGTGAAAATTTTCCAATATAATGTAGTTTTATCTGAAGATTTTAGTATTATTTTCTTGTGTTCTTCAGAGAAGTCTTCATTGTTAATTTCTGAGGAGTAGTTCCAAAAGGGATTGTCTAAATATGTGAAATGTAACTTATTCAAAAGGTGCTTCAACAAAGTATTAGTTTAAGGGTGTGTGCACACACAACAAAGTATTAGTTTAAGGGTGTGCCCACTTATGCAACCAGCATATTGTACGTTTTTTATTTTTTATATTGTTCCCCTAACATAGTTGTTTATTTTTCAATTGAATTGTACAAGTTATAGGTCACATTAAAGGTAGGAAAAGTTTTGAAATGATTTATTACAGTCTCATTTTTTTATGTCACAAAAACCTGGCATTTTAACAGGGGTGTGTGTATACTTTTTATATCCACTGTATGTTATGGATTCTTTGGGTTATGGTTGTAAGAAAGTATATAGAAATACATATAACTGGGAAAGCCCATATAAATGCAAGACACTAATTATGTCAACTTCCACATATTAAAAATACCAAATACCCTTGGTTCAGAAAAGTAACACCCTACACCTCCGGTCATTGAAGGTGCAAGGTATGTATATATAGTAAGTCTTCAAATGGATAATTGGATGACATAGCAAACACAGGCAACCGTGCACAAATCCATTTGTGTCAGGAAGAAATATAGGAAATATGCTTGTGTATTGAATGAATGGTGGTGATTCCAATTGTTCCAATAATGGTATGCAGAGTTTGAACACCCCCAGTGTCCCATATTTATTGTATGATATGGGTAAGATATTAAAATATGTTGGCAGGGTATTTTTTTAATAGCATCAAAGTACAGATGCAGTCCCTCCCTACAGAGGAGACTTTATGAATTGCACATATGAGACAATGTTTAACTGGACACCTGTCAATGTACAGAACTGGCAGTTAGGGATGTATCTCAGAATATAACTGTACTATATTTTTGCAGGGTAAGGCTATTAACTACTCTTGCCAATTTGAAATCAAACCAAGATAATTGGAAAGACAGCTTCAAATTCTCCCTCAGTCAATCCTGTGATATTCTCTTCAAGGCAAAACACAACTTTCAAATATGCTTTATTGACTAAGCTGATTGTAAACCTGATTGCCTAGCATTTACCTATGACCCTATGAACTTGTGGTCATGGATGGACCCTCTTATTGGAAATCAATGTATGCATATCACTGTGTTTTTTGTTAACAAAAGTCCTTGGTCTCAGTCATACAGTCTGCATTTGCATTCACTGAACGTCATGCAGGAAGTAGGTACTAGGTAAGTATATATCAATCCTCAATACTCCTGCAGTAGGTACTAGGTAAGTATATATCAATCCTCAATACTCCTTCAGTAGGTACTAGGTAAGTATATATCAATCCTCAATACTCCTTCAGTAGGTACTAGGTAAGTATATATCAATCCTCAATACTCCTTCAGTAGGTACTAGGTAAGTATATATCAATCCTCAATACTCCTTCAGTAGGTACTAGGTAAGTATATATCAATCCTCAATACTCCTTCAGTAGGTACTAGGTAAGTATATATCAATCCTCAATACTCCTTCAGTAGGTACTAGGTAAGTATATATCAATCCTCAATACTCCTTCATAATTTGTAACCATCTTCATCTGATAATTACTTCACTGTCTCCTACTCAATATCTATTTTCAGTTGATTCCATTTGAAAGTAACTTTAACTGTCATAGGTTCATAGGTGTGTACTAGGCTAAAGGCCCTGGAGCCTTTACAAGCCTAGCCCATAGGATTACCCTGGCATCGTGCCAACAGACCTTAGTTCCTAGTGCCTCTGTCGAGCAGAGCCACTGGAGTGATCCCCGAGGTGAATTTTCTATTTCCCATCCACTCATCAAGATTTCTCTTGAAGAGGGCCTGTGAGGTGCTCTGCTTGACATGTATGAGAAGCCTATTTCATAGCATGGGCAGTCTCTGGGTTATGAACCTGTCCCTCCAGCATGTTCTGTTGATTGTGGTAATGAGGTTGAGGTCTTTGGAGCATGTAGTGCAGAGGGATTGGGATTTCTTTAGATGTAGCATTTCTAACAGAGCTGGGTCAGATATGGCTTTGTAAGTCAAACAGAGATCACCTCTAAGTAGGCGATATGAGACAGAGAATAGTTTGAGTTTTTTGAGTCTGTCCATATAGGACAAGTGTTTAAGGCCTAGAATTGTCTTTGTGAGGTACTTCTGTGCCCTCTCCAGTTGTTGCAGGTGCCTAGTGGGGTACATGCCCAATGGGGCATTGTACTCGATGATTGGCCTAATGAGGGAAGAATAGAGGGAGACAATGACCTCTTTCTACCTGGATGCAAAACCCTTAGTAATGAGAGTCAATAACTGTCATATTATTACATCCATCCTCAACCCCTTTCCCCACTTTTGCCCATGGGGTCAGAGGGTCATTTCAATAGTGACAATCATCTTGACCCAAGGTTTACACTGCTGGATGGCTACACCTGCAGTGGTAGTTCATCCATACAACTCACTTGCACACACACACACACACACACACACACACACACACACACACACACACACACACACACACACACACACACACACACACACACACATACACACTCTCTCTCCTAGGACCAGATTAGAGTATCCAATTAACCTGCTGCATGTCTTTTACTTTTCCATGTATGTACATTTACTATTCTATGCATGTACATTTATTATTTTTGAGTAACTGCCTTATCTCAGCTAGTCTATGTATGTATGCATATTTATTATGTAAAGTTTCTATAACTGACTTCTACTTATTTTGTAAAATGGACCATTTCTCACTGGCCTCCACTGAAAATGGGACTTGTGCCCAGTCAGAGTTTCCTGGTAAAAAAAATAATAAATAAATATTAACTAAATATCACTGCCACCAACATGCAACATCACAAACGATACACAGTAGGACATGTAAACATATCCTCTTTATCTTAGAAAAGACGTTACATTTTCCTGCTGTCATGACTAGCGACACCCATAAGTCATCATCAAGCATTCGAAGAACAGGCATAAAGCTCACACTTGACTAAACATGGGGCATCACTGTTTGTGTATAGCCTGCTTAGACAATATTTGCATGCTCTAACTTGTCAAACTGGTGTCAGCGGTATATGATGACTCTATACCTGTTGCAATAAGCAGATGGGCAGTATGCTACATGCCAATTCTGTAACACAGATGGATGATAGTGACACGTGCATATACACTGCATGGGACTGAACCAGCGAGTAGTGGAACAATACCACAGAGTCCGGCAATACAGTTAGCATGGCACCCACTCCATAGGTCAGTCAGTATGTACTGTACTATACACACACACACACACACACACACACACACACACACACACACACGCGCAAAGACTCACACAGATATCTATATTTATTCACAACCCTATTGTCCTTCAACAGATTCCTCACAATATAAATCTGGAACTGGTTGAAGATATACTGTAGTCATAATCAATAAACTTAATTATCATATCATAAGACATTATAGAACACTGCCTTTGACACTTTCAAAACATGATTAATACCTTAACTAGTTAGAAAAGTTAACCATTGAACCAAATACCTTTCTTATGGGCAACTTCAATTATCCAGACATAAACTGGCAATTGTATACTTCAAACAAATATATGCTAAGAAATTTCTGGGCTTTGTAATTCCTAATAGACCCGAAGCTTAGCTGGATGAACCAGCACCCTGTTCTCTTACCATGAGCTAGCACAACTCTCCCTCAGCTCTTCAATCAAATACCAAAAAAATGGAAAAAGAATAAACTCCATTCCTACTACGGGCACATCTGACGTACAATACCCCCGCCCCAGTCAATCAGGTCCTGTTTCTGCCCCTAACCCTCTTTCATCTATTTTAGTAAAAAAAAAATATATATGTATATGTATATGTATATATATATATATATATATATATATATATATATGAATATATATATAAAATACAAAAACTATGTTTTCTTTTAAACTGGTAAAAAGTGCTTGCTACAAATATAAGAAGCATTTGCTGTAGTCTGTACCTGTATGAAATACTACAGTGCTCGGGTTTCAGTAACAAAAAAAAAAGCAGATTTTTTAAAATTTTACTTTTAAACTTTAGCAAACTGTTTGGTACAATGTAGAAAGCAGTTGCTACAGTTTATACCATACACAGAGTATTGCAGTGCTCAGGTCTGATTGCAACTACAGTACCAACTTTTAAAAGCCAGTTTGCATTAAAGAGCAATCAGGAGCAACTGATCACTACTCCCAACACTTTGCATCAGAAGCAATTGCCCCTTTTTCCCTGTCTTAGCTATGCTACTGTGATAGACTTGACCAAATTGTCCCCCTGCCTATAAGAGGTATTAATCTCCACAGTCTTGCCTTCCCACAGTTGTAAAACCCCATTTGTTAGCCCCCTCATTAGATAAAACTGACCATCTAGCTGTGACCTACTCCCTGAAGTCTTGCAATGCAAACACTAATAAAACTTCTACATTCAGAAATTACTTCAAAGCCAATTACTTTCTATAAATTGATCATGTTGGTAATCATAAATGCCTTATCTCCACATCAAAAATTGTACATGAGGCTGATTCCCACTCCTAGGAGTTTTATTCCATCTTGAATGGATGTTGAGGCATTTGTACTAGTCATTAAATCCACATAGTGAAACTACCACATAAACAAACTGTATAAGAAAAAAAAATCTCTTGGCCAACTTTAAAAGATGTTCATTTCATAATGATACCAGGGATTTAAAAATAGTAAGTCCCTCAAACTTGCCACTAGAAAGTGCAATGACAGCTTTGAACTAGGGAAAAACTAATTCAAAGGTCAGTAATAAAAAAGTTTAGAAGTAACCAACAATTCTGTGCTGAAGTTATTTCTAATCTTTCTTTATCTGACTCCAGGGGCTTTGGTAACATTCTTGTGGACAAATTCTCTTGCAAATTTACATCATCCACCCTGCAGTCTGTTACCCCCACATCCACTGACACATACCTTACTAAAATTACTTTGGACCAAGTTCTTTTGACATTTTCAAAATTAAAAAAAAACAGTTATATGGGTTTTGTAAATATCCCTGAAAGTCTGCTGAGAAGAATAATATCCCATCTAGAAAAGCCCTTCATCAACTCTTCAATCTGAGATTCTCTAATGTGTGTCTCCCATATCTGTGGAGAACAACTACTGCTGTGTCCTTAATTAAAGATGGTCCCTGTACCAGAGCTGGATCAAGGTCAAATGGGGACCTAGGCAGAGTAATGGATCCCATCCCGCAGCCATTCCAGTGCCCCATTACTTGACTATTTCTCTCCAGTTACCATAAACTCTGTTCAAAACTGTCAGTGTGCATAATTTTTTCTGCTTTACAGTACTGCTCCAATGATTACAGATATTTGGATTTATTTTAAAACTTTTATTTCAAATTTTAGAGCACAAAAACTGATACATTTGCTAAACAAAGAATAAACAAAGAATACAGTCTCACAACAAAAACAGTTAGCATTAAAACTTCTTTGCCTTTGAAACTCACATTCACTGAAACAGCATTGAAACCCACATTTAAAGAAAATGCATCTGACCAGTGGCGGATTAAGTTTACATTTGGATTGTTTTCAAATCATAGGCCCCTTGCACACATTTTTAGGACCATGTAAACATGCAATAGTTCTTTGATTCACCTTCCCGGTTGCATTAATTTATATCCCGTGTAGGATACAGCACCATTTGTTAGAACGTGTTTCAAATTTATAGTTTTGACCATTTTTCCATTAAGCAATGAAAGAAAACATAAGAACCAATAATGACAAAACTGACCAGTTCAGAACATTCAACTATAAAAGTCCACTAAAACTTCTGTCATTACAATCCACCAATATCAGTCAATATGCACAATCTCTGCAGAAGTAAAAGTAGTCATCTGAATAATTCCACATTAAAAAGATCTGTAACTAATGAAGAGGTTGCTGCTAGGAAACAACTTTATATTTGAGTGTTTCATCTACACCTTCAGTGTGTCTGCTGCCTTTGAAAAATACATTGTCCATGTTACATTAAAAAATGGTAATTTAGTAACATTGCAATAGGGAATGGATGGACAACTGAAAACAGGTTCATAGTTACTAGCCATCTCATCCAAAGGAGAACATGCTCAGGACTGCAGCACCCCACCCCCTTAAAATGCAACACAGTATCAGCAATCCTGCAACATGCTGTGGGAGTACAACCCACAGCCTTCTGCATCATAAGCAAGCAAGCAACCTGTTGTGCTACTAACACTGCTTTTCAATTTTATACCACAATAGTGATACCATTTGCTAAACAAAACAGTTGCATAATGTAAACACACTTAGCATTAGCAGCAGTAAACTTATCATCCCTTGAAGCTCACAATTCCTTCAAAATGCACTTGAAACTCAGTTCCC